>NC_073245.2:30645921-30958684 GCF_029281585.2 Gorilla gorilla gorilla
AATGCATTACAATGTAGCATCAGTCTTGAGAAAGAAAAACTACAAGTTAAAGGTGTGCTAAGTAGTAAACCAAGTTCTTCACTTAGTGACAAATAAGCAAGGATGCTGCAATACAGCACAAGAGTCAAGAGCCCGGGTTCTGGAGCCAAAATGTCTGGGTTCAAATGTAAGCTCTGCCACTTTCTAGCTGGGACCCATGGAGAACCACTTAACTTCTCCATGCCTTAGTCTCCCCATCTGTAAAATAAGGATGATAAGACATTTACCACAAAAGACTATGATAAAGACTGAGTTAACATATGTAAACCAAATAACACAATGGCTAACTCCCAGTAAGCACTACGTAAGTGTTTCCTGTTAATAGTATCTTATTCTGTAAGGCAACAGTACCCACGGCCTCAATTATCCATAAAAACAATGACAAAGATAATCTCCCTCCAAATTTACATGTGCTATCACTATAATATGCCATGTTGATAATGTTCTTGAGAATCAGAAGATATGGAGCTAAATAACCTCAATGAGACAGAGCAGCTCTTCTTATACCTTATGTCCCTATTTTATTTCTCCAACACCTTTGCCATGCTCTGAATTGCCAGCATCGCGCTGTAGGAGACATCAACATAGGGAGATGTGTCCTTTTTCTTTCTTTACACTTCAAATTCATCCCATTCCTAGAATTCAAAAGCACATGTCCCTCCATTTCTGTATTCCTAAATAACTGAAAAGATTATGTCAATTAAAAAAAAAAAAGCAAAAGAGGTTGAAAAAATGTCACATGCAGCTGAAAGATGTAGTGAGCTCCAAATGCCAGCAACTGGAGTGACTGCCTCATCTCCTTTCAATTAATTCAAGGTGGTGCTGACTCCGCCAGAGCAAGAATATTGCAAGTCAAACACAAGGCTTTGCCAGAAAACCAAACCAAAAAGTGGAGAAAAGCCAAAATAAATAAATAAAAATATTCTGCTTTCTCCCAATAGAAGCCAAAATACACTAGGACAGACACCCCAGCTGGTGACAGTACTGCCCCATTAACGGGGTAAATTCACAGTGTACTTCCAAACACACTCCTGGACTCCACCACTGTTCTGCACAAACCTCCATGCCCACTCACACCTGTCCTCCTCTCCCAAGCAGGTAAAATAAGTGGTAACATTACTATTCAGCCATCAGACCGAGAGGGGAGGGGAGGGGAGGAGAGGGGAGGGGAGGGGAGGGGAGGGGAGGGGAGGGGAGGGGAGGGGAGGGGAGGGGAGGGGAGGGAAGGCTCTATGTATATCTTTTTTCTTTTTTTGAGGCGGGGGTGGGGGGATGGAGTTTCACTCTGTTGCCCAGGCTGGAGTGCAGTGGCATGATCTCAGCTCACTGCAACCTCTGCCTCCCAGGTGGAAGCAATTCTCCTGCCTCAGCCTCCCGAGTAGCTGAGACTATAGGCGTATGCCACCATGCCCAGCTAATTTTTGTATTTTTAGTAGAGACGGGGTTTCACCATGTTGGCCAGGCTGGTCTCGAACTCCTGACCTCAGGCAATTTGCCTGCCTCGGCCTCCCAAAGTGCTGGGGTTACAGGCATGAGCCACTGTGCCTGGCCAGCTCTATGTATATCTAATCAAATTATATTTAATTGAACAAGAGGGAAGTTTCTATGAAATTCTACCACAAGTCTCCAATTTTTATACGTTAACTGTATTTAAGAGAACTAAATATAAATAAGGGTAGTTATAAACATGAGATTAACAACCTGATAGGTTTTAACTATAAGCCTATTTCCTTAAAATAAGAGGGACAAAATATACAATCTACAGTGATGCCAGGAATAACTCACTTCGTTTTTTTTCAACATGTAAGAAATAGTTAACATATCAAGTTTTAAGAGGCTGTGATTGTTTAAGCCAATGTAAACCAACCAATATATTAGCTTATTAAAGGCATTCGCACAACTTAATTAACTCCAAATGAATTAACTTTCATAAAATATTCATCCCAGGCTGAATTTTTTCTGCCACTTATGTTTTAGGGTAATCTTATCTCAGCATCAAGAAGTATATGTTATAATAAAAGACATATCCGTTTCAAAATAAACCAATTTTAACCTATAAATCTGCCACAAATAAATATTCAAGAGTGAGACCCTGTTGTTCTTTTCTCCCACAATGGCTCTCACAATTAGTAAAATTAATTAGAGACAACTATAATTTTAACAACCAGGTTACCAAGATGGACAGAATCAAGCATGTGAGCTCTGAAGCTTAGAGGGCGACTGCACTTCCTTTTTCTGATGATAAAACTGGAGCAGTCAGTGCCTTGCCCATGGTCCCTACCCATACCCAGCAGAATCGGAATTAGAACTCAGAACTCTAAACTCTGAAGCCCAACCCATTTTCTCCTAATACTATTTAAAATGTCTCTCGCAATAAGTTATGATGTAAGAACAAAACCCTAACAATATAATTTCTCAATTAAAAATTAAAACTAAGTCAAGTGGTTTCTAAAGATCTTTTTTTCCAAAATGCCCTAACATGGTTACTCTGTGGCATTAACACATTTAAGAATAATAAAAAATGTCATTACACAATAAAATAAATACCTTAATAGAATTTCCAGTGTGTAGAAGCTTCTTTAAAGTTGAGCCTGAAAGTTTAAAATAATGAATTATAAATAGAGTATATAAATGCATATCAAAGATCTATTTTAAGAAAATATGTACTTATGACAAAAATATACTTTTTAAAAATAAAAGGAAGAAGGCTGACCTTCAGAAGCAAAGCAATGTCACAGAGGGAAAGACGTTTTCAAGATAAAAGTACCTTAAGTATGCATCTCTTCAGAATTCTTTTAAAACAGTCAAAATGATTGATATTAAGGTAAGCCAAATGCCCACAGTGGATTATGTGCATATATCTCTTGTCATGCATAAAATGGATACTTTTTTTTTAAATCTCTAAAGGTAAAAATAATGTAAAACAACTGCTCACAAAACATTTTTACAAGAACATTTTACAAATACTTAGAATGGCATGTTTCTCTCCTGGCAATGACAATCACATTTATGGGGTTTGGTCCATCAATAAATCCTCTAGCGGAGCGCTTTGGTCACTGTCAAGGAGGCAGAATCAAGGCTGACTCGGAACTCCAGTCAACTACAAAAACTGGTGCTGCAGCCCACTAGAATGAGAAAAGCTTCTCTTAGGAGGACAGAACACTATTACTAAGTCTTCTATAAATGTATTCATGACCTCAGTATGGAGATGGCAACCCCACCTAAATGTCTTACGTAGCCTCTAACACGGGATCTTAACCTCAAAAAAGGAGATGATCTTTTAAAACAGAAATATACTGAAAATCTGAGGCAAGAGAACTTTTCTCTCAGTCAAATTTCAGATCTTTTAAGAAAAAAATTACTTAGATCCTCTGAGGAAAAGTTTGTGATAGCTCTTTAACAACTGGACATCAAATCATATTTACTCCACCAATGAATTTCATAGAGCTCCTCTAACAAGAGAGCCAGTGTTTTGGCAACTGATACAAGCCACAGCTACATTGATAAATACATATATAATCACTAAATGCATACTCTTTAGAAATTCATTAGCCAGAACAAAATCACTGGCAATCCGAAGGAACCTTTTAGAACGATTCTACTGTTCGTAACCACTAACACTAGGGCTCGGAGGAAACTCATCATCATGACTCAGACTAGGTTCTAGCACTTAAATAACTAATAGTTTGTGCTTGAGTGAATGAAGCAAAAGTGTCTCCCCTTCCCCAACTTCTCCCTTCACAAAACTGTATCCAGTAATTTTTGGTCTAGAGCCAGCATTTACTAGGCTGGCTCTGTCACAGCTAAGGTTCAAGTGTCCATCTAGCCCACACCTTTCCTCAACCTGGGGCCTTGTTCTTTGTCCCCATGTTCATCCATTCTTGGACAGTTTGCTCTAAGTCAGTTTAACATCTACTTCATTACGCCTTATGAGGACCTCATGGTGGCTGGCAGAGCCAACAGATACTAGACCTCCCAGGAGACCTAATGATAAAGTCTGCACAGACAGTTCTCTTTCCAGCCATCTGGCTAATCCATCATCTTGCAACATATTCTTGGAAATACTTTCTCCTGGCCATTGTGTGTGAGCATTGGTGCTTGTTAGTCCTTCCCCTTGTTAAGATGGGTCTGGCTTGTTTTTGGTGGTGGTGGTGCTTTTTTTTTTTTTTTTTTTCTTTTTTGAGACAGAGTCTTGCTCTGTTGCTCAGGCTGGAGTGCAGTGGTACGATCTCGGCTCACTGCAACCTCCACCTCCTGGGTTCTAGCAATTCTCCTGCCTCAGCCTCCTGAGTAGCAGGGATTATAGGTGCATACCACCACACCAGGCTATTTTTTGTATTTTAGTAGAGACAGGGTTTCACCGTGTTAGCCAGGCTGATCTCAAACTCCTGAGCTCAGGCAATCCACCCGCCTCGGCCTCCCAAAGTGCTGGGATTACAGGTGTGAGCCACCGTGCCCGGCCGTTAGTGTTGTTTTTTAAGTATTTGGACTACCTACAGATGCCTATAACCACTGTTCTCTACACACAGAGGAGAAAAATACATATAGAAAGGGCATTACATGCAGACATATAGAACACATGACCCATATTGGTCAATGGTCCCAAACTTTTTAAAATTTATCTGGTAATTTGTTACAGCAGCAACAGAAAACTAATACATATGTATTTGATCTAGTCTATTCTGTTGTATTGAAAAACTCGTTTGTACATGGGAAGCAGTACAGCTTAGCAGTTATAAGTCAGATTCAGAAGCTAGACTGCTAGGGTTCAAATCTAGGTTCTGCATTTATTAACTGTAACCTAAGTTAGTAACTTCATCTCACTATGCCTGAGTTTTCTCATCTGTAAAATGGGGTGACAATAGTACCTATCAGACAACTGACAGTGAGATTTAAACAAGTTAATATATATAAATGCACAGAACAGTGCCGGGTATGTGGTAAGCACATTTTCCACACAGGACAGGGCATCAGCTATTCTCTAAGGAATTCTTTTTTAATAATAAAAAAAAATATTAGCAAGAAAAACTTGTGCAGTGGAGGCACATAGCATGAGGACTGGTAATAAGTAGCTGAGAACCTTGCTTGGCCTCTGTAGGGCTTTTTTTTTTTTTTTTTTGAGATGGGGTCTCACTCTGTAGCCTAAACTGGAGTGCAGTGGCGCGATCTCAGCTTACTGCAACCTCCGCCTCTAGGGCTCAAGTGATTCTTGTTCCCCAGCCTCCTGAGTAGCTAAGACCACAGGCATGCGCCACCATGCCTGGCTAATTTTTTGTATTTTAGTAGACATGGGGTTTCACCATATGGTGATCCACCCGCCTTGGCCTCCCAAAGTCCTGGGATTACAGGTGTGAGCCACTGCGCCCAGCCCTCTGTAGGTATTTGTTAAGGCCTTAAGTTCACAAAGATATTTCTACTTTAACATTATCAAGTCATCTCTCATTTTGTTTTAATTTTTAAGTTCCTCTATATATGTCATGCCTGTTTGGATTTTTAAACTTCTTATCCAAACTATAATTATACCCACCCCACCTCTTCTGTGCCTTGACCACGGGAATAACTGAAAGAATAAGTAAATGAGATCTAATTACTTGGGCTGATTCTATGAATTTCTAATTTCTATTGGCTAACTTTTACTACATTTTAACCATAAATATCCTTTGAATGTAAGTCTTACTACTTTTGAAGAGGCAGTAAAAACGTCAGGGCTGTGACTAGTGAGAGAAGAGTGTAGATTCTGAAAAAAATTTAAGGGATACTAAAAAACTCAATCAAGATAAATATTTTCATGCAATGGTTTTTAAAAATTGCATTTTAAAAAATGCAAAGAATCCATAACGAACAATATTAAATTTTTAAATACTAATGTTCCGCTGAACCATATAGGAACCAGAGGGAAAAGAAAAAGGGTATACTTTTGTATGTCTGTTTCTATGTATTTTTAATTTTTTTCTTGTACAGAACATTAAAGTAGCTTAAAAATGTAAAATTGGATGTATTAAAACTCACAGCATTAGTTTAAATATTTTATTTATAACAAAGAATGTATTATAATATTACTTTCCTGGCTCTGAAGAAAGCAAATTCATCAATAATATTTTCAAAATCTATTTCTTTGCTTCTCATTTTAGATTGTAAGAATTGTCACATTTGACAATTTCTCTTTCAACAAGTAACAATCTTTTAAAGATCTTTTAATAATATTTTTAAGGCCAGGAGATCATACAGATATTTCTCACCTAAAACTTTAACATTATGAAATCTTTTCTTATTTAGTTTTAATTTTTTAAAACCTCCTTCTCAATATCACACTTCAAACCAAATTATACACAATGCAGTACACCATCAGCATCAAACAAGGAGCAAGAAAGAGAGAAACTCCCTCTGGGCTAACGGTATGCCAAGCCTGCTAGAAGAGGCCAGTGGAATACGAGCAGAGAACTTCCTGGCACTACAAGATCCACACTAAGCATGAGGAACCAGCATTCCACTAAAAATTTGAAATTAACATAAATTAGCTCAAAATGGATCAAAGACCTAAACTATAGAACTGCTATATGAAAACATAGAAGATCTTTGTGACTTTGGGTTAGGCAAACATTTGTTACACATGACACCAAAAGCACAATACATAAAAGAAAAAACTGATTAACTGGATTTCTTAAAAATTAAAAACTTCAACTTTTCCAAAGACACTATTAAGGGAATGAAAAGACAAGCCAGAAATGGGGAGAAAATATTTCCAAGGCATCGATCTGAGATTTTTTTTAATGGACAATAGATTTGAACTTCACCAAAGAAGACAAAGAAATGGCAAATAAGCACATAAAAAGATGCTTAAGATTATTATTATTAGTCAACGAGATACCACTATCACTAAAATAAAAAGACTGATCATAACAAATGTTGAAGAGAACGTGGAATAAGTGGAGCTCTTATGTTGCTGGTAGGAATATAAAATGGTACAACCACTTTGGAAAACAGTCTAGTAGTTAAACATACACTGTTACGTGGTTCAGCCATTCCACTCCCAAGAGACAGGAAACCATATGTTCACACAAAGACGAGCATAAATGTTTATAGTAGCTTTACTTACAATAGCCCCAGATGCTAGAAACAATCCAAATGACCATCAATACCTGAATAAATTATGGAATTATGATATGTCCACACAATGGAATACTGTACTACTCAGAAATTAGAAGGAATGAACTATTAATTCATGAAATAATATAAATAAACCCTAAAATAATTACGCCAAGTGAAAAAAGCCAAACAAAGAAGAGTACAGTATACTTCATGATTCTACTTATGTAAGACTCTAGAAAATGCAAGCTAGTCTACAAGGGCCAGAAAAGCAGATCAGTGGTTGCCTAGGGACTGGGGGATGAGATGAGAAAAGATGGGAGAGCGGGATTACCAAGTGGGATGAGGAAACTTTCGGGGGTAGTACCTATGTTCATTATCTTGATGGTAGTAATGATTTCATATATGTACACCTATGTCAAAACTTATCAAAATATGCATTTCAAATATATGTAATTTACTGTGTATAAATTGTTAACCACCCCCCATAAATATTATTTTTTAATATAAGAAAAAAAGATCAGGCGACCTGGAAGTGACTGGGTCAAAGATCAGGAGAATGGAGGATGTGGTCAAGACAGAGATCAGTGTCTGAAGCCATTGAGGCACAGAGGATTGCGGTGGGGGCTGATGGGTAACTTGGCATGAAGGAAAAGGGCTAGGAGAGAACAAAGCCATGGGGGATGGGGGGAAGGCAAGCGAGCAGGAGGTCAAAAGACATGGCAGCAACCAGGAGGTAGAAGATGGCATGTAAAAGGGACAGAGGTTTCCACAGAGGGAATGGTGGCTGATGTCTAGAATTGGCATGGGAGAAAAGAAAGACCATGATCTCACCCCCACTCCTGAGGGAGACAGAGGAGCTTCAGACAAAAGTCAGGTTTCAGGTGGTCAGAGAGGTGAAAGAAAGAGGCTGAGGTTTCAGGGCTATTGTTTAATGCAAGAAGAGGACCCCCCAGAGGGCAAAACACAAAGAAGTGCCT
Organism: Gorilla gorilla gorilla; assembly: GCF_029281585.2. NCBI lineage: Eukaryota > Metazoa > Chordata > Mammalia > Primates > Hominidae > Gorilla > Gorilla gorilla. The sequence goes on from NC_073245.2 coordinate 30,654,027, forward strand.
GGGAGGGGAAGAAGCACAGAGCAGCAACGGTAAAAGCACCCTGAGAGGGCATGGAAAAACACCAGGTGAGTTGGCCCCTAAGCTACCAGGGGCATTAGTTCCAGACATCTCCTGCTGAACATGGAGGCATGTGGGGCCCCTGATTTCACCCAGCCTGGCTGTGATGCACTTCTGAGGGAGTCCTGTGTGAAGTGCACAGGGAAACTCTGCTCTCTCAGGAAGAGTGAGGTATGGTATGGTCTGAATGAGGGGACCAGGGAAAGCTGCCAGACTCAGGCTCCCAAGGAAAAGTTAGGACCCAGTGGGCAGTAGGGACCTTGAGAAATGAGACTGGTCAGAGGCTATGTTCACATCCCAGGCAATGTGGGGCCACTGGTTAGTCCCAGGCACAAAGCCTGGAATACACTTAAAAAGCAAAAAACAAATTTTCAGCTTAGTTAGGCCCTTGGTTTTTACACTATGTATATAAAAAACCTAGGTGAACAAACTAGATTTAATAATGACTCATAAAAAACATATGAGGTATTGCACATATGTGAATTTTCCAATAACTGAACCCCACCCCTTTAAACCTAGGAATTATTCATTTTTAACATTTTTTATATAAAACATCTCTAATACAAAATATATCCTTCTGCCTACCTAACAAATAATTATTGAGTTCGGGCACAGCACTGTACACTGAATGAGATAGGAAACTTGGTTTCTAGAGGCTCCAGAGCAGTAAGCCTTCTTAAAGTGAACACACATATAACTTAAGTCCTGTGTTGACGATGCGCAGCCCGCCCTTATACCAAATATCCCTGCTTTGCTGCCAGTGCCATTCTTTGCCATTGCCTCACTCTCTATCAGTTCTAATTATTGCCCAGAAATGAGATGTCAAGCAGTCACCTTTATCCACCATGATTTACTGGCCTAAAAAATGACTTCAGAAACAATTTGATAAACAATTTTTTCTTTCGTAGTCAGTAATGGAAATTTACAAATAGTTGAGTTGTATATTAGCATACAATGCAGAGCTCATGAGTATTGTGCCAACCACTCCCCTGGTCATGTTGCTCTACAAACATCACTTGAAGAAATACCTCCAGATGGAATAATGAACCCATGTTCATTTCACATAGCAAAACTTACGAGTTCAAATATGTTTCCTCATTCAACGATTTAAAGCAAGGAGCCAGCCATTAAAAACCAAAACAAAGAAAAACCGCAGACTATCCCTCCCATTTAAAAGCAGTTTTAAGAGAAATAGAATGTCTCTGTTTTCTACAGACAAAATAAGATGACATGATAAGAAACAGACTTCAAGCACTGTGGTGGTTGATGTTTCAAATTATTTTCTTTCTTCTCAGGATAAAATGTGGCTTTTGAGACTCATAGAATACAGCAGTTGCCCTTATTTTAGGTTTCTCTGCTTAGAGACACTGTCATTTGCAGTGTGGGACAAGAAGCATACTGCATCAGTGGTGTATAACTACAACTTCAAGGTTTTAACCCAACATTTCAGAATACCCTGTCTCCCACCAGCTGCAGTAACATTTAATTAGTAAGACATTAGTATAGGAGTGTCCTCCCTAGTAGGTAAGGAATATTTGCTACCTAGAATATCAGACACTGGTTGGTGAGAAGGCCCCTCCTTGCCCAAGACTCAGAGGTTTTGTAAAAGTCAGGATGCCAATGCTGAAGACATATTTAAAGCATATTCCTTTCCTTTGATACCTGGTATTTCCCTACAGTTTCTAAGTTTCTACAACAACTCAGTCAAGACCTGGACTGACTAATGGTAACAGTTTTAAAAATCCAAATAAACTGGAAATAATTCAATAGGTACAGTGAGGTATATATGTATATAATTACAAATCCATAATCTCTTATGGACCATTTCAAAATCCAAAAGATTAAAGGAAAACTGAAGTTCTTCTGTGTAAGTCATTAGTGGACAGAACCTAATCTGAATTCATATGCCTGCAACACCCGAATAAGGCTATCTTGTGTGTAGATATTCCACTAATGGTACATATTCTTATCTTAAGCTACAGAAATAATAACTTGCTTAGTTGGGGCCGGGAAGAGAAGGCACTGCCCAGACCACTGGAAGTGTTATGTTAAGATTGTCTTGATGTTCTAATTTATTTGTTTCATTGTACATCAACGCACCACACTGTCATTCTAAAATCTGAAAATGCCTGATTCCAAAACACATCTAGTAAAGATCACTGTAGAAGCGATGTGGACCTGTGTCAACACCAATTTCCACCCAATATGATTATCATGCAAAAATATATTTGTCTGAAAAGAGCCTGTTTGACTTTAAGTATATAAGCATCAGTAATAAATGTGGATTATTTTACATGCAAATGCTCATATTTCAGCATTCTGAAATATTATTCATTCTGACCACTTTACAGCAACAGCTTGTTCTGCACACCGGATAAACAACACATACTGCTATTAGATGGCTCAGGAAACTCAGTATTTGGCAATCTCAATTGAGGAGTCTGAGGCCTCCAGTCATTGTTCTTGCTAAGATGCTGCCAAACTGGGTAAAAAGCTACTTGCACCAGCAATTTTAACCAGTTTATGTGGTATTAGGCAGAATTAAAATAATACTACACGCTGCCTACTAGACACATAGTTTCACAACACAAATGCAAATTAATTTTCACACATAGTCCTAATAAGTTTATTCATGCTGTGAAGAGCCTAATCTTCAGACATTCTAAAGTGCTATCTAAAGAAAATTAGCATAGTTTTCATACAAATGATAAAAACAAAATTGAAGAAGGATTATATGTAGCACAAATAAAAAATACTGCATGCAGTTATTTCTCATTGTCAGCCATTCCTATGGTACCATGGAGCACCACAAATCCCCATGATGTCTCTTTGGATTATACCTTATATTTAAATTTTTATTTTTACTTTAATTTAAAAACACAAGCTGAAAGTCTCAATTAAGCAGAAATGCGATGGAGAACTCTCTAAAATTTAAAGGAAAACTTTCTTTGTGTATTTGAAATATTTAAAGATAAAGGCACTATCTTAAAGTAATGATTTACACATTTGGTTCAATTGACATATACACTTTTTTAAATTAAGAACATATAACTTCAAATAATTCAGTTTCTATAAGAGTCAATTCAATTTTAATAATTGAATAATCCTAAATGAAATTTAGGATTCGGAATTTTGGAATATCCACTAATCATGTTGCATTCTTTCAGGTTCCACAACTTTGTACATATTGATCTCCCACCCAGAAAACCCTTTCCACGCTGCACCTGTTCATCTTTCAAGGCTCAGATCAAAGTTACCTCTCTTGAAGCCTTCCTCAATTCCTCTGAACAGAATTATTCAACTTTTCTTTTTTGTTATCATCATACTTCTTTCATAGAGACAATTTTGCTGTAATTATTTTTCTCATCTATCCCCTGACTGGGCAAAAGGCCTATACAATACAAGAATGGTGATATATTCTTAGTTTCTGTCCCAGAACTTTGCACACAAATGTCTCTCCCTCAACAAATATTTGAATGAATGAATGATCAAACAGAGTTAGATTCCATCATAAGGTCACACTCTCCACAAATAACAATCATCTGGTAAGTAAGAAATCTTGTAGGAAATGCTAGACTCTTGTACGGCAGGGGATTGAAGGAGACACTGTTTAAAACGGAAGGCAGAATTCACGATTGATTTCCCAGAATTACTCCAGCTGTGCTGTGTATATTCAAGTGGGATGAGATGTTAGATGTTAAAAGCTGGACAGAAAAGGCAGCTGTGGTAACTTGCTTTATTTCAAGTTTCCTCTCAATGCCACATCCTAAAGCATTCAAAGAGAATAATTTTCAGTCAATGATACAGGCTTAAAGAACAAGAATTCTCTTGGCTGGGCACGGTGGCTTACACCTATAATCCCAGCACTTTGGGAAGCCGAGGCGGGTGGATCGCTTGAGGCCAGGAGTTCAAGACAGCCTGGCCAACATGGTGAAACCCCATCTCTACTAAAAATACAAAAAAAAAAAAAATTAGCCGGGCATGGTGGCGCATGCCTGTAATCCCAGCTACTCGGGAGGCTGAGGCAGGAGAATCACTTGAACTCAGGAGGCGGAGGTTGCAGTGAGCCGAGATCACACCACTGCACTCCAGCCTAGGTGACAGAGCAAGACTCCATCTCAAAGAAAAAAAAAAAAAAAAAATACACACTACTGTGATTCAGGAGGTCCGGCTGGGGCCTGAGATTCTGAATCTCTAACAAGCTTCTGGGTGAGGCTTATGCTGCTGGCCTATGAACTATACTCTAAGGAGCACACAGAGGAAGAGAGAGACATATTTGTCTCCAAAGTCAGGGTTGAACTTGTCTTGGTTTTCATTACCATAATACCATACCCTTATTAATATTCCTTTCTATAAGCTATCTTGATGATATCAATTATATAAAACATTACTGAAAATTCAACTGGAAGAAATTCATATTACTAAAAAATTTTTAATTGTTCTTACCTATACTCTGGTAATGCCATCGAAAGAAAATTCGTTCAGGTAGAAACTGCAGTATTTTCTATTAAAAAAAGATATAAAGAAAATAAACAACAAATGAAATTACACATTTTCATGACAGGCCCATATTACTCACTATAGGTAAGTTCTAGAAGAGGAAAAGGAAACTATTTACAATAACATAAATACCGCACTTCATGCTGTATTCCTAAGAGATGGTCTCTTTCACTTGCCCCAGGCAAGCTTTCTTACCTGAATGTTTTAAAGAGATCACTGTCCCAAGTTTAATTCCCTCCAAAAGAAAACAAGAAAAAACCTAAAATGTTATTTTTATCTTAATTAAATAATAGCCATTTCTTAAATATTAAAATAAAAATTTCCCAAATGACAGATTCCCCAGGTTTCTTCTTTTTCACCATCTCCTTCCCATTTTCATTATAATCACTATTAGTCTCTGGACAAAGAACAGGATTGGGAAGAAAAGTGAAAACAAACAGAATGAGACTGTAAACAACTCAGTGAGACAAGAAAATGAAATTGGTGGCAAGAATTTCATGAAATTAATGGCCAAAAAAACTAATAAGTTTTAGAATTATAGTTAAGAATATCCCCAAACTTTTACAAATTTGACTTTTGTAGATTCCATATATATGAGATCATGCAGTATCTTTTTTTTCTTTGAGACAAAGTCTCACTCTGTCATCCAGGCTGGTGTGCACTGGCGTGATTTCAGCTCACTGCAACCTCTGCCTCAATGGTTCAAGTGATTCTCCTGCCTGAGTCTCCCAAGTAGCTGGGATTACAGGTGCTCGCCACTACACCCGGCTAATATTTGTATTTTTAATAGAGACGGGGGTTTCACCATGTTGGCCAGGCTGGTCTCGAACTCTTGACCTCAGGTGATTCACCCACCTCAGCCTCCCAAAGTGCTTGGATCACAGGCGTGGGCCACCACGTCCAGCCCCATGCAGTATCTTTCTGTGCCTGGCTTATTTCACTTGGCAACAATGTCCTCCAGGTTCAACCATGTTGTCACAAATCACAGCATTTCCTTTTATAAGGCTGAATAGTATTTCACTGTGTATTCATACCACATTTTCTATATCCATTCATTCACTGATGGACACTTAGGTTGTTTCCATATCTCAACTACAGTGAATAATGCTGCAATAAACATGGGAGTGTAGATATCTCTTCTGCATACTGATTTTAATTCCTTGGGACATAAAGCCAGAAGTGGGATTGCTGGGGCATATGGTAATTTTATTTCTAGTTTTTTTGAGGAACTTCCATATTATTCTCCATAACGGCTGCACTAATTTACACTCCCACCAACAGTATACCAGCATTTCTTTTTCTCTACATCCTCACCAACACTCGTTACCTGTCATCTTTTTGATAATAGTAATTCTAACAGGTGTGAGATGACATCTCATTGTGATCTTAATTTGCATTTTCCTGATGATTAGTGATGTCAAACTTTTTTCATAAACTTGTTGGCCAAATGTATCTATGTATTCTTTTGAGAAAGTCTATTCAAGTCACCTTATCTTTCAAGCCCATAACTCTCAAAGGTATCTCATATCTAATGTTACTACACGGTAATTCTGACAAACACTCAAACACACCCACATGCATTCCAAATCCCTTTGAGTGAAAAATACCTACACACCAGACAACAGACTTCACTCTTGAAAAATAAAATAAATATAAATAAAATATATAATCCTTCCAAGATTTCATGAATAGTGGGCAAGAGAGATGATAAAGAATATCAGTTAGCAAAAAAAAAATTTAAAAATAAAAAAAAAACCTTGACAGACGTTTGCATGAAATATTACAGACATAAGGGGGAAAGAGCTTCACCTCAGCAGGGGCTTCATGGAATGCTTCCTGGAAATGAGACACTTGAGCTGAGACTTAGAAGATGAATTAAATTCGCCTAGTGGATAGGGACAGAAGGAATGCCATGGGAGAATGCTAGAAGGCAAACACAGCTTGGTGCCTTACAGGAACCACAGCAGCAGGAGGGTCAGTTTGGCTGGTAGGCAGTGAGAAGGGGAGGAGATGGGCCTGGAGAGGCAGGCGAGGCTGGGGGCTTAATGTCCTCATGGGAGCAGTGTGGTTGGTCCCTGAATGGGTTCCAGCTGGAGGTGAACTGGAAGCAGCTGAGAGGGGAAGCAGACACAGTCACTAAAGAGAGGCAATGGTAGCATTTCAGAGGAGAAATAAGAAGGCCCGGATCAAGGCCAGCCAGGTAAAGAGAACATATAATAGTGATATGCAGGAGATAAAATTGTCAGGATAAGTGGGTAGAGGGGCTGTAGTAAATGGAGGTCTCCATGGCTCCCAGTGGCTTTGTAGATGGCAACACCTTTATCCAAGAGATCAAATCCAGATGCAATCTTAGAGCCGAGGAGAATAAGCTGTCAAGTTTGATTCTGGACATCCTGCCATTTGAGGTGTCAAGGGATGACCTTACTGGAAATGTTCTTCTAGGCAAATGTGTAAATGGGTCTGGAGTACAGAGGCAGGATTTGGACGGTAACAGATATGGGCAGCGGCTGAAGCTGTGTGTACATGAGAGCTCTCTTTTGAGAGAGTTTAAAATAAGACAAGATGAAGCTCTGGAGGTATCCGTGAGCTGAGGGAGCTCTGCTAAGAAGATAAAATGAAGGTAAAGCAAAAGCCAGAGGCTAATGTGCTCGAATCCAAGGAGAAATCTTTGATATGCCAGCTATTTGTATGCTTACTTATTATAAAGATTAGAAACATTTACGAGTATTTATATGCACAACTAGTTCTAAAAAGTTAAACATATTAGAAAATGTGGGGAAATTGATGTCACATAACAAAATGACTTCAATATTAAATAAAGTGAGTTCAATATTAATCTCTTGCCTTGAGAACACACAACCTTTGTAAGCCAGACACCAAATGCCAGGCATGACAGATCCATCTATAAATTGTACAGAAGTAAACTGGCTGTTTCAAGGGAAAAAAATCAAAATAAGTCTTCCCCTTGCAATATGCTCTAACATTAATTTTAGATGGATAACACAAAAAAGGAGCTAAATATAAAAACTGGGTTGTTATGTTATGTCAAGTTACATTACATTAAAAGGGAATCAGAATAAGTAAAACAGCTCTCTACAGAATATCTTAATAAGAACCCACGTGAGCATTGTCTTACCAACAGAACCTAAACTCAAACATCCCCATGGGCACATAGGATCAAGAACCCAAGCTGGTTTACAACCTACAGGAAAAAATCACAAGCAAAGAGATTAGAACAAGAAATGCAAAGACTCTGGAACTGAGAATAAGAATGAGGGTCTCAGGAGTTAGGCTGCCAGGCCAAATGAGCAACTCTGGGGCCACAAATACAATCTGGAGATGGCCTGGGGATCACCAGATGCGAGAGATGAAGACAAGCCTGCACCTGCATCTAAGTTAGATCCTCTGGTTCTTTAACTCAAACTTTCTCTTAACAGAAAAATTTACTATAGACCCCAATTTGGTATCTTTGATAAAAAATTAATGATAATAGCAAGGTGAGTTTTCTGGAAAACATGCTGCAATGGAGGAGATAGGAGTACAAATGGCCTACTGAGGACTAACACCTGTGAAAGGGAAAAGACGGCAGCAAGATTAGACAGGGGAGCCTCAGACCACGAGGCAGAGCTGACAAATCTCTGCCAGCCTAGTGGAAGCTCCAGAGCAAAGATGAGAGGAGTCCAGTGTGACCAGAAATGGCGAGGCCCTTGTACTACTGCCTCTGGCAGTTACTGGCTTGGGGCCATGATGCAAAGAGTATGACCAAGGATGGAAAGCCGAAGGTGTGAAGAGCTGGAAACCATCAGCTAACGCCACTTTTGTAGCTGGGCAGCACATTCTTTCTTGAAGGGGAATATGTACAGTCCATCTCTATGTGTGCCACAATAATCTTCAAATTATTAATTAGAATATTCTCATCACATTGGAAAGGTGAAGTTCTAAGAGACGGGCCCCCTACTTGAGAGACGTGGCTTCTCTACTGGCAGTTTCTCAACAGCTGGCTGCTACCTCACGTTGATGGAAACCTGGTCCCAGTGAGTTCTCCCCATGCTTTCTGTGCTTCCTTCCATGCAGTTCACAGTGCCTGGGCAAACGGCACAGCAGTAACTTGGTGTCCTATTATCTCACGCATTCTCCTTTAAAGGACCTGGCAGCCCAGCTACATCCCAGGATCATATTCTGATCCCATCTTGCCACTTAAACATTTCATATAGGAAATGCTGAGAAAAGTAAAGATTCAGAATAGATCTTAGATTAGATGAATGCTTGACATACCCACTGTTCTTCAGGTCTTTAATTTGGTCAGGAAACTAATTTGGCAGTGAAAATCATGCTTTTTAGTTTTCCAAAATACATATTGGTCTTCTTGATTTCATTTTCTTTTGTTAGCACACAACAAAGAAAAACACAGAATACAGCAAGACGATGTGTATCTACATGCTTAGATACTGTCAGTCTGCCACAAAAGTAATTTCCAGCTTATTCTGAGGTCAAGCCTATCATTATCACCACTTCTGGGTAAGTTTTCAGATTCACAAAACGGATGGACTTTAAAAACACTCAAAAAGGCTTGGATATGAAATGCATGCCCAGTATCTGAGCTACTAAGAATATTCCCAAATAGACAAAATCTTACACAACAAGTCAAAGGCTGAAACATTACCCACACTGATGCTTTTTTTACCCAAATATTGCAAGAGCCATTGTTTAAAGTCTATGAGGTCAATAAAAATAAAGCCCAACACAACTATCTATGTCCAACTGCTAAGCCTGTCCCTCAGAAAGCCCTAGATGAAGGCTACCTTTACTGGGGCAAATACAATCTGGCATTTCTTCTACTGCAGCCAATATTCTAAGCTATACTGCTGTGAATGCCACATAAGCTACTGACATCTTGTTTGTAGTTTCACTGGAAAGTAAAATAAAAAAAAAAATCAAGAAAGCCACACAGTGTGAATAAATATTACTTTTCTGAAAAACACACAGCTCTATTTAATGCTCAGTGCTCAGCTGCATCTATATGGTAATCCATTATAGTACACTCGAAATCGAAATTAGGTATTACTACTGATCAGCACATCAGGGAATGTGTCATTCTTTTAACTGATTATCCATAGTTCTTTTTTCTTCAGAACCTACTGCATGACCAGGAATAATGTGAAATGTAAGCTGGAGTCTACACAAGATGCTATAGTCTACTTTATAACTGCTGGTCTTCTGATTTGCGTGGGAAATATTTTTAAATTATTATCAGATGACTGCAACATGTCCCAGTGGATTCACACTTGATTTCAATTCCACTTAGAAAGCTAGGACAGTGAAGAATGAAGAAAATACTACATACTAACTCATGGGAAGGTAATCAACTACAATAATGACCAACTAACATGTTACATCTGAAAGCAGAGTGTGGGGAGCAACCCTTCCCCAAACTAGCTGCAGGACGGAAGAGCTCTGGGTAAAGAAAATGCTGACCGAGGAAAAAACAGATTTGGTTTAAAAGAACAGAGGTCTTAGTTACTTGACCTTTTGAATAATAAATATGCAGAAAACTTATGATGAGAACTGGACTGTTCGGTTTAAAGAAAACATTCTGTGAATGCCTGTGCTACAAGTATAGTCTGATTTCAGAAGGACCCACGTGCATAGCAGCCCAGCTGCATAGATGCTTCCAGGGAGACCCATAGAGAGGGCAACTTGATCATTTGCTGTCTTAGGCCTGGACACTCATCTCTTACTACAATGACTCAACTCTTTCATGAAGACAGAATATTTGCCTTGAACACTTTCTCATTAACATTATAACAAAATGTTATTTGAGGACCTGCTATACGTTTAAAGTTAAAAGAAAGTTATTCTAGAACTGAAAGTCCATCAGCCACATACCTCCCTTCTTCAATATATCCTACACAATTCATATTCCAGAAAATATACAGATTAATCAAAATAATCCAAAAACAAGGGTGTGGGGTTCTAAACACTGTGACAGTGAGCTATATTTACATAATTGGAGTTAATATGACTATTAAAAAGAGTATATTCCTAAAACAACTAACATAAGACAACATCCTAAAAATATTATAATAAAATAATCTGAATGGCAACAGCAGCGGCGAGAGGATGAACAAGTTGTACACCTTGAAAGATGATGACACTGGGGACCATGCTCAGAATGAAGAAAACAGCACACAGAAAGATGGAAAGAAGGAAAAAACAGAACAAGACAAGAATCAGAGCAGCAGCAAGAGGAAAGCTATTGTCCCTGGACCAGCAGAGCATCCCCTACAGTACAACTACACTTTCTGGTATTCCAGGAGAACCCCTAGCCATCTCACCAGCTTACAGAGCTACAAACAGAATATCAAACAGATTGGCTGGGTGCAGTGGCTCATGCCTGTAATCCTAGCACTTTGGGAGGCTGAGGTGGGCTGAATACTTTGAGGCCAGAAGTTCGAGACCAGCCTGGCCAACATGGTGAAACCCAGTCTCTACTAAAAATACAAAAATTAGCTGGGGGCCGTGATGGCGCACACCTGTAATTTCAGCTACTCTCACTTAAGCCTGGGAGGCGGAGGTTGCGGTAAGCCATTATTGCACCACCGCACTCCAGCCTGGGCAACAGAGCAAGACTCTGTCTTGGAAAAAAAAAAAAAAAAGACTATCAAACATATTGATACCTTTGCCTCTGTGAGTTCTCAGTGATTTCATGGAGCCCTGACAGTTCACTCATGCCTGTATTTATATCGTGATGTTTATTTACCTTCCTGGTAACCTATTTAAAATTCTGGTTTCCTTAGTTGACTGACCTGTCTGAGAGATCAGATTTGTCCATTCTTAGGTTTCTCCCTAAACATTCCTAGTTAACATGTAGGTATCAACAAATATGAGAATTGCAGAGTTGATCGGAAGAGCATAATACAAAAGTACAGGTCTGTTTTTTTTTTTTATTTAAGTAGATATTTATGCAGTCCTTATTAAGCTCAAAGTGCCATGGAGAATACAAAAGCTTATAGTACCTGGCATCTAACCTCATGAAGTTTGACAGGAAAGTGAAAAGTAAAGTTTGAAAGTTTTGTATTTAAGAACCTCCCATTAGGGTTTTGGCTGTGTTCATGATCATGCATAAAATACTTTTTTCCTGTGTTCAGAAGGAAAATGAAATCCCTAATAATTGCTTTTGTGGGTACTGACAGTAGAGAGAGCCTAGACTATGTCTCACCTCCCTCCCACGTGACTTGGTTTGTGGGTACCCCAAGAATCTGTCTGCAACTAACACCAGTCTTGTTGAACAAAGGTTATTATGTACCTCCTGTGTGCTGTACAGTTGATCTTTAGGCAGAACCAAATGCAGGGTCTGTCATTTTCTTGAAATTATTGAGGTATTAGCCCTGTTTAAATGTGTAAAAAAGAAAAGAATACTCTAATAGGTAACATTACAATAAACTACTAGAGGGAAAAATAATATAAAATTAATAATAATCTGGGTATAAACTGCTTAAAATAGTTGAGAAGAAGTACAAAAGACATATGGAGTTAAAGTAAAAGCATAGGGCTATCATCGAATTTTGCTTTATTTATTTTTTTTTGAGACAGAGCCTCGCTCTGTTTCCCAGGCTGGAGAGCAATGGCGCACGCAATCTTGGCTCACTGCAACCTCCACCACCCAGGCTCAAGAGATTCTTGTGCCTCAGCCTCCTGAGTAGCTGGGATTACAGGCGTGTGCCACCACACCCAGCTAATTTTTGTATCTTTTAGTAGAGACAGGGTTTCTCCATGTTAGTCAGGCTGGTCTTGAACTCTTGGCCTCAAGTAATCTGCCCACCTCGGCCTCCCAAAGTGCTGGGATTATAGGTGTGAGTCACTGTGCCTGGCCGAAATACTGCTTTATTCTTGATATTAGAAGAAAAACAATGCAAATGATATTGTTAATTGAAAGATAGTTATTGGAATGAAAATAGAAAGTGTACCTTCCAAATTACAAAGCGTATTCCATAAAGCCAAAATCAGTGACCTCTCCCCCAAAAACAAAGTTAAAAGAAAAGCTAAAACCAAGTGCAATGGGCATCAGAATACACAGATGTGTACTGGTTACCACACACAAAAAAGTAGTAAGTATAAGCAGGTTAAATTCCCCTACCGAAGACCAAGTCCATCAGACCCAGCTTTCAAACACAGAAAGACTGACAATAAAATACAGAAAAGGAGGTTCACATGCACACACACCCACATAAAGCAATATTAATATCAAGTAAAAAAGTATTAACGGGACAAAGGGAATTATTTCAAATAGGTTAAATATGTAATTTACGATATACCTATAATACTTATGAATCTTTATGCAACAAATAACATAGCATGAAAATAAAACAATGGAGGCATACTCCATTAAAACAACTTTCAGAAACTAAAGGGGAAAAACACTTTTTAAATGGGGGATATTAACACACACTATCTTTGAGAAATAAAATAGGCAATACAGTATAATACGGAAGACTTGAATGTAGTTATAGCAAGACTGGTTTAACAGCTATATATCAAACTTCACAGAATCCAACATTTATGAAACATTTACAAAGTTATTTTTCTAAGCGATGCAAATAAATCCCTCAAAGTAAGTGTTACACAGGTCACAAGCAAACTCAATACACTGGGAGTCCACCATCAAGAGTTTAAGCTAAAAAATTCTCAATTATTTGTGGATTTTAAACACTCAAGTTAAAAAAAAAAGTAATTCTCAATTACTTGTGGATTTTAACACTCGAGTTAAAAAAACTGATTATAAACAAAAAATAATCAACATTGTGATTTGCATATAACAAAAACTGGTCAAAGCTGAAATAAGAGACAAATCCATAGACTTGAATTTCCTACAATGCAAGAACTAAGTTTTAAACTCAAAAAATAGAAATAAAAAAGTTTTATTAAGGAAGAAATCAATAAAAATAAAAGCAAAAATGACTTACATAATGAAATTATCACCAAGTATTGTTAATCTCTAAGCTACAGACAGTTGAACTGGTAGTACTGCAGGTAATTAAATATCCTCTTAATCAAACATTTATTTAATTCATTAAAAAATAGTCTTATTAAGTGCCCATTATGTGCCAGGTACCATGTGAGGGATCAGAGATATATAAAAGACACCATTCCTGCTCTAAAAGTTAGAGCCCTAAGAGGGAAAAGGTGAGAAAATCAGGGGTGTCAGTACATGCACAAGGAAATGAAGACAGACAAGGTGCACTTCCAAAGGGAGAACACCCTTGAACTGAATCTTGAAGGACAACAGGGGTGAGCCAGGCAAGGAAGAGCATTTCAGGCAGACCAAACAACAGCAAAAAATAAAAAGCCTTGCTGCTTATGTGGGGACCTGTAAGAGGCTGCCAGTGAGGGCAGAAGACAGGTGATAAGTGATAGAGAAGGAGGCAGACTAGACGAAGAACATTCTGAAGGCTATACTGGGGAGTGTGACTTTTGTCCTGAAGGCAATGAGAATCGAAATTACATCACACAGCATCTGAGGTGAGTGAGGGAGAGAGAAGGGGTAGAAGATCACAAACTGAAAGACTGCTTAGCAGGATACTCCAGTGGTGGGGAAACTGAGGCTCTGAACAAAGTCTTAGGTAGTAGGCAGAAAAGAGATCAAAGAGCACCAGCACAAAATATACAGAGCCACAGAGTGAAGAAAAATACTATCAGTACTGAACAAAATAAACAGTAGTCCTCCCTTATGCTAGGGAGATATGTTTCAAGACTCCCAAGGGATGCCTGAAACCACAGATAGTACCAAACCCTATATACACTGTGCACAAATTTCTTTTTCCTTCTTCACAATTTCATAGAAGATTCGTTCTTACTGTAGATCTTAGCAACCTCAGCATATAGTTTTTTTCTTTCTTATTAAGTCAAGAACGCTCACCTTTTCACTTAAAGGAAGCACTGTACAGCTTCTCCTTGGCATATCTGATTGCCAGCATCACTACTCTTGTGTTTTGGAGCCATTATTATTATTACTATTATTTTTGAGACAGAGTCTCACTCTGTCACCCAGTCTGGAGCACAGTGGCGCGACCTCAGCTCACTGCAATGTCTGCCTCCCGGGTTCAAGTGATTCTCAAGCCTCAGCCTCCTGAGTAGCTGGGATTACAGGAGCACACCACAACGCCTAGCTAATTATTGTATTTTTAGTACAGACAAGGTTTCACCCTGTTGGCCAGGCTGGCCTCAAACTCCTGGCCTCAAGCAATCCACCTGCCTCAGCCTCCCAAAGTGCTGGGATTACAGGCATGAACCACCACGCCTGGCCTGGAGCCATTATTGAGTAAATTAAGAGTTACCTGAACACAAGCAATGTGATACCACAACAGTTTATCTGATAACCAGGACCACCGCTAAGTGACTGACAGTTAGCTAGCATCTACAGCACGGATCCACTGGACAAAAGAATGATTCATATCCTAGGCAGAATGGAGCAGGATGGTGACAGATTTCACCACACTACTCAGAATGGCATGCAATTTAAAACTTATGAATGGTTTATTTCTTTAATTTTCCATTTAATGTTTTTGGACCCTGGTTGACCACGAGTAACCAAAACTTCAGAAGGTGAAACTGCAGATAAGGGGGACTACCGTATTAAGTACTAAAATGTGATATTCAAAATGTTTTTTATTAGGTACAAAAAATGCAACCTTCAAAAACTGGAAAGGCAGGCACTTAATAGATTTCAAGGTTATTTTTTCTCTTTGCTTAGGATCATGCAAAGGTCTAATCTCTTTTTAAAGAAAAAAATCACACTGCACTGGACTCCTCATTT
The DNA here is from genome assembly GCF_029281585.2 of Gorilla gorilla gorilla. Lineage (NCBI taxonomy): Eukaryota > Metazoa > Chordata > Mammalia > Primates > Hominidae > Gorilla > Gorilla gorilla. Next base: position 30,669,397 of record NC_073245.2, read on the forward strand.
TTTTAATGACGGAACGAACATTCAGTGACCTTCACAAATCCCCAAATTAGTAGCATACAATTCTACCCATAATATGTGGGTTTTGCCCCGAATAAAGCATTCACTAAAACAGATTCAAAAGGAGTCTTCTTTTCACAAAAGTATCTTACACAGGAGATCTCAGTCACAACCAAATCTGCCATGCTATTCTTCATTTCATGCAAGTTTCTATTTTCTGCCTGAAAACTACTGCATTTTTCCGATCTCTTCAGTTTTGGTACTAGCAGTAGTTGGCCATCTGTTTTATGCCATTTTTTAGGGGAAAAAATCACTCCCAGACAGTTTCTATAGGAGTGATGAGTAGAGAATAACAAAACCCCAGTGAGATGCCACTACTTGGTTCCCACCACTCCATAAATTCAGAGGATTTAAACTCCTGCCTCAGCACAATTAGAAAGCATTGTACACCTGCAGGTTGTCTTGGGACTGGCCACCCTGTCAAATTCATTCAGCAAGTGCCCAAGGCCTGCAGGAAAAGCCAGTGCACAAGGGCTTCAAGCCAGACCCTTCCAACCTGTACAGTGTCACAAACCACATCAAACACTAGATGTCACTCTGTAACAGCCACCACACTACATATCCAAACAAAACAAGTAATAGACTTATAATAGCAAGTTTTTGTACAACTCTCTCCTAAAGGTATATATTAATTTAAAAAAATCAACTTACCAAAACTGCATTAACAGATTAATTTTAATTAAAGAGAAAAAAGCTCTCTACATGTCTCCTGCTATCCTAACAATAAATAAACATGCTCAAGTTTCAGTGTGAATTTCCATATCTTTAGCCCTAATGCAGTTTCTACCACCTGCCCTTGAAAGATTCTTGGAAGCATTTTTGCTAGTATTGCCTTCCACAGGATCTCCTCTTAAGAGTGTCAGTTACCAACACGTCAAGTGGCACACTATGTGAAAGAGGCCAGCATGCCAGGAAGCTCAGGGCACCTGAACTGCAACAGATAACAACAAGAATGTAATTTCAGACTTCCACGAACATCTTTTCTCCAGTGTCCCTTCCTCCAAGGCGAACTGAGTAATTTGGTATATCCCGTTGGGTCAATCCCAAGCTTCTCACCTATAAGTCTTGATGCAAAAGGGAGACTGCAGTCTTTAATACTAAATTTGCATATTAAACTATCCATTGAAACTGACTCCTTTCAACTCAAACATTTGTCTAATTAAAATTACTAACATTCTATAATAGGATAATCACATTTTAACCAGGAAAAGTGCATGCAAAGAATCTCCAAAATGGACCACATGTTTATATTTTGTTCCCACCTTCCGGTTTGTACAGATCATAGACATTTCACAATCAAAATCAGACACCAGAATAACCACATGCTATAGAGATAAAGGATCTCAGTCCTATGTTTTATTATTTCCCCAGTATCCAGTACAGGCGATAGCACCAAGGAGCAACTACAGAGCTAATTCACCACCACAGGCAACATATGAGACCAGTGAAAAAGGGTACCTTGGCCACCTGGCCCTCTACTGTGATCCCTGCAGAGCAGTCTCAAGGCAAGATCACACTATGCCATAACAATAATGTTATCATTTGGAGTTGTTCCCAACCAAGGGTTCAACATCAGTAAAAGCCACAAGTATGGCTGGCATTACAAAGAAAGCCAGATGATTACACACCTCTATTATCATTTAAATATAGCCCCATGTCATAAATGTGACCCAAAATCCTAGTCATGCTAACTAGAGACATTCACTTTGCCAACTGGAACTCAGGGAGACTTTGGGGATGGGAGATGGGTGTCTGTGTCAGCTCAGTTCTTTTAAAAATGTCCTCCAGAAAATCTGAATTGATAGTGGCTTTTTCTCAATTGCAATCGGTCATTTAGAATTATGACAGTGACCAAAGAGCTGTATTCAAAATTGGAATCATTCTTTTAAAAGAAAACAAAATCTACTAAAGCATCTAAATATTTGAAATCCTCAATAAGAACTTAAATTCCAAGGATTTTAGAAGAATCTGCTTTTCTTGTTCATTTTAGTTGTTCTTGTCCCTCTTCCACTCAAAAACCGTGAAGTGGTCCTTACAGGAAACAAAATAAAAAGCAGTGTCAGCCTGAGAGGTTTGTAGAGGAAGTCCTTCACCTCGGCATGGGAGGAGGGAGCAGCACGGAAGGATGGCTGCACACTGGACAGCCTGGAATAAGAAATAACAAAGCAGAGAAAAGCGCAGAAACTGTGGCAACTAGTTAATTGTAAAAATATGATTCTGCCACCTTGCTATGTATTATTTGCTTATAAGAAAAGCCATTAGCCATTGTATAAAGAAAGAAAAGGAATCGTTACTTAATCCTGTAGGACACCTAGCCTGAATCTGTTGACTTGCCTAGAATTCAGTTCAGGCATTTTCACTGAACCTCCACAGGAGCTTTTAATTTGTTTTCATTTTCAAAGAGTTACAAAAGATATGCAATTCTCACAAAAGAAGAAGAGGAGGCAGGGGTGGGAGGAGGAAAAGAGGAGGAGGAGAAGGAAAGGAAGAAGAAAGGAAATAAATCTCAGAATTGTTTGTAATCCTATTATATTCATAACTCTAGTTTTTCTTTAGGCAATTCACTATTAGTATCTGAAGTAAAATGGTGCTACTAAATGTGAAAAGTTATAAATGAATGCATTTGGATGGGAAATAAAATCAACATTCAAATTACTGGATTGCATATACAAAACAATGCTACAGAGAGTGAAAATCAGCCATTTGTTTCATCTTATTGGCACTGTACTGGATATAGCTATATTACTATTATCAGGAAAATCATTAAAAATTATTTTCCCCTACTCTAAGGAAAAAAATTAGGGGCTAAATCCACTATCTATATAAGCTCACCTGGAGCAATGAAGAACAAGAGACCCAGTGCTGAATTCCATTAAAGTAAGACATAGATTCCACTACATCCCTGGATTCACCACTGGTCAAATTATGAATCCCAAACATAACTACACCCAGACTGTGCACATGCTGAGTCCAGCCATCCAATCCAGCGTAACACCAAACTGCAGAGAAGGAAGGGAGTCAGTACATATAGGCGTGTAATAAATCGCAAGCAATCAAATTTCAATACCAGAGGAAAAACAAAAGCTAGCATCCACAATATTATTTTTCTTTCTCTGTATGTCCTAGAAGAAACCCACATGTCATCTGCACTTGCTGTGTGGTTCACCTGCTGCAGTTTGCCTCTTCCACCAATGCTTCTCAAATAAGAATCTCCTACCAAAGGATGGGTGAGAAAGAGACATGGTGCATCATCCTGGAGTGCACTGAAACTGTTTTCTTTATCTTGAAGGGGAAACAGATGGAGAAAGGTTGAAGGTGTGGTGGGGAGATGAAGTCCTAAGGAATTTGGCTAGCCTTTGTTTAACATTATTTTCATTTTAAAAAATGCACGAAAACAGTAGAATGACATTGTGCATGGCTTTTCAATTCTGTTTGCAGAGGGTCACTTTGGAGCCATGCTTCTCCAACCTGTGGAGGTAAATGCTCATTCCCCTCAGCCAAGGGCACTCTGGTAATAAGAAGAAGCCCAGAGAAACCATTTCAGTAAAATCCTAAACCTTAAGTCAAAGTCCCCTGCATTACAAGGATACAGATGTACAAGATACTAAGGATTTAACCATGTTTAACAATGAAAAGTGGTCTTTCAAACGATGAGATACGGCTCTAATGGAGGACTCGAGCCTCCCTGTCCAATACAGTAGCCACTAGCCACATGGATCACCTGAGGCCAGGAGTTTGAGACCAGCCTGACCAATATGGTAAAATCTCGTCTCTACTAAGAATACAAAAATTAGCCAGGCATGGTGGCAGGTGCCTGTAGTCCCAGCTACTTGGGAGGCTGAGGCAGGAGAATTGCTTGAACCCATGAGGCGGAGGTTGCAGTGAACCAAGATAGTGCCACTGCACTCCAGCCTGAGCAACAGAGCGAGACTGTGTCTCAAAAAAAGAAAAGAAAAGAAAAGAAAAAAGTCACAAAGGATTGTAAGTCACGGTTGTTGGCTTTGGAAGAATTTGCTTTTCTTGTTCATTTTATTTGTTCTTTTCCCTCTTCCACTCAAAAATATGTACAAAAATGCACATAAAAAACATGGAGTTAGGATTTTTACACTCTCATTAGGAAACTAAGGCATAGCCACATTACGGGATAACTATGGATATCCAGCCACAGTCAAATGATAACACAAGGCAGGGCTATTATATGAGTCCAAAGGAAAGAATGAGCACTTCCAGCAGGAGCTGCCAGGAGAAACTGGTGGGTCTAAACAGGTCCTGAGAGAATGGGCCAGATGGGGAGAAGAGCTAAGGGCAGTCCCTGAAAAGAGAACTGAATAAACTAAGAGGCAGAAGTGAAACTATGCAAAGAGAGGTAAAGGGGCAAAGTGTTAGCCCGACAGAGCACTTCCACAGAGTAACCACAAAATATGAAGGAGAGCTACACTGAGAGCCAGGGAGAGGACTGTGAGTGTTAGACCAGCCTGGGCCACATTTTACAGACTATAAAGAACTCATTCAGGTCTCTAGGAAGGCTAACGACAAGATAGAAACAGGGTTTAATATAGTGGGGTAATTTAAATAAAATTTAAAGCATCTGTTTATCTGTGATTTCAAATTCTGTGATATTTGAAGAACATCCGAATGAGTGGCACTCCAATGCCAGAACATGTTTACGTTTTGAAATTAAGCCTCTTGTGTCGATGTATTTTAATTGGAGTGTGGGAGGGTGAGGAAATATCAAATTCTATAAACTTTCTAAAACATACATGTATAACTCCAAACTATTCTATTTCTCCAGTAAAAGGGGATGGCATACAACATGGCAGAAAGCTTGAAACAGTATCTCTGAATTAACTATATTGTCTTATTCTCTGTATTCTTGATGTGCTGACATCTGGGGCCTCAATGACATAGGAAGGATGCCCCTCCAAGGGTTAGCAAATTCCCAAAGATAGTGGCTCAGAGCATGTTTCTGATATGCAAACCAACCAATTCCAAATCCGTAACCCCAACCACATCCTTTTATGGACTCTGTCCCCCTCCCCTCAATCACCCAGGGGCCAGGTACTGGACAACCAGGAGCTACCCCTACAGCCCTGTCAGTTGAAATTATTCAAACTATCCAGTCCTAAGCCTATGTAGTTTACTTACCTGGCCTTGCCCATTCCTTCCTGCAAAAAACACAATAAAAGCTCCTGCCCTCAGTTCTGTCTCTGTCACTCCCTTTCCTCTTTGCGTACTGATTTTGCCTTGGTGCTTCCCTGTTTGGCTCTGTGTGACATGTCTGTTTCTAGAGGCCTGTGAGCATAATTAAAACTTTTTCCTTCATAACAATCATTTTCATGTTTCTGTGCCTTACCACACCTGATTAAAACGAATCTCAGGTACCATTAAAATAATCTGTCAAGCTTGAATCCAGAAGGTTCTCAATGTGAATTATTTGATCTTGAGACCCATTCACCAAGTACCTTGTGTTTCTACACCAACTCTCCTTTCCCTTATGCAGGTAACTAATTCAAGAGCCATCACCAAAATATCACTTCTGAAAAGAACCATTCAGGATTTTCTGTGACTCAGAAGGTCATTACTGGAGCTCTGACATGAATTCATTCTTACCAGTAGACTCTTCCGCTCACCACGAAATGGTAATTTATACTCCATGAGGACGGGAGGCTCTGGCTACCTTGCTCATTGCTGTATCTCCAGCACCTACGTGTGTCTGACACAGTGCATACCTAATAAATGTGTCTGATGAATGAATGAATTGTAAAGAATAGTACATGTTGATATAGACAGCCTATGGAATACAGCTTAGAAAGCAGAATACCAACACTCCTAAGTGGTAGGCAGCATGCCAGTAAGTTAGGATAATAGGTTCTAGAGTTAGACTAAAGGTTAAATCCCTACTCTCCCATTTGCTAAGTGTGCACCCTTGGGCAAGTCACCTAACCCTACGAAGCCTCCAACATTTCATTCATAAAAACTGGGAAGACCAAACCTACTTCAGAAGGAAAGGATTAAACAGACTAGCCCATGTAAAACATGTAGATTCCGGTTAAGATGGTAAATGTAAATTCATGTTGTGGAGTCCCACATCATCATCCCCACGTTTCCATTTGAAAGACAAAGCAATGATGGATGAAATATGGTTTTTAAAGTACAGTAAGAGTCATAACCATAGTGAAAAAAAAAAAAAGTATGATAGGCCGGGCACAGTGGCTCATGCCTGTAATCCCAGCACTTTGTGAGGCCGAGGCACATGGATCACCTGAGGTCAGGAGTTCAAGACCAGCCTGGCCAACATGGTGAAACCCCGTCTCTACTAAAAAATATAAAAATTAGCCGGGCACGGTGGCAGGCACCTGTAGTCCCAAATACTCGGGAGGCTGAGGCAGGAAGAACTGCTTGAACCCAGAAGGCGGAGGTTGCAGTAAGCCAAGATCAAGCCACTGCACTCCAGCCTGGGCGACAGAGCAAGACTCCGTCTCAAAAAAAAAAAAAAAAAAAATATGATAAACAACTCCATGAACCAACAGAAACTCTAAGTGGCGCACATATCTGAAGCTACAGGCAAAGGCAGCTGGAGTCAACTTCCAAAAGGTACAAGTGCTCCCACTAGAGAGGAAGGCAGGCAAAAAGGTCTGCTCACTGCCTGAGACCATGACCTGGACTGGCTGGTGGCCTTCACTGCACATCACTTACTTTATCAGAATACTGTAATGTCTCCAATACTCTACATCTAAAAACTACTGTTTCCTTTTCCAAGGTTCCCTTTCAGTGCATCCCTGACTTACAAGGCAGACAGCAGCTCTCTTTACATACTCCTCTTTCATGCCTTCTTATCTCTTACCTCTATGCTTTCTTCCAAGCCATTTCTTATTTATAGAATATCTCTACATGGTATCGCTTTTGTGATTTAACACATCTTATTAATTCCACCTCTTCTCAAGGGAGCCTTTCCCAATTATTTACAAAGTGATAAGTATTCACTTCCAAACCCTTATAAACTATCTCTTTACAAGCTTTACAGGGCACTATCCTACAAAGCGGCAATGAAGTTACTTAGTACCCAGAATGAAACATACAAATTACAACCTACCTTCTAAAGCCAGAGACAGAGGGAACATAAGCATAAACAAAAGTAATGCAAGTTTATTATTCACTCATATTTACCATGCAAAATGAAAGTTTTATGAAGCCTTGAACAATATATATTTGTTCTATTATACAGGCAACTAATCCTCTGTAAATGGTAATGTATCAGTATTAACACCCTCCCTAGTCTAGAATTTAAGAACATGAAGAGAAAGTATCAAAACTTCTGTGAGAGGGATAGGTCTAGAGTCTCTGAAGGGCTTTCCTGCTGCAGGCCAATGGATCCATGACAACAAATGTAATTCTTAAAACATTGCTGGGCTTTGAAGAACACAGAGAAACTAACAAGGGACTAAAAAATGGTGGGGGAAGAAGGAGGAGTAAAGAGGGAAGAAGAAAGGAGGCAGAAGACAAGTAAGCCAAAACCCGATCTGTAAGCAACATGCAAAAGAAAAAACTGCAGAATGCCAAGGAGCTGATGCCAACACCAGCGCTAGGATTTACAGGTGACTATCCCCTCCAGCCCCCAGTTCCCAGCTATGGTAAGTTTAGGGAACTAAACCTGAATTTCCATTCATAAACCAGAACCCTCAAATGGAGCTAAAGTGCTCTCAATCAAGAGCATTCCCAGACTCCCGGCAAAAGCAAAGACAAATCCTCTGGGAGAAACCAGGATTAACAAATATGAAATCTGTGGTCATTCAGTACCACTCTCAAAATCAAATATCACAAAATATGCAAAAAAAGAAGCCACTGTGAATGAGAGGCAGCTGAAATAACCAGCATAATTAGACAAACACTTAAGCTACTAGGATTATCATCTACAAAATATGAAATATTACACAGTAAATGTTTAATAAAATAAAAGATGTCTAAAAATGAACAAGGATCAAGAGACAATCGAAAGCAACCAGCCACATAAGAATGCCAAACCAAAAAAGCTCTTAAAAACATGAAAAAAATCATTGAAATGTACAGCTCAATAGATTGGTAAAGTAGCAGATTTGTTCCAAACGAAGAGAGTTAGTGAACTGGAAGAAACAACTGAAGAGACTTCCCAGAATGCAACACAAACAGATTGGGGGAGGAGAAAATAAAAGCAAGCTTAAGAAACAGAGAGGATAGATCAACAAGTTTAAGTAAGAATCCTAGAAAGTATGGCCAGAATGAACAGAAACATATCAATATTTGAGAAGACAATAGCTAAGAATGTTAGAGAACTATAAAACATATGAATCCAGAGACTTGAGAAACATACATATACCAAGCAAGATAAGAAATCTTCAACTACATATTTTGTAATTAAACTGTAGAACAACAGACACAAAAGATCTTAAAAGAAGCAGCTGGGTGCAGTGGCTCACGCCTTGTAATCCCAACACTTTGGGAGGCTGAGGTGGGCGGATCACGAGGTCAAGAGATCAAGACCATCCTGGCTAACACTGTGAAAACCCGTCTCTACTAAAAACACAAAAAAATTAGCTGGGTGTGGTGGGGGGCACCTGTAGTCCCAGCTACTCAGGAGGCTGAGGCAGGAGAATGGCATGAACCCGGGAGGCAGAGCTTGCAGTGAGCTGAGATCACACCACTGAACTCCAGCCTGGGCGACAGAGAAAGACTCCATCTTTAAAAAAATAAAAAATAAAAATAAAAATAAAAATAAATTGTAAAAAATGAAAAAAAAGAAGCCAGAAAGAAAAGACATTTAAAGGAACAATAATTACATCAAAAACAGAGTTTAAAGCTGCTACAATGGCAACTAGAAGATAGTAAAAATGTGGCACAAACACTACTACTACTACTACTACTATTACCACCACCACCACCACTACTAGGGTGTGTAATATAAAAACTGCTTGAAGACAATAAAGACCAAGCTAATGGAGATAAAACTGAAGGGATTATGACTCTCCAAAGAGACGCTTCTTTGCCAATACATTTTAAAACTTTGGTGATAAGAACAAATCCTTAGAATTCTTCAAATTCTTAGAAAAATATATAACTTACCAAACGTGAATCAAGAAAAAAAAACAGAAAATATGAATAATACTAAAACAAGTCTAAAACTATCAGAGAAATTGAATGAGTGGTTAAAATCTTCACATAAGTAAAAAAAGCACCCCAGTTGCAGGTGGTTTTATAGGAAAGGTAAAAAAAACATTTCAATGACAGCTCATTCCAATCTTATAGAACTATGTTATATAACAGAGAAAGAAGAAATGCTTGACAACAGGTTTTATAACCATTATCACAGGACCAGTCAAAAACAACATGAGTATGAGAAAGAAAAACTGAGGCCAACCTCAGCTGTGAACAGAGATCCAAAAATGCAAACAAAATATTAGTCCAGGCTGGGTGCAGTGCCTCATGCCTATAATCCCACAACCTCAGGAGGCCAAGGCAGGAAGATCACTTGAGCCCAGGAGTTTGAGACCAGCCTAGACAACATAGGGAGACCCTATGTATATAACAAATTAAAAAGAAAAAAAATTAGCTGGGCATCGTGATGCACACATGTAGTCCCCGCTACTCAGGAGGCTGAGGCAGGAGGATCACTTGAGCCCAGGAGGTCAAGGCTACAGTGAGCTATGTTCACGCCACTGTACTCCAGCCTGGGCAATACCCTGACTCAAATAATAATAATAATAATAATAATAGTAATAGTAATTAGTCCATCCAAAAATCTAGAACTGTAATTCACCATATTAATACTTAAGAAGAATCATTATCATCTCAATCAAGTTTTTTCAAGAAAAAATTTAAAAACTTCAAAACCCATCTATGATTTTTTAAATAAACCTCAAACTAGGAGTAGAAACAAAGTTATTTAATTTGATAGAGAATCTACCAAAAAGTTACAGAAAATATTACTCTTAATATTTCACATTAACAAAACTCTCTTTAGATCAAAAACAAGATGACCCTTTATCACTTCCATTTACCAATGTACTGGAAGGCTGACTCAGGGCGGAAAGCAGACCAACTGGCAAGTATGTCCACTCCTTACTCATAGACAATCTGTCTACCAAGAAAACAAAAAACCTGTAGACAAAATGTAGGAATTAAACAAGTCACATATATTTACTTAATCCAGCAGTGGGAATGAATAAACGTGAACTAAATTTAAAAACATGGATAAATCTTAGAATTAATGTTGAGGGTAAAAAGCATGTCGAACGTGATTACGTACCACAGGAGATCATTTCTATTACACTCAAAACAAAACAAAACCACACAAGAAACTATTTAAGGGTACAAATATATGTGGCAAAGCCATTTTTTAAAAGAAAGAGAATGATAAAATGCAGGGGAGTGACTGCCACAGAGGTGAAAAAGGATGGTGGAAGAGCACCTAAGTAGCTTTTAGTTCCTAAAATGGTGAAGGGGAAGGGTGTCAAGAGTATGTGCTTTATTACCATGCTTCCTAACTTACATATGTTATAGATTCTTTAACCATTACATAAATAATATAATTAAGTTGATAAAATAGTACAAACAAATGATGGTCAGTAGATACATATTTAAGTAACACACTTAATTAAAGCTCCTGTTAAAAACAACTCATTTCACAGGTTTCATTCAAAGGAGGGTAAACACAGGAAACATAATAACCACTACAGAATATGTGTATCAACATATGTGTATCAACAGTGAATCAACATCTGTACTCTCGGAAAGGAGTATAGCTCTCAAAGGAGAGAAAGGGGAACCAGGGCTATTGAGCACTAGCCATGAAGCCAAGTCCTGGGCTGGAAGTTTCCCATATCTTGTTTTTTTTCCATAAACCCAGAAAGCCCCTCACCATAAGGCCCTGGAGAACTCTCCTACTGTAGGAGATCTTTCCTACAGTGCTTCCCCCTCCAGCCAGCTCTGCACCTGCTCACATTACGCCTTTCCTTTACAGCTATAAAAGTTTATCTTCTCACACTAACCTAAGCCTACACCTCTCAAACCACAAATAATTTCTAAAAAACCAACAATTAACTTTCGGAACCTATAATTCAGTTCTGAGTGTGTTCTCCAGGTACCCGTAATCTGGCCACTTATCTAATACATTTGGACAAGAAAGACTTTAAGCTTAATAAGTCAAAAACCACACCCAAACATTGTTTCAACTTTGAAGATATGATCAATGCACACAGATATACAGATGCATAAAGATCATAACCTCACTAGTAGAAAAATATATATTAAAAAAAGAGTTTTTGCATGTCAGATTTATATATATGTATTTATATATATGAGACGAATCATCTCTAATGTTAGAGTATAGGAAATTTACATAAGACTTACATATCAGTTTATATAACATTTTTGGGTTTTTAAATTTTTTTATTTTTTACAGGGCAGTTTCTCAGTGTGAATATATGACCTTTTGGAGAGCAATTCAGCAATATCTGCTACTATTTAAGATGTGTGTACTCCTCCATCTAATAATTTCACATCTAGGTACCCATACAGGAAAAACTATCACACATGCTTGCAAAAAAAGAAAATCACAAGAAAATTATTTGTAGCACAGTTTGTAAAAGTGGGAGGGTGGGAGGAAGGAAGGAAAGAAAAAAATATATGTCCACCAACAGCCATTTTTATTTGTCTTCACATAAAATTAAAGATCAAAAATACTTTATTTCCAACAAGAATTATAAAAGCTAAATAAATTCATCAAAACTTACTTCAAAAAGGAAGAGGATGGAGTCCAGCTCCTCCCTTTGTGACTTATTATTCCCTGGAATATTAAAAAATAATTAGTTATCATGACATCATTTAAACTTCAGGACACTACAAATTATGCTAAAAGGCAGCTTAAAACTAGTAAGCCTCAACATACATTCATTTATTCAAAAAATAGCAAGAGGCAGTACGGAGAACACATTAGGACTGCAAACAGACAACCGAGCCAGACTGCTCGGATCCACATCCAGCAGAGCTGCCCCTTGCTAGCTGTTTGAACACAGCTTCCATGTTTTCCAACTTGTTACCAAACTATGATGGGTAATTTATTCATTTCTCAACTAGTTACTTATTGGCTCAAATTGTGGCAGAATACACAGCACAAACGAAAAATTTCTAAGTTGGTAATATAAAAAGTCATAGAGCAGATAACCATAAAAGTAGTATATCTTTTGGGGCAACTGCACACTGTCCTATTGATAATAACAACAGTAATAAAACCTACAACACCTGCAGCTGAGGTTACCATTTTTGGTCCTCTCTGTGTACCAAGCATCGTGCTAAGTGCTTGGCGCATATCATTTAATATAGGAATCAACAAACCTCTTCTGTGAAGGGTCAGACAATAAATATTTTAGGCTTTGCAGGCCTCTCTTACAAACACTCAAATCTGCTGTTACAGTACAAAATCAGCCACAGACAATACATAAATAATGGATATGGCTTGTCCAATAAAACTTTATTTATAAAACAGGCAGCTATAAGCTGTGGACCCCTGATCTAACTGAATCCCCACAGCTCAATGAAGTAGATATCATTCATTCATTCACTGAATAAATACTACAGAATGTCTATATGCCAGGGATTATTCTAGGCCCTGAGGATACAGGAGTGAGCAAAACAGACAACAATCCCTGCCCCCAACAAGTTAATATTCTGGCAGGAGGGGGCATTCTATAAATGAGTGAGAAAAACAAGAAGGAATGCAGACACAGAAGCCAAAAAAGATGGTATGCAATTTTGACTGGGGAAGTCAGAGAACATCTCTCTGGTAAGGTAACATCTGAGAAAAGATCCTTTGAGGTTAGGAAGCAAGCCATATGGAAATGTGGGGGTTTGGAAGCAAGCCATACGGAAATTTAGGGGAGGTGTATTCCAGGCAGAGGAACTGAACAATGCAAAGTCCCTGTAGCTGAACATGTCTGGCTTAGTCAGAAAACAGTCAGAGGCCCTTAAGGCTGGAGCACACAAGCGGGACAGCTGGAGAAGCTGAGGTTGGAGAGTAGGTGAGGCAAAGGAAGGCAGATTAGGTGGAGCCTGAGACCACTGTAATAACTGGGAATGAGAACCCGTTTGAAACTTTACAGCAGCCAAGAATCATGATTTGACCCTTTTTTTTTTTTTTTTTTTTGAGATGGAGTCTCGCTCTGTCTCCCAGGCTGGAGTGCAGTGGCGCGATCTCGGCTCACTGCAAGCTCCACCTCCTGGGTTCACTCCATTCTCCTGCCTCAGCCTCCCAAGTAGCTGGGACTACAGGCGCCTGCCACCACACCCGGCTAATTTTTTTGTATTTTTAGTAGAGACGGGGTTTCACCATGTTAACCAGGATGGTCTTGATCTCCTGACCTCGTGATCTGCCCGCCTCGGCCTCCCAAAGTGCTGGGATTACAGGTGTGAGCCACCGCGCCTGACTCATATTTTTAAAGGAGGACTCCAGCTGCTCTTTTGACAAGAAACTATGGGATGGGAGAGGGCACAAGTGTGGAGGTGGGAGACCATTTCTGCGGCTAATGCTATAATCCAGGTGAGGATATCAGGAGTTTCAGTGTTACCAGTGTAGGCAATGAGAACAGGCCGGTGATTCTGGATGTATTTTGAAGATAGAGTCAATAACTCCGGAGTTTTGGCCTGAATAACTGCAAGTTATCACAAGATTATTTATTTCATTATTCCTTGTAGGCATTTTCTTTTATTCTTTTTTAAGGTACAGTGTCTTCCCTGCACTCCAATCGAACACAGATTATACTAAAAGCAAAAGACTTCAAAAATCTCACCATTTTATTGGTTCTTCATTATGATTCTTTGCAGTAGATTGCAAGAATGGCCACAATCAAAGACCACCACAGTGCCTCACCCTGAATTCCTTCCGCTCCATGCTTGACAACTGCCTGTTCTACAGGAGCAATCAGGGCATCTGACAAGGGGTCCCTCGATTTTTCCTCTCCACCTCAAAATGTCTCCATATCTACACTATCCCCTTATCTGCTCCTCCTTACATAGAAAGGTCACCTGTACGCTCCTCTCCATGTCTCTTCTTTTTCCTTGACCTGTCTCAACCCACTTCCCCCAACACCTGCACCATTAGTTATCTCCCCCTCCAGCTGACCCACTCCTCAGTCTGCAAACAGGCCAATGCATTCCTCAATAACCTTCCCATGACCAGGGTGAGATATAATCTGTGTCTTCACATCAAACTTTCTGAAAGGATATTCTCATGGGTCATCTTCACCAGCTCACCGCCCTGTGACTCCATGTCCATCTGTTTGGCTTCTGACCTGCTCCTCACCTAGAACCTTTCTCTCCGCACTCACTAACAACCACACTGATGAGCTCTTACTCCCCAGCCCAGCTGCACCTCATGCACCAATAGGCTGACTCTACATGCCTTCAATTCTCTCTCCCCTGGGCCTCTGTGACAAAACCCTTTCCTGGTACCCCTCCCACTACTCCATCGCTTTCCTTTGCATATACCCAATAAAATAAGGAATTATCTAAAAGTTCTGACCATCACTCTCTTTCTCTGTATATACTTTTTCCCTTGGCAATAGCACGATTTCACCTCTTTTCTCCCAAGCTCCAGTCACCTATATTGTACTGTCCAGCCAACACCTACACCAAGGTATCCCCCATGCACCTCAAACACAGACTGCCCAAAGCCACTCTCACCCTCCGGCCTTCCAAATCTGGCTCCCCTCCAGGGTTCCTACTGCTAATGGCACCTCACAAAGCAGACTCAGTGTCCTGAAAGCATCTTTGACTTCTCCCTTTCCCTTATAACCAAGTCTCATAGATGGTAGACCCACTGAGACACAACACTTTTCTTTTCCCTTAACTACTGCCTCTCTGGATCAGGCATCACCATCCCTCACATGAATGACAGCATCAGCCTTCCAATTGGTGTTCTTGCCTCTGGTTCAATTGCTACTTTACAAGACACTTGTGATAGTAACAAACACTTTCAAGAGCTCTAACCACCTCCAGAACAAAGTCCAAACTCCTTAGCCTAGAATTCAAGGCTCCTTGCAAGCATTATCTAATTTCCTGCAAATCTCTTTCACACACCTTTGCTGCAAGAAAAACAAAATGCATTTCCCATACGTGTCGTAAGAACAGCCCTACCTTTGCTCATGTTCTCCCCTCCAGCAGCAGTGCCGCTCTCTTCCACCTGAAATCCTGCTGTCCTTCAAGGTCCATTCCCAAGGCCACCTCTTCCCCAAAGCCTCATCTATATACTCAGCAGGAAGTCATCTCTCCCACTTCCCAAGAACCACAGAATTCTGTCTAAATCTCTCTTACAGAACAACTGACTTTTTAACTTTTTTCACAGTTATTTATGCATATGGCTTATTTTTTAAATAAATGAATGACATCTACTTCATAGAGCTGTGGGGATTCAGATTCAGCCCACAGACTACATGAAAATGAAAGAAGATGGTGACAGCAGCTACTACTTACTGACCATGGACTATGTGTCAAACTCTGTCCTAAAATGCTAGGATACCTGTGAACCTGTTTAACGCTGACAGGAGGAAGCCAGCTCAGAGACAGATTAATTTGCCCAAGGAGAAACACCTAGAAGGGTGGGGCCAGGTTCCCAACCCAGTCTGGCTCCCCAGGCTACACTATCCTACCACTTAGGTGACAGGACGTATAATGTATACAGAACAGAATGTATAATGTCACCTTGTTGGTTTGATTTTCAAAGAATATAGTCACAAACATATATAAACATAATACATTAATAATATATCTGGAAGGAGATGCAGGAAATCTTTAATAGTGGTTGCCTCTGCAAGCAGGGCAAAACAGACACTTGAGTTTTCATTTCAGACCCTTTTATGGAATCTAAATTTTTTTAATAGTATGCATGTATTACTTTTCTTTCTTTTTAAGTAACTTACTCCTTTGAAAATCATGCTTTCTAAGGGTTCCTTCTGCTATTTTTGCTAGCCATGTGTTGTTCAATTAACATCCGTATAAGTGAAAGCTCAAGAGAAACAAAGATGCCACCCTGTCCACTGTGCTCTCACAGCTTTGCTAAAGGCTTGGCAAGAAAGAAAGCTTAAAAATGTATAATTTGTGGCTCATGATATATACAACTTATAAAAATGCCCGAATGTTTTTTTAAAAAAAACTACTGAAATGCTTACCTTTTAATTTCAAACTATTTTCCAGTGTTATAAAATTTTCATAGAAGATGAAATATATCTGAGAATAGTTGGTCTCAAAAAACTGCTTAAGATCATTTGCATCCACATTATCTGAAAAGAAAAAGTTTCCATTTATGACAATTCACTTTATAAAATCACAAGAATTTAGAAACAAACTTCTCGGAAAAGAAGGCAAGTACAACTAGTTTCATTCCCTTATAAGACAATACAAAACAAAACAGTATTCCTGTTTGTTTATTCTCCACCTAAGAGAGTTCTTAATTGAACCTTGAGTACCACCCACCACTCAGCCCTGCTCAGGAGACTGTGGGGCCAATTCAGGGAGGTCGGAGCTGACAGGAGCCAGCAACGACAGACCAGCTAGAAGGCTGGAGGTAAGCGGGGGCAGGTCTGGGGAGGGACATGACTTCCTGTTACGGGATGAGGAAGTAGAGGTTCATGGAGGAGGCAGTTTTTGACACAGGCCGTGAAGAGGGATGGGTTTGTACCTCTGAAAAACAACTTTGCTGGTGGAGCTCCTAAATGGACCAATCTCTGCTCCCTCCCCACCAACATAACTCTCTGGGCATGAAAAGAGAAACCAGCTCAAGTGAACTAGCACATGCTCCCCAACCACAAGCTTCTAAATGACCTGCCCCCACTCATGTATGGACACTGTAGGATCTACCATGTGTTCCTAGAGTTGCCCCTCTTGTACTAGACAGTTTTGCTAAACCACAGACTGCGGATAGATAGGCGGGGGTGTGGGGAACTTAGCACAGTGACAACTCCCACTGGGGCTGATTAGCAATACAGCCAGTTCTTCCAAGGGCCCCGATCAGCCAGGGTAAAACCTCACAATGCTGGGGGGTCAAAGTAGTTATCCACTGTCAACACACCTTTGTACATTTTCCTCAGTAAACAAGGTTGTTTGTGCCATTTACAGAGTACTGACCAAGGAGTTGGCACTTTGGGAGAATACACTAGCATCTGAGGAAAAGTAAAAACAGCTTTCTGAAGCCAGGCATTGTAGCTCACACCTATAATCCCAGCTACTTGGGAAGCTAAGGCAGGGTAATCGCCCGAACCCAGGAGTTTCCTGAGGCTACAGTGAGCTATGGTTGAGCCACTGCACTTCAGCCTGGGCAACAGAGTGAGACCCCTGTCTCTTAAAAACAAAACAAAACAAAGCAAAAAACAAACAAACAAACAACAAAAAGCTTCCTTAAAATTCTGCAAGGATTACTCAAGAAAAAAATGTGTTGCTCTTCAGTCTGTAACAGTGTGGTACCAATTGCTTTTGCAGTCCTAACACTGTGAATCTATGTGAACATACATATTATGATTTTCAAATTATATAACGTTAGCAATAATGCAGATGATTCTGAAGAGTTGTTTTTCTCTGATAATTGTATAAGAGCTTTTCGTGCAAAAATGTGCCCTGGCTCTTTGAAATAATGCAGGTAAGGTGCTTATAAAGTCTTATGAGCTGCCAATTTCACACTATATTTACTGCACCAAAATAAAACCGGGCACACAGCTGTGAAAATTCCTAGGAAGGAACAAATTTACTGTGTGAAAGCAGGTAGCAATGAAACTAGTATCACCAACCCACATGAATATTAACATTCCTACGAGCTATACAATCTTGACAAGGAATCCTTGAGTGCCTTGTGGAGAATTTGCCAGTTCCAAGGAAGAGTTCAGTACACTTCAACTCTAATGCAAACTGCTAGCCCATCTTACTAACTGAGCCCTCTTTCTGAAGCCAGCTTCACTCAGCTGGCTCCTACTCACCCTCACTAGTCAGCTAAAACATCCCCATCTTACCCCCAAGACTAGGTCTGCGCCTCTGCTGTGTGGCCCCCACTCTATGCTTCCCTGTCACAGAACACATCACACTTTATTTAATTCTAGTGGAATTCTGATTGAATTCCTGACTTAATTCTGATGGAATAATCGGTCTCGTCTATGAGACATATTCCCTGCCCTCACAGAACCCACAGTCTATCTCGTGAATCATTATGTCCCATGCATCTAGCACAATATTTAGTTCAACATTTTCTTTTTTTTTTTTTTTTTTTTTTTGAGGCGGAGTCTCGCTCTGTTGCCCAGGCTGGAGTGCAGTGGCGCGATCTCGGCTCACTGCAAGCTCCGCCTCCTGGGTTCACGCCATTCTCCTGCCTCAGCCTCCTGAGTAGCTGGGACTACAGGCGCCCGCCACCACGCCCGGCTAATTTTTAGTATTTTTAGTAGAGACGGGGTTTCACCGTGTTAGCCAGGATGGTCTCGATCTCCTGACCTCGTGATCCACCCGCCTCGGCCTCCCAAAGTGCTGGGATTACAGGCGTGAGCCACCGCGCCCGGCCTCAATATTTTCTTGAATGAATTGAGAATCCATGAATTAGCCTACACATACAATGATAAAATAATGACTACAACTTACAAACCTACAGGGAAGAAATAGCCTAACCCTCAATCCTTGGGGCAATCAAAAGACAAATCTCATCTCATCTCTGCTGAGGACTTCTGATTTCCATCTGCAGCCCTGACATCTCCCACTGCGGGCTCTAGTCTCACAGACTGCTGCCAGCTGATTTCTCCACGTGAGGGTCTTAAAGGCCTCTCAAATTAAACACGTCCACAGGGAAGTCCTCCATCAGATCCTGTTCTTCCTTCTGGCTTTTCCGTCCCAGTAAGTTGGAACCCCCATCCACCCCGCTGCTCTGGCCAAAGCCTGGGCATCATTCCTCACTACCCATCCCCAGTATGCCACTCTTTTAGCCTGCCTTTAACATGTACGTGTTCCAGCCCTGGACTGCTTCTGCTCTCCACGGCCCTGCCTGGTCTATGTGGCCATGAACCCTCACACAGGCTGTGACCTCTGCCCATTGCCTGGGTTCCCTGCTTCCACTCTTCTTCCATTCCCCATAGCGGCCAACTCGAATATTTAATAGTCAGTCAAATCAGACCACTCCTCCACTCAAAACCTTCCATCTGCCTCCAGTAGTACTTAAAATCCAAACTCTTTACCATGGCCGGGCAAGGCCCTGCCTGATTTCCCCCACTCAACACGAACTTCACTGCACACCACTCTCCCCTTCACTCCCTATCCTCTAACCACTGTGGATTCTTTCCATTCCCCAAACTTCCCAAACATATTCTTCACTTGGGGCCCCTGCAGGATGCTACCCCCACTCCCAGATCTTCATGCAGCTGGTTCAGTGTATGACACAAAGTAGCAAATGTAGACACTATGTCTGTTCATCCTGCTTACATAACAGCAGAATTGCACAAAACCCCTTGCCAGCAGAATTTTACAAAGCCCCTGACTCAAAGACTCGGCGCAGCCCTTCAGAAGAATGCCCTGAAGATGATAAGCAGGATACAGCACCGATTCCCACATCTCCTGCCTGAATCACTGCATTTTCAAAAAAGATACATTCGTCTTAGCCCTTGCCTCTTCCTGTATATAAGATAATATCTGACAGGATTAATGACTACGCCTCTATAATCTATAACCAGATGGACCCTCACACCCAAACCTTGGTAAGATTTTGCTCTAATGTAACTTCTGAGCACACTTAATGTAACTTCTGAGCACATGCAGAGTGCGCCACCTGTATATAAACTGTGGGCTAAAGCACTACTTTGGAGCAGTCTAACAGACACTCTCTGACTCTCCCTGGTTGCGAACCTCAGCAAGACTTCTGAATAAAACTAACTTTAATTTTTTTAATCAACAGGTCTCATCTTTCAGAACCTGGGTCACACATGACTTCCTCAAAGAAACCTGCAAGTGCCCCCATATGTCACTCCACATTTCCTCCTCCCCCCGGCCCTCTCCCTTGGTAGGCTCTGCAGTGAACGTGCCTCAGACACAGAATGCCATAAGCTGGCAAACAATTTCTCTAGCATGGAGGATGTGGGTGTGCTGATGCAGCAAGCTGGCACAGAAAGCTACTGGGAGATCAACAAGTCCCCATCTTTCCCTCCCTTATTCCCTCATTCCCTCAGACACTCAAGTATCAGCAAACCAAACAAAGAGGGTCCTCAGCATGTTTAAGGATCCCTCTTACACACTGAGATGTCCTCATGAGCTCAAAAGTCCAGGTAACAACCACCTTTATCCTCAGCCATCCAATATCTTTCTTGTGGATAAGGCATTGGTGGTGTTGAGCTTAAGTACTCACTAACAAGACAACTAGATACATTCCAGGGAACCCAAAACACAGTGAACCCAGAAGCATAGCATCTACAGCACACTCAGTTTATGTACATGTGTTGAGAACTCCTCAGTGGTCTGGGCACCCTCTTCACGCAATTCCCCCTGACAGCACTTCAGAAGAGTTGAAATCATCCCTTTATTAATTTGCTGCCTCGTTGTCTGGCTGCTAGAATGTAAGCGGCATGAAGGCAGAAATCTCATCTGCTTTGTTCACTGTTGCATCCCCAGCCTGAAGAACGGAGCTTGGTACAAGAAAGGTACTTAATACATTTGTTAAATGAATAACCAAATAACAAATATCAGATATTTTATCTTTAATTCAAAATCTAGAATCATTTCTTGATTTGTCTTTTTTTAAAAGACTCATCAGAAGAATATTTATAAAGCAAGCATAGGTCTCAGGGAAGACAATCACAGGCAATGGAATTTAACAACCTGCGAAAAGAAACACAAGAAAGGATCAAAAGCCTAATTTTTAACAAGGCTAATTTCAAGAAACATAGAGATATAACAGGAAGGCTTTGCTCAATTTAAAAAAAAAAAAAAGACAACTATGACCACAAACTTCCTTCAGACAGGCATTCTTGACCCACTCATTCAAACATTTACTAGCCCCTATCCATGTCAACAAGTGCGGTGCTAAGCTTTAAAAAATTCAAAGAGAATAAGACCTGAGGCCCTCAGGGGTGCACAGGTAAACAAACAAGTAACAGAACAGGCACCATGGCTGAAGCCCATGCTGGACACCAAAACAGGGAGTGGATAAGGCCACATGGGGAAGCTGGGAACGCTAATGTCATTCATTTATGTCATGCCTTATGCTTTAAAGGAAATGTTCATGAGTTTATTTTATTTGACCCTCACCATAGCCCAGTGAAATAGATGGGCAGGTGTGGTTAAGAGAAAGAAACCTCAGGGTCAGGATCTCCAGTGACCTGCCCAAGGTAACACAGCCTGTTGGGGATGTCAACAGAACCCCTGCTCTGGTCCTGCGACTCCATAACTGAGCGGTACAAAGGGACAAATGGGAATAAATCAGTTAGGAATATAAAAGAAATAAATCATCACCTTGAGGATGAGCAGGAGAGCCAGAGGAGAAAGAGCAGGAGGAAAAGCCCAAGGTAAGAAACAGGACTGAGTGACACTGAAGAAGAAGCTCCTGGAACTTGCCCCACAGCCTCTCAGGGCTGTAGGGAAAAGGGAGGGAGGGCAAGGCCACGCTCCAGAGTCCAGATGGGAACCCGCCTTTGAAGGGATGGCTTCCACGGTTTGGCATGGAATGGATGCTAGCACACTGGCTTACTACTATTACAGAATTCAGGGAAGCATGTCCAAATTAACCACAGAGAAGCAAACGGCAGACAGCCTGGCAGAGCTAGAGGTCACTTCTGAATTTTTAAAGAAATCTCCTTTAACTTCTCATTTTCCTGCACCACCAACCAAAGATAATCTTCTACATACCACCCAAAATCACCCTCTTCCACTCCTTTGTCCAGCTAAACCTCTTGTTGATTAAGTATTTCTCCACATCTAGCTGGAAGGCAACAGCAAAGGTTGAGGGCAAAACCTCTGGGGCAGACTGCCTGGATTCAAATGCAGAAGCCACAGGACCTTGGACAAGTTATTTAAACACTCCAATCCTCAATTTCATCTTAAAAATAGGGCTAACAGGCCAGGCATGGTGGCTCACACCTGTAATCCCAGCACTTTGGGAGGCCGAGGCTGGTGGATCACTTGAGGTCAGGAGTTCAAGACCAGCCTGGCCAACATGGTGAAATCCCAACTCTACTAAAAATACAAAAATTAGCTGGGTATGGTGGCGCATGCCTGTAATCCCAGCTACTCGGGAGGCTGAGGCAGGAGAATTGCCTCAACCTGGGAGGAGCCGAGATCACACCACTGCACTCCAGCCTGGACGACAAAGTGAGACAACATCTCAGAAAAAAAAAAAAAAATAGGGCTAACAATGGTTCTTACATCACAGGGCTGCTGTGATGATAAAATGAGCATATGTAGAATGCTTATAAGAGCTTCAGTCAGCATTATAGAAATGTCAGTAGTTTTAGAATTACTTTGCTCCTAGCAAAGGTCACTAATCCTAATACAGCAGTAAGTACTACCAGTATACACACCCACAAACCAGTAGGATTATCCATCTATTTCCTTCCACATACAATCCTCTTCAATAGCAATTCTATTGCTTCTTATTTGGAAGGGTCATAACACAGTCTCACAAAAACCTGCTTCAGCAGACCCCTAGAA
Organism: Gorilla gorilla gorilla; assembly: GCF_029281585.2. Taxonomy (NCBI): domain Eukaryota; kingdom Metazoa; phylum Chordata; class Mammalia; order Primates; family Hominidae; genus Gorilla; species Gorilla gorilla. The sequence goes on from NC_073245.2 coordinate 30,692,137, forward strand.
AGCACCAAAGGAAGGGAAAAAGTCCTCATCTCACTCAGGAGCCCCAGTGGGCTGCTATCAAGGGAGGAAGGAGCTCGTGTTCAGTTCTCCTCTAATAGGGAATGACCCCCCTGCACCTTCTATACTGCCTACACCCCTCCATTCCCAAGCCAGAACTAAGAGCCATCCAAGCCCTGCCTACAGTCCTGTGTGTAGATGAAGATAGGTGTCCTTTACTATTTTAGTGAAATTCCCTGGATAATGGCACTGAAGGCCTGATGATCAAGATAACAGGCTGGTGATAGGAAAAAGGGTAAGTGAAGAATGTAAGGCAAACTTGACAACTTAATAAAACAGTCATTCAGAAGCACTCAGTGAGAACAAGGAAAATAATGAAGTGCAAAAGAACTAGTCAGACACAAGACAGAAAATGCGGACAAGGATGGATATCATTAGTAATGCACCATTACTTACTTATAGGCTAATATGATTCTGGCGATTTCACATTTAAACAGCTGCCTAGGTCCCTGGGTAGTTTGCAGAAATGCCACAAATCATTCCTTCCTTCCATCTACACATTTGGATGGTGCCCAACCACAGTGATCCAGGACTGATCTCCTGACTTGCTTTGGCCAAAAAGGCCTTAAAAATGTGGCAGTGGTTGCTGGGAGAGCCCCAAGTAGTTGCTGATCCAAGCAAAATGAGAAAATTCATGAAAAGCTGAACCCAACCCACCAGTCTGGAGCCAACCCCAGGCAACCGTCAGTGAGAAGAAGAACCACCCCAGCGAATACAGACCCAACACAGTGAGGGAGAAAAATGGATGCCTGTTGCTGTAAAGCTCACGGAAGCTGCTAGGTTTGGGAAGGTTTGTTATGCAAATTATAGAAATGGTGGTGCGGAAGAAGAAACTCAGTACAGAACAGCCTCACTGGTCGTAAGAGCCAGCAAACCTATGAAGAGATACCCCCAAGTATAACACATCATCCCCTCCATTAAAGAAGGAAAAGAAGGAAAAATGAATCCAAGTTACAGAGGCTGCCCTCTGACACAAAGTTTCTGTCAACAGTGATCCATGCTAGCCAGAGTGAAGGCAGGAATTCCTTTTCCTGACACCAGCCAGTATGTTTCGGTACCTGTGCGTGCAGTAATGTGCTAACTGCAGGTTAGAAGCTTATCTACATCAGGAGGCAAAAACCTACAAAATAAGACTTTCCAGATTCAGCAGGCAATCAGATCATTAAACAGGAGGTATACCAGGGATGACTGGCTTTAATGGCCAATCAACACTCTTATCATCATCATTATTAAAGAGAAATTCACATCTGAAAAATGCCTATAAATACAGACTTTAAAATGTCTCCTGGAGAATCACTTGAACCTGGGAGGCAGAGGTTGCGGTGAGACAAGACTGCGCCACTGCACTCCAGCCTGGGCAACAACAGAAAAACTCCATCTCAAAAAAAAAAAAAAAAAAAAAAGTATCCTGGACTGATTATTTGCAAATACAAAGTATTCATGTGGATGAAAATACTAATTTACAAAGCAGAAAACTTAATGCATCAGACAAAAGACTCCAGCCCCAGTGCTATCATGGCGTGAAACTCGAGATCTGGTCAAAGATGCGGTGTGACAAGCCCAGGTGGGGAAGGATGGAATAGGAAGTGGGCTGTGAAGGAAGCACAGAGTCCCCTTAGTCCCCTTAGCTAAGCCCTAGTCATCCCCACAAGTCAGTTCACAGGTAAGGACACCTTGCCCAGCTCCTCACATACTGCTCTTAGATCCCCTCCTACTTCTATACCTCAGTCTCCCCGACCAGACTGTTAGCAGAGAGTGTCAGGTCTCCATTCAGCCAAAGCACAGGTATTGAATACATGTGTACTAAATAAACACATCAAAGAGCAGAATTTAGATATATAGAGAGGCTTCATAATTAATCCTTTCAAGCATTCCTGAAGGTCACAGCAAATAACAAAAATGATTTTTTAAAAATCAAGGTAAAACCTCTTACAATAATGGACCAAAAAAGATTCCTCCAAATCAGGAGTCAGGATTACTACCCTAGATACAGATGATAAATTACTAAAAGTAACAAGCAGTGAAGGTCCACCCTGCAGCTAGTATTAATTTCTAGTAAATAGTAACATTTTCGAAAGAATGATGGAACAAATGTATGTTCATCCCTTAAGTTACCAATAGCATTCATATTGTTAAATTACCTTTTATATACCATCTATTATACATAAGTCTCTATGTTATGTAAGAAAAATCTGAAATCAGAAACATCCTCCTCAGCACTAAAATTTTTAAACTTGTTGATATATTTTAAGTGAATTTATATTAATTTAATTATATTCTTTTACCTTTTAACACCTTATTTTCTACAAAACAGCAAGGAATTATCACCATCGTATTTGTTTTACACACACATATATATTATGCCTGCTACAAATGTAAAACTTAAGGCATAACTATGAGTAAATATTACCAAAATCACACTTTCTAAAAAATAAGACAGGAACAGTGGCTCACGCCTGTAATCCCAGCACTTTGGGAGGCCAAGGCGGGCAGATCACGAGGTCAAAAGGTCAAGATCATCCTGGCCAACATGGTGAAACCCCGTCTCTACTAAAAATACAAAAATCAGCTGGGCATGGTGGTGCGCGCCTGTAATCCCATCTCCTTGGGAGGCTGAGGCAGGAGAATCACTTGAACCCGGGAGGCAGAGGTTGCAGTGAGCCGAGATCGCACCACTGCACACCAGCCTGGTGACAGGGCGAGACTCCGTCTCAAAAAGATAAAAATAAAAAAATACAATATGTCCTCAGGCCCGCAATTTCCTCCTCTCAATTAAAGTGAGGAAAATTGGTAGAGATCACAAAAAAGACTCAATACAATTGTTACAAGGAGTTTCAAAAATTAAAGAAAATTAACATAATCACTCTCAGTTAGGGAGCTCACTCCTCCTGCAGATTCAGCCAGCAGCTCAGGGCAGAGGTTCCCTCAGTTCCTGGCCTGTCATCTAAGTTCCATCCCACAAACCGAAATACCAGCAGCAAATCCCTTCCTGGATTTTCTGCTTCAAGAAAATCCACCCCTAACCTCACTCACCCTTCCCCAAACCTTCCCTGTCCACTACCCCCCTCATCTCTGTCATATCTTTTTCAGTCTAAGGTTATTTATAGAATTTCTGCAAAGCTTTATGAACCAAAAGACATAAGTGTATTCTACAAGTACACTTGTCTAACATCATCAAGATTTCGTATTTCAGAAAAATTCTCTGAAGTATTATACTTTCAATCTGCATCCACTTTAGCATAAACATCACTGGAAACATTTGATATGGAATTACTCCTGAAGTCATCCAGAACTTAAGTAATAACGTACTCAAGATAACCCTGGCCCCTCCTTTAATACACAGCACCCCACCAGAGTGATGGGAGATCCTCCCCTTGCTCCTTGCAAGACCCCCCATTCCCTCCTCCTTACCTAGCTACCATGAGCTGCCTAAGAAACCACACTCAGTAAGGAGACTATAATTAGAAGTAATCATGGACCACCCCCTAGGTACACATCAGGAGATATCCCATCAGGCCTTGCACTCAGGTTTCCATCCATCTCCTGGGAAATCCAATTCCCACATGATCTTCATCTCTGACTGTCACCCCCACACAGCTCTGGGCATCACTAATCTCACCCTAGCTTCCTCACCCTACCCTCCCACCCACTATATCCAATAAAGCTCACCAAATTCCATCTTCTATGCCACCTGTAAAGGCTGTTTCCTTTCAGCTGTACCTGAAACCTGGAAGTCCCCTCAGCACACTGCTTCCTTGCAGTCTGCCTGGTAAGGCTTTTGTCTTCCTCCTACACTCACATACCACCAAGCCTAAGATGAGATAGGTGGCCCCCTTGCTCCCCACTGCAATCTCCAGACCATTCTGGTCCTTCCCTCACACACAGAGTGCTCCTCTGCTGCTCACACCATCTACCTCCAACTACATCTGTACCAACTTTCACTGACTGGAGTTGCACAATATTTCCCACATCCCAAGACATTCTACCGAAGATTCCAGGGCCCGACTATCTTTCAGTATATTACTAGCACTGTCTTCACTCCTGGTGGTTTCAACATTTATATATATGATGCCTGACTCCCCCATTTCTAATGAGGTTGTCCTCTACCCTACCTCTGCCGCCCACACCCACAGCCAGATCCTAGACCTGATGGTTACTTACAATCTCCCCACCTGCAAGCCTCAGTTTCAAGAAATCCACTCTCTCATCACCCGCTATTTCTTATCTTTCCCGCCCACTCCTTCTGGAACCTTAAGTCCAACAACTCTTCAACCTTACTGGGTCCTTGAATCCAATAACCCCACCATCTTGTCACTATCTCTGATGCCCCTCAAGTCCTCACTTCCTTTCTTTCTCAATTTAACTTCCACAGTTCCTCTTTTTAGTCAGTCATTTCACTGTCCTTCAACCCCTCTGCCTCTTTCTCCCTCTAACGTATTCACACAATAAAACCCCAGTCTCAGTTTCAACCTGATTCAATTGAAAGTATTTATCAGATATTAAATATTTAATGCATGTGAAAAAAACCAGTTTTGTATATACGTAATTTATGATGTATAATAAAACAAACACCTTAAATCACCCACCCAACAAAAGCATCCAGTCCAATCAGGCTTTGACACCACTCCCTGACACTGCGCTAAGGAGTTCCACACCGCTAATCCAATGGCCAATTTTCACTTCTCTCCAGGGCCAATAGCGGATACCCATGTAATCTGTGCCCAAGCACCACTAGCCTGGTCCATCAGAAGGAAGGGGAGCCTAGAACCCTGACATAAAACTTCTGGATGTATGTTGGGGCCTAAAGTGTATATTCCTATTCCAAGTGATACAGTTTGGATATTTGTCCCCTCCAAATCTCTTGTTGAAATCTGATCCCCAGTATTGGAGGTGGGGCCTGGTGGAAGACATATGGATCATGGGGGTGGATTCCTCATGAACATCCTGGTGCTGTCCTTACAGTAATGAGTGAGTTCTCTATTAGTTCCCATGAAAACTGATTGTTACAAAGAGGCTGGCACCACCTCCTCTCTCTTATCATGTGACGCCCACTCCCCTTTGCCTTCTACCATGAATGGAAGCTTCCTAAAGCCCTCAAAAGAGGAAGATGCTGGTGCCATGTTTCTTGTATAGCCTGCAAAACCATGAGCCAAATAAACTTCTTTTCTTTATAAATTACCCATTATTCCTTTATAGGAACACAAAGGGACTACGACCATAGGAAATGAAACAAAGTCATCTTTTAGCTCCACTGACAGGTTTGTTTCTTACATACAATTACAGCCATGTTGTACATACTAGTTTAAATTATAAAAAAATTTTCCATAAATATATATTCAAAAATTTATCATAACTGACCATTTATTTCCACAAACATTCTTCATAGTATTTTAAACTAAAAACTGAGAGCAGCCTGGAGCAGACACTGTTGCTTTCTCTCCAGCTCCTTCACCTCACCCACCAACCACAAACAGACCCTCCCTCTTCCTAACAGAGCCTCCATTTGCTCAGGGATCTCCTCCTCCACAAAGCAGTGCCCCTCTCGGAAGCTGGCCTGTTCGCAGCCCCAGAGGGAGGACCTGATACTGCTGAGCCAATTATGGTGGCAACATGCTCCTTGCCAGTGACTCAAGCCTGTGACCCAATGCTGGTCAATACAAAACAATAGAAAGTCTGATGAAGATAGCTGAGAAAAGCTTTACTGATTTTAAGGAAGAAGTGTCCCTTTTTTTCCTGCCTTTGGATATCATTCTATCTGGGTGCAATGGCTGTGGGCATTTTGCCACCCTGAGGACAAACCTGCCACACTAAGGATAGCAAAGCCAAGAGGTGGAAAGCATCTGGACTGTCAACATCACCGAACTCATGAATTAGCCAACTCTGGGGCCTCCCTGCCTTGGGACCTCTTTTTATAGGAGAAAGAAATTCTTATTACTTGCTTATATTTGAGTTTTTTGTTACTTACAACCAAAAATATCCTTGTAGGCAGACACCTGAAATAAAATTTGCCAATTCCAACAGGAAACAAACACTAGTGTCAACTGAAAAGATCACAGAAATTATAATATTAATCCTACTTCATTTCTGAAGGCATATTGTTTTCATTTCTTTATTCCTATAAAGTAAACCAGATGTAGAACATCAAATTCTTAGAAATCAGATAAATAGTAACACTCCGTTATCCAGGAGTGATAGTCCTTGTGTAAAAGTAATTCTGTATAAAGATATAGTCCAAATACTTAGCGTTAAAGTTTTTAAAAGTAGAGCTATTTTTACTTAACATTTTTGACACACGTTTCTCAAATACAGGATTCTAAAACTTTGTTTTTAACAGATATCAAATACCAATATAATAAAACACACTATAGAAACTGATATCCAAATCAAATGTGAGTTATATTACATTTTAATATATTTATCTATCAGGAATCAAGTTTCATCAGACATTTTAAAGTCAATGCACACTTGGACCTCCTTTTCTTGATCTGAATTGGAGCTAGCCTACATTATAATCAAAATCACTCCTGAGGGGAAAAGTTGGAGACAGAAATAAAATGACTACAGCCTAGGAGCTGTAGTCACCTCTACCCCTCTAACTAAGGAGGCAGGAAAGTGATGAGGAGAGTGTTTACAGCTGTCGAATAACGTCTCATGTCAAATAATTATGATTAACAGTAATAACAGCTCACAAAACAGCTTTGTATACATTGACTCAACCTCCAACAACCACAGGATGGTGGGTACCATTCTTACCCCCACTAGAAAGGGTAGGTCACTGCCAAGACTCGAACCCAGACAGTCAGGCTCCCATACTGTTCACCCGATTAAGTGTAATACTAATAGAAAGTTGGCCAGGCACGGTGGCTCACACCTGTAATCCTAGTACTTTGGGAGGCTGAGGCCTGCAGATCACTTGAGCCCAGAGTTCGAGACCAGCCTAGGTAACATGGGTGAAACCCCATCTCTACAAAAAATACAAAGGTTAGCGGGACATGATGGCATGTGCCTGTAGTCCCAACTACTTGGGAGGCTGAGATGAGAGGATGGCTTGAGCCTGGGATGTGGAGGTTGCAGTGAGCCATGATTGAGCCACTGCACTCCAGCCTGGGCAACAGAGCTAGACGTTGTCTCAAAAAAATGAAAAATAAAATTTCAAAAAAGATACCGTAACTTTAAAAAAAAAGTGAGGGAGGAGGTTAAGGGAAGCATGCCTGGAAATATATTTTGTTTTATTTTGTTGTAAAACAAAAAGAACACAGGAGAGATATGGTACAAGTCACAGAACTTAATAGTTATTAAATACAAAAGTACACCCACAAGTTGGTTTGTTTAAAAAGTACACCAGAGCCAGTTTGCAAGTGGAATGACCTTCCTCCTAGACAGTTCAAAATGGTGGCATTTCTGTGAAATTAACTCAGTAAAGACTGAAGTGGCTTTCCCCAAGGAACCCTCTTTACCTCCAGGAAATCATCATATTATCCCAGCTTGTGAGCAGCCTCCAATATTGTCATCTCTTCTGTGTCCCTAACACAAGAAACCGAAGGCCCTTCTGGTCACTGGGCAGTCACTCACAGGCACACAATCTGCTAACAGCATGTGAAGGCCTGAAACTCATGACCTGAAGGATGGGTGATAGGGAATTTTGTTATAGGAGTCCAGTGGAACACACTACAGCCATTGAAGTCTTATGTAATTCTTCACTTACTGATGTGGAAAAATATCCAAGGCTTTAAGTCAAAAACACAGTGTTAGACCATGCAGATGACTATTCATGTAAAACCGTGTTTGTGTGTGTAAGCGAGGCAGGTGCAGGGAAGAGAGAGAGAAAGGAATGCACCCAAGCAAGAGCCAGCCTGGAAAGCACATTCACCAGGATTTCAGTAATGCTTGGCAGGGGACTGCAGAATTTGAGAACCCCTTGATACCTAAATTATTTTTCATATATTCGTATTATCCAAATGTGTATAATGAGTATGTAAAATTGTAGAACCAGAAAAAGCTATAAAGCTGTTTTGGGGGATACTTCCAGGGCGTTCGAGAAAGGGATTTTTTTCAAAGCCTGAATATTTACCGCAAAAAATTCATCAGTCATGACACCAGGCCATACTTTTCTCCAAACCTGTCTTACTTTTCAACTTTGAAGAAACCTTAAGACCCAAACAATATATAAAAGAGTATCTTTACCAATTCTAAAATGTTGTAAAAAACAGCAAATGACTTAAATTTTCTCTGTCCAACTTTTAAATTACTCCTTCTGTAACAGCACATACATGGTACATAATGCCTTAGAATGACCTAGTTATCTGGAGGAGCTTTGCTGTCTTTGTGTTTCTCTAGACATCATTCACTGAAAAGGATAAAAAATAATAGAACTGGGCAGAAAGACATTTCTCTGTCCAGCCATTCAGCAGCTAGCACTGAGTAGGCATGAGCAAATGTTTGACACTTTTGAATGCAAAGATGTGATGAAATTTCCAGTCACAATGAGACCCATTCCCAAGACCTGGGAGCCTTAGTCCATATGAGTCAACCTTTCCTTGTTGTGCTTAAACCTGACGCTGACTGACTGTCAACTGACAGAACAGAAGCTTCTTCATAGCAGACTATAAAAGTGCTAAAGACCTGGTTTATGCTCAGAAATAATGTCTCTGGAAGAATACAAATGATTGTCCTCCTGTATGTAGCTAACCTAATACTGTCATATTTTGAAACACCACAGCCACCTTTCTGAGTAAGACATAAGGTTCAGTTAGCAACACTGGTTCATAGAATTACATCTTTGCAATTAACACTGAGCCAAAGATCAAGATTCCCTCAGGTCTTTCCATTGAGAAAAGACCAACATAAAGCACAACTGGGGTCCCAATTTGGGTGGATATCTGATGTGGAGCCAATCTGCAGTGTTTGCTGCCTTTTGCAACCATTCATATTAAATTGTTGTTGTACTGACCCATCAACATTTTTCTGGTCTCATTCTTTTCCAGCCACTGACAGATCTCCTTTTTTTTTTTTGTCAGCATCAGGGGCACTTTTTAATGTGCCTGCTCTCTGCCTGTCAGTAGATTTGGGGATAACAGCAAGCCCGTCTCCATATTGTTACAAGCTCAGGCCACTGTGTGGGCCCATTACATGGCCCAATGTACTCCAGCTTTCCTGTCCCACTGGCCACAAAGTGTTTCCGTCCTGTCTTCTCATCACTACTCGCTGCTGCAGTAAGGAGGGACACAGGCTGCCTGTCCCCATCTTCCTTAACACCTTTGCTTGCTACAGATTCCACAGCCACTCATTCCTCTTCTCTGGCACTTCTTTCTCTCTCTTCCCTCTTCTCTTGTCTGCCTCCAGTCACTGGTCGGTTTTTGGGCCAAAGATCTGACCTTTTATAAAGTAAGCCAAAGAAAGCTTTGTTACAAAGCTTGTGGTCAGAAAACCAATCTCTGGCAAGCTAACCAAGCAAGTGTAGTCTCTATGAGGGAACCACATTGATTCCTTTACACCTAAAGGTCAGTTCAGATCACTCCTCTGCTCTTAGCTTCACTGGAGTGCTCCATCTTATCTTACTTAGAGTAACATCCCAAGTCTTTGGGATGCCAAAGTTCCACGCCATCTTATACCTATTTCCCCTCTCCCACCCCTGCTCCTTTCCCAGTTCCTTCTATCCTCCACCCCTCCACCCCTATTGACTTCCATGAGATTTCCAGTCTATTTATGACTCAGATCCTGGTACTTACTGTTCCTTCTGCTTAGAACACTATTCCCCAAAAAAAATCACAAAGCTGCTCCCTTGCTTAACCCAGGTCTCAGTCCAAACCTCCCTTCAGAGAGGCCTTCCCTGACCCCAATATCTAAATAAGCATACACATACCCTTATCAAGCTTAATTTTTCTATCATCATTACCTGAAATTGTATCATATATTTGTTATTTGGTTTTTTTGTTCTTGATTTTTAGAGATGGGGTCTCAGTGTGTTGGCCAGGTTGGTCTTGAACTCCTGGCCTCAAGCAATCCACCTGCCTGGGCCTCACAAAGTACTAGGACTACAGGCATGAGCCACTGCACCCAGCCTGTTATTTATTGTCCATCCACCCTAATAGAATGAAAGTCCCATAAGTGCTAGGGCTTCATCTGCGAATAGCAGACACTCAGTCACTATATGTGGAATGACTTTAAAAACAGTGGAAATAGTCTAAGCCATGTAGACTTAAAGAGTGGTCAATCCCATTTGTTAAAAGGGCAACACTTTACTTCCATCAAACTAGAAAAATAATCCTCTCACTTGAGCCTGGGAGATCAAGGCTACAGTGAGCTGTGATCACACCACTGCACTCCAGCCTGGGTGACAGAGTGAGACCTCCATCTCAAAAAAAAGTTTTTAATTAAAAAAATAGAAAAATAATCCTCAAATATGACTCCCATAATCTTAAATAGAATTTACAGAATGTCATCTAAGGTTTGCTCAATGTTTTATGATTATTAGCACAAAAGTCAATGAACGTCATGTGGTACAAATGGGGGTGGGCAGAGCTATAAGCAGTTCTGTTGTGGGAGGTAATGTGCCAGAATGCCTTTCCTCTACTTTCTCGGAAAGACAGGAGCCAGAATGAGGTTCTATCTCTAGGAACAGGACAAGTGATCCAGGCTGACCAATCACAGTACCCTATCTCCCTCACCCAGTGATTGGTACAGGAATGGGTACAGGCCCTAGGGGAGTGGCCACACTCCTCTCAAGGGTTACTAGCTGCCAGGACATGTCAGGCTGGCAATGCTAGAGACCACCACACCTGTTCCTGGCAGAGTTGGCCTGAGAATGAAGCAGAAGCACAGAAAACAAAAACACGGAACCAAAGGTAGAGACAATTTTCCACCAAGCTGGGAGGTGGGAAAAGAGAGTGGATATGAGACTGGGTAAGTACCCTGACCACATCCCTGTGGACAGTCATCTCTAAAGCCAAATGCTCCCTTAGACTGTTTAGTTACGTATGTCATTAAATCCTCTTTGGCATGGGTTTCTGCCACTTGCAACCTAAAGTCCTAAGAATTACAAATACAAATGTACTCAACATATACTACCCTCCTGGTGGAGCAGAATAATTAAGAAAAGAAAAGAAAAAAAAAGCCTAGTCTGGTTAAACATATACATACAGGTGGCTGTCAAGAGCTGGGGAGAGGAGGGAATAAGGAGTGAATGCTTAATGGTTAGTTTTCCAGGGGTGATGAAAATGTTTTGGAAGAAGATAGAGGCAGCAGTTGCAAAATGCTGTTAATGTATTAAGCACCACTGAATTGTTTACTTTTAAATGATTTTTTTTTTTTTTTGAGACAGAGTCTCACTCTGTCGTCCAGGCTGGAGTGCAGTGGCTCAATCTCGGCTCACTGCATCCTCCACCTCCTGGGTTCAAGGTTTTTGGTTCTTGGTTTCTTTGTTTTGTTTTGTTTTGTTTGAGATGGAGTCTCACTCTGTCACCAAACTGGAGGGTAGTGGCACGATCTTGGCTCACTGCAACCTCCATATCCCGGGTTCAAGTGATTCTCCTGCCTCAGCCTCCCAAGTAGCTGGGATTACAGGCACCCACCACCACGCCCGACTTATTTTTGTATTTTTAGTAGAGTATTTTGTATTTTTAGTTTTACCATGTTGGTCAAGCTGGCCTCAAACTCCTGACCTCAGGTGATCTGCCCACCTCAGCCTCCCAAAGTGCTGGGATTACAGGCGTGAGCCACCGTGCCTGGTCTAAAATGATTAATTTTATGTTATGTGAATTTCACATCAATAAAAAAAAATTAACAGTCAAACAATGCTGCAAAGCACTTCTTGATGGTAGAATAGGCTTTTGCGAAAGAGGAAACTGGGTCAAATGGGATATACATTTCAAAGATCATTGATCTGTATTAACAAATGACTTTTCAGAAAGATTGTTCCAAGTTACAGTCCTATCAAAAATGGAGAGAGCTTACACAGTATACTATCATCAGAGAAAAAAGACAACAGCAAATTTGCTAATATAATGGATGAATATATTTTAATCTCTAAGTTTATATATTTAGATTACTAGTGAGGAATAAACACTGAAAACATTCTTATGGGTCTTGGCATTTGTCCATTTGCAATTTACATATACATATATTTTGAACATTTATTTATCACAATTTTTCTGGTTAATTACACGTAGTTTTTTATGTATTATGTATGTAACTATTTCTCCTCTTATAAATTTCAAATATTTTTCCAGTTCATTATTTACTTTTTACTTCAGTTAAAGGTGATGTGTCTGTTTCTTTCTATATTTATTTATTTTAGGAGCAGGAAAAGAGAAATGGAACAATTCTTTCCAAAATAAATATTTGCAATATGACACACAGACAAAGACACAGACACATGTTGAGGAAGACTAGAGGATATTTTACTTCCACTCCAGGAGTTCAGCATAAGCTATACCACGTCAAGCCTAACTGGCCAAATGCATCCTCATCTTATTAGATACTATAGAGTCCATGGAATAGAGAGAAAGTCTGCACTGTTTACACCAGGAATATGACCAGACAGAAATAAAACATGGTAATCCCTAACAGAAGTTGTAAAGAAGCAATGTATGTCTTCAGTTCCCCTCTCTTCCATGCAGTTCTGAAAACACTATCAAAGATTTCATTTAAAAAATTTTCCAAATAACCCCATTTAAAAAATGGGCAGACATGAACAGATATGTCACAAAAGAAGACATACAGGCGGCCAACAAACATATAAAAAAATGCTCATCATCACTAATCATCAAAGAAATGCAAATCAAAACCACAATGAGATACCATCTCACACCAGTCAGAATGGTTATTAAATAGTTAAAAAAAATGACAGATGCTGGGGAGGCTGTGGAGAAAAGGGAACACTTATACACTGTTGGTGGGAATGTAAATTAGCTCAGCCAATGTGGAAAGCAGTTTTGAGTTTCTCAAAGAACTTAAAACAGAGTTACCATTTGACCCAGCAATTCCATTACTGGGTATATACCCAAAGGAAAAATAAATCATTCTACCAAAAAAAACACATGCACTCATATGTTCATCGCCATGCGATTCACAACAGAAAAACATGGAATCAACCTAACTGCCCATTAGTGGTGGATTGGATAAAGAAAATGTGGTACATATACACCATGGAATACTACACAGCCGTAAAAAAGAATGAAATCATGTCTTCTACAGCAACATGAATGCAGCTGGAGGCCATAAACCTAAGCGAATTAATGCAGGAACTGAAAACCAAATACCATATGTTCTCACTTGTAAGTGAGAGCTAAACACCAAGCACAAGGGGACATAAACATGGCAATAAGAGACACCGTACACTACCTAGAGGGGGGATGGAGGGAGTGGGGTATGAGTTGAAAAACAACCTATTGGGCACTATGCTCACTATGTGGATGACGGGATCCATACCCCAAATCTCAGCATCACACAACATACCCACGTAACAAACCTGCACATGTACCCCCTGTACCTAAAATAAAAGTTGAAATGTAAAAAAACAATTTCCTCACTAGCTATAACAGGTCTTTGATTGGGGGATGGGGTGGGGAATGTGACTCAGTTTTGGTTTTTATAAATTTAAAACTTTACAATAATGTCTCTCTAATTTTGTTCTCATGAAAGACTATCTGGGGAATTTGCCTAAGCCTGCCCTTGCCAACGGCTCTCCAGCATTACTGCCCCTCTTTCCCCCAAACCCCATCAAGGTTTATGAACACCAATCTCTTCTCCCTTTGGTCCACAGAAATAGTCCTTTCTTATATCTATTCCCCTTAGAATCCAAGGGATTGGTCTGATAATGAATGTGTGTAAACAAAGGAGATTAGAGAATTCATTTGGGAGAAACCACCACTCTTAATTCATGATCTTGAATCATTAATTTAATGTTGGGAACTTCTGACTGATGAAAACAAGCCTTTGCGGCAGGAAGGCTTTCGGGAATTGTTTAAGCCATGACGGACCAGCTCTACTCCCCAGTAGACTTAGATCTAGCTATTCTGAAATCACATTTTTGGTTGTTGTGGGTTTTTTTAAAAAAGTTACTTATTCTAAACTAAGATTGCAAGCTCTGGTGTGCCTAGTGCTATGCACGATGTCTGCCACGTAGTTTGTGTTGGACATATAACTGCTGAATAAATAAAGGAACTTGAGCCAGCTCCCTGGGTTCAAATGCTGATTCTGCACTCACTGGATGTGTAACCTTGAACAAGGTTCTTAACCTGTCTGTATCTCATGTGTAAAATAGGGATAATGATATTCCCTATCTCTTTGGGGCAGATTAAATGCATTAATAAATGTAGAAATATTTAGGGCACTGTTCAGCACATAAAAAGTACTAAATAAATATTATTATTATTCCAAATAAGGGAGTAAGTTACCAACAGAAATCAAGATGAAAAAGAAGCTGCTCAGGTTCTCTATGTACTTATCATTTAGTGGGAAAGAACACGGATAAGGCATGAACACAAATAAACATGGTGTGGGCCGGGCGCGGTGGCTCACGCCTGTAATCCCAGCACTTTGGGAGGCCAAGGCGGGCAGATCACGAGGTCAGGAGTTCAAGAAGAGCCTGGCCAACATGGTGAAACCCCATCTCTACTAGTAATACAAAAAAATTAGCCGGCACATGCCTGTAATCCCAGCTACTGAAGAGGCTGAGGCAGGAGAATTGCTAGAATGGGGGAGGTGAAGGTTGCAGTGAGTGGAGATTGTGCCATTGCACTCCAGCCTGGGCGACAGAGCAAGACTTCATCTCAAAAAATAAATAAATAAATAAGCATGGTGCGGCCAGGCGCAGTGGCTGACACCTGTAATCCCAGCACTCTGGGAGGCTGAAGTGGGTGGATCACAAGGTCAGGAGTTTGAGACCAGCCTGGCCAAGATGGTGAAACCCCGTCTCTACTAAAAATACAAAAATTAGCCAGGCGCGGCGGCAGGTGCTTGTAATCCTAGCTACTCGGGAGGCTGAGGCAGGAGAATCGCTTGAACCTGGGAGGCAGAGGTTGCAGTGAGCCAAGATCGCACCACTGCACTCTAGCCTGGGCGACACAGCAAGACTCCATCTCAATAAAAGAAAAAAAAGAAAGAAAGAAAGAAAAGAAAAGAAGCATGGTGCAAAGCCAAAGGCCATTAATACCAAACAAAAGCTACAAAGTGCTGTGGGAATTCTGAGAAGAGATACATTCAGGGCAAGAGGATGAAGAAAGCCCACATGGAAGATAAAAAGTGTTGGCAATGTCTCCTGGAAAAACTGTAGATGGCAGGATGGACAACACCATCCAGGAAATGGATGGTAGATTAGTGTGGGTTCTCTGAGAAGTAGAGGCCAAGACAGGATTAGACATGCAAGAGATTTATTGGGGAAAATGCCCATGAAGGATAAATGAGAAGGAGCTGGTGAAGGCAGGGAGAGGATTTAGACCACGATGCAGGTCTGACCCCTGGGAAGGAGAAGGGGAATGAAGGAAGGTTGAGTAGGAAGTGTCAGACTTCAACATAGGTCTGAGAAGGTCTTAGGCCAACAGGAAGTCCTCAAGCCAAAGTGGCCCTTCAGAGGCATCTGAAGTGTGCAGAACAGGCAGCATTAATACTCCTGCAGTGCTCAGTAATGGGCTAAGAGCTTCCCAAGGGAAACTAAGCTTTGGCTCAAAATTGGTAGATTCAGGGAGCAGCAGCTGGGGCCATCAGTCAATCATGCTCCCCACAACAGGAGAAGCAGCACATTCTTATGGCTCTCATAGTCAGGCACAAGCAATGTCACAAGTACCATGCTTGTACTTTCAGGCATGGTTAAGGTTCAATGAATATGTGTCATCACCTGAAATCAAATAACAATATCCATGGGCTCCTGAACTTTATCAAAAGGGATTTTTTTAACTTAACCATAATTGTAATATCAAATTTTGATTACTACTTTGTCCAGGCATGGTGGCTCAGGCCTGTAATCCCAGCAGTTTGGGAGGCCGAGGCGGACGAATCACTGGAGGCGAGGATTTCAAGACCAGCCTAGCCAACATGGTAAAACCTTGTCTCTACTAAAAACACAAAAATTAGCTGGGCATGGTGGCACAAGCCTGTGATCCCAGCTACTCAGGTGGCTGAGGCATGAGAATCACTTCAACCCAGGAGGCAGAGGTTGCAATGAGGCGAAATTGCACCACTGAACTCCAGCCTGCGTGACAAACCAAGACTCCATCTCAAAAAAAAAAAAAAAAAAAAAGATTACAACTATTTTTAAAATAGCTGTGGCTTCAGTTTCTAAAACAACATAAAAGACATAAAATGGTTATGAAACATCACTTTTCTGAAAATTAAGGCTAAAACCCTGAATTGAGGATTCAGAATGAACTCAGAAACTAATCTACTAAGAATCTATATGGTAAATCCTTTAAATGACATAATCTCTCTAAAATTCCTATTTTAACTTTATCAAATTCTCAATTGCCAGATTTTACTAGTGGATTCTGGATCCTCTCACCTGAAAATGCTATTTGTATTGACACATCCAGGAGGCTTTAACTATGTAAAAATAACCTGTATTAGAGACCACCTAAAATACATTCACAAATAGATATTTAATAAATTTCTTTTATAATTAATATGAACTGATTGCTTAAGGTAGTAATTTGATTAAATGAGACTATGAGAAGACATTTTGCAAAAGTGTAAACTGGTACATGAATAAGAGATATCAACAGAGTTACATTTTATATGCGGTTAAGTCACAAGAAAGGCAAAAGTAGAAAAAATTAAAATGATCCTTTAACTCTGGAGTCATACCCAGCAGGGGGATGTTCTCACAATGAAAGGCATAAAGGAAAGAAGACTATGGACGACATGGCGGGTTCCTATGTCCCACCTTAGGTCCACTCTAGGGCACATGTTCATTGAGTGGAAGGGCACACAACATCTGTGCTACTTAAACTGGCCTCATTCTGTATAGATTTTCCGCCTTCTTGATGAATATTTAACATAAACGTTAAATGCATTTTTCAGTCACTCCCTAAGGAAAAAAAACAAAGCCTTCCAGATAACAGATGTCCTTTTTTTAAGAGGTTATGTGGCACAGAAGAGGGAGCAAGACATATTCAAGTTCCTATCACCACATGAGTAAGAAAACTGGCTCAGCAAATGACTTCACCTGTTACCTTCACAGAGGGGACAGAAGCCATGGTGTGAGAACCCCCTCCATGTCCCCATCATCTAGCACCCCATTCCTGCTTCTTTCAAGTGGCCTTAGAGGAAGAGGTGTCCCTCTTGTTAAGCCTGATCTCCCACCCCAGGCTCTCAATCTCACTGCAGATCACACCGTTCTGCATTATTATCCCCCGTTTCTTCAGTTTTGCTCTTCATTAGCTACTTCTCCTATATAAACTCAAATTCCTCCAGTTCTAAAAAAATATAAAAGTCAAATCTCCATATACACAAACACCTCCATGTTAGGTACTCTTTGAACTCCAAGACCCAGAAATATGACTCAAGCTAGTTAACATGTTACCAGTTCCTGCAACTGAGCAGCTCAAGATGGTCCTGGCAAAGACATGGCCAAACCCAGGACTCACGGGCTTCCTCTCACTCTCCACCTCTCTATTGTCATTCCCTCTGAGAGTAGGATTCAATTTAAGGCACATGCTCCCCACATGGTGGGAAAAACAAATGCCAGCAGCCCAGACTATATCTTCAGGGCTTGCAATCCAAAGGAAGGGAGCTCTCTCTCTCCCAGCATCTATGTTTCAAATCTCAGAGGAGAATGGGATTCTCAGACACTAAATGGGAAGAGATAGGATGTGGCTCCTCTTCTGCTTAAAACCCTTCACTGGAGTCCCAACATCTACTTACGCCACAGGATAAAAGCCATTGTGCACTTAACTCCTTGGTGCTACACACCATTACCTTTGCACAAGCTCCTCTCTCTACAGAACCCTCATCCCCAACTTGTCCATCTGGTAAAATCCTTTATCCATTATTCAAAACCTACCTCAGACCTAAGCTCCCTAAAGAAGCACTGGCTGGTGTCTCCAGGAGGCCTTGCTGCTGTTCCTCCTCTGCACCTGTGCCCACCTCTATGGTTCCACCACACTCCTCTGTGCCACTCAAAACCCTCACGGTAAATTTCATTGTTTACATGGCTATTTCTCCTACCAAACCATAAATCCTGGGCTTGTGCCTTATTAACATCCAAACACAGACTTACTTATATCAGGCATGCACGCAAGCACATACTTACTCACACAGTCTTTAAAACAATGTTTGTGACTTGATTTTTGTTGTTGTTGATACAGGGTCTTGCTCTGTCACCTAAGCTGGAGTGCAGTGGCATGATCAAGGTTCACTGTAGCCTTGACCTTCTGGGCCCAAGTGATCCTCCAGCCTCAGCCTCCCGAGGAGCTGGGACCACAGCACATGCAACCATACCTAGCTAATTTCTTCATTTTTTTGTAGAGAAGGGGTCTCACTATATTGCCCAGACTGGTGCTGAACTTCTGGGCTGATCCTCTCACTTAACCCTTGCAAAGTGTTGGGATTACAGCCATGAGCAATTGCACCCAGCTTGATTTTTTTTTAATTCAAGTACAAGAATAGTTGTTTAATACCTTATATTCGTTATTCTTAATTTCACAGAACAATAATTTACATGCCTTCTTTTAAAAAATTTTTAAAATTCAAATTGAAACAACTTGCTATTTTGAAAGTCAAGTTTTTTTTTTGTTGTTATTGTTTTGTTTTGTTTTGTTTTGTTTTTGAGAGTCTTACTCTGTTGCCTAGGCCGGAGTGCAGTGGTGCAATCTCTGCTCACTGCAACCTCCACCTCCCAGGTTCAAGCAGTTCTCCTGCCTCAGCCTCCCGAGCAGCTGGGATTACAGGCACGCGCAACCACGCCTGGCTAATTTTTGTATTTTTACTAGAGATGGTGTTTCACCATGTTGGCCAGGCTGGCCTTCAACTCCTGACCTCGTGATCTGCCCACCTCGGCCTCCCAAAGTGTTGGGATTATAGGCGTGAGCCACCACACCCCGCCAAGTTTTTTTTAAATAAAAAATTCTCTATAGTTTTATATTGATATCCCGTTTGGTAACCAAAAATCAGTACTTTACATACCTAGTAAAAGTATTATGCCTGTCCACAAATACTTACAAAATAAAAATCCAAATTATAAAAGTTTACAGCAAAATATTCTAGACCTACCAATTATCTCCCTTCTCAGAGTAAAAGATGGAAGCCAACCTTTTTCAGTTATCTTAAACAAAACATCTGAGTTTGGACATTTACCCTGTGTTCACTTTTCTCACATCAGAAGTCTAGACAACCTCAAGCCTTAGAGGGATGGATGGTGTATTTGTGCTACATATACGTGTCCAAAGTTCCATTTACATTCTAGAGGTTATAAATGTAATTGATGAAAAAATAGCAAAGGAAGCATTACGACAAAATCACTTTGTACCAAATAAGGTCAACTGAGAGAGACCATACTAAGACTGCCTGAAGAGTTTGAAATTACACCTCCCAGCTTTGTTCTAGTTGTAGAATGTCCACGTGGCATTAATGTCCATGCAAATATTTATCACCTGCTAGGCCTGCCAAGGTTACAGGGAAGGCAATGAACACTAAAACACCGGAGGAGATTGTTTATCGTCTGCCCATGCTCAAATCAAATATGATAATCCCAAGTCTCCCTAGAAAAATGCAGAAAAATGGACCAGAAAGAGAGAGGCCAACATCACAGCAACATTTTTGGGAGGCATGCAAAAACTGTTGTGATTTTCTTTCTATGTTATCATTCATTCTACTAGATAAATACATTTTCTGATATGGAAATTTCCTTTTGAATCAGATAACTAGCAGAAGCATAACATGGCCTTCATAATCAGATAAGTATCAGCTTTCCCACTTGCTGGCAGACAAGTAGCTATTCTCACTGAGCTTCAGTTTCCTCAGCTGGGGATAGGAACACTTCCTTTGTCACAGTTGCAAAAAGATTCAATGATGTCATGATGATAATAACCAATAAAACTAAATATATGATAGCATTCTATCATTTCATTAAGATCCAGATCCCATGTCCCACAACTCCCCAGACACGCCACTTGGATCTTGCCTTTTCTTAAACTCAACATGTAGAACACCAAACTCGTCTTCCCCGTCCTTGCCCAGGATCCCTTCCCCCTTCCCAATTGTTCTCACTCTGTAGATGACACTCCTATTATCCCAAATACCTACCACCAATTATCAAATTATAAAAAGGTGTTTATTGGTAGTCAGACTACAGTGAAAATGGCAGCCTCAATCCTTGCTGCTAGCAGGGCCAATGGAGCAACACTTAGAAAAGCACTGTGAATCAAGTCATCGAATGTTCAAACCCAGCAATCTTACTTCACTAAAATCTAAGGAAATATCGAAAAAGCTGCTTCTCAAGATGTTTACTGCAGTATTACTTCTATCAGGAAAAGGGAAGCAAGAAAAAAAAGGAAAGAAGGAAGGAGAAAAAAGAACAAAATTTCACAATCCAGGAAATGGTAGGCTAAATTATGGGATATGGTCTCAATAAATGTTTGTACTTAAAAATGAGAGGAACAAAACATCAAAAATGCTAATGATAAAATAAAGACAACAGTTACAACTGTAAGTCAATTTGTTCCTACCTAGAGCAACATATGCACAAAAGGAACTATACGACAATGCTATGTTTTGCTCTGTTTGTATATACAGCATTTGTGAGAGACGGTTCTCTACTCTCTGGTCCAAACCCAGGTCACTTGATTTGACCTGAGTCTGACATCTGATCCCCCAGCCAGCCTCAGCTTCTGCTTGTCAGGCTACTGTTCCACTCCTTCCCCAGGACCCTACCCTACCCCTGGCCTATGCAGGACACTGTGGACATCCTCTGGGCAAGGGTCCTCAGTGTCCAACACCACACCTCGCTATGTTACTTACCATCACTGTCATGTTACTTCCACCACCAGCTCTTCCATCTTCCCCTGGTTGGAATTGACCTTCCCCTCTACTTTCCCAGATTCTAACCTTGCTATGTCCAGTGCGCAGCCACTAGTGACATATGGCTAATGAGCACTTGAAAAACAGCTAGTGTGAACTGATATGTGCTGTAAGTATACAATATACACTGAATTTCAAAAACTTCATATGAAAAAAAGATGTAAAAAATACTGATAGCATTTTATATTGATTACCTGCAGATATAATATATATTAAATACATGGAGTTAAATAAAATGCACTATTAAAATTAATTTCACCTGATTCTTTTTACTTTTTAACATGTGGTCACTAAAAAACATTAAAATTGCACATGTGGCTTATATTATATCTCTATTGGACAGAACTAGTCTAACCATTCTTTGGAACCCAGCGTAAGTAAAACGTTGATATGATTTGGCTGTGTCCCCATCCAAATCTCACCTGGAATTGTAATAATCCCCATATGTCAAGGGCCGGGTGGAGATAATTGAATCATGAGGGTGGCTTCCCCCATACTGTTCTCATGGTAGTGAATGAATCTCACAAGATCTGATGGTTTTATAAATGGGATTTCCCCTGCACAAGCTCTCTTGCCTGCCACCATGTAAGACGTGACTTTGCTTCTCATTCACCTCCTGCCATGATTGTGAGGCCTCCCGAGGCTGTGGAACTGTGAGTCAATTAAACCTCCTTCCTTTATAAATTACCCAGTCTCAGGTATGTCTTTATTAGCAGCGTGAGAACAGACTACTACAAATCTCCTTAAAGATGCCCCTATTTTTATGACATTCTTAATTATCTCTTTTGTTCTCTGAAATCCTGTAATGGATTCTACCATATACCTGACCATCTAATTACATAACACACCATAAATTTACTATTATTTTGTATCTATTCTTCTCACTACATCAATGCCAGTTCTATATCCTAATTTAGGACTCATAGTAAGCACTCAACTTTTAATTAGAATCTGGCCAGGCATGGTGGCTTATGCCTGTTAAGCCCAGCACTTTGGGAGGCTGAAGTGGGAGGATCATTTGAGTCTGTGAGCTCAAGACCAGCCTGGGCAACATGGCAAAACCCCGTCTTCTACAAAAAATACAAAAATCTGGCCAGACATGGTGGCTCACACCTGTAATCCCAGCACTTTGGGAGGCCGAGTCGGGCAGATCACCTGAAGCCAGGAGTTCAAGACCAGCCTGGCCAACACGGTGAACCCCTGTCTCTACTAAAAATACAAAAATTAGCCAGGCATGGTGGTACACACCTGTAATCCCAGCTACTCAGGAGGCTGAGGCATCAGAATTGCTTGAGCCCAGAAGGCGGAGGTTGCAGTGAGCCAAGATGGCACCACTGCGCTCCAGCATGGGTAACAGAGTGAGACTCCATCTCAAAAAAAAAAAATACAAAAATGAGCCTAGTGTGGTGGTACATGCCTGTAGCCCCAGCTACTCCAGGGGCTGAGGTGGGAGGTTACTTGAGCCAGGGAGGCCAAGGCTGCAGCAGTTGAGGCAAGGTCAAACTACTGTACTCCAGGGTGGACAACAGAGCAAGACCCTGTTAAAAAAAAGACATGGAATCTTTGCTGGAGCAATATGGTAATACGCAGGGTTTTTTGGTTTTTGTTTTGTCAACAGTGTAGGGAGAACTGGAAGTCACAGGACCTAACAGCTCTTCATTCTTCCTCTAACATAATATAAGTAAACCGTCTGCTACATGGCTTGACACGTGTCAAGCCTGCCTGTGCCTCAGTTTACCCCTCTGTAAAATAAAGTTAATCATACCAGACCAGTCTATAGCCAGGCCAAAGTATCTATGTCCAAATTGGAATTATTACCATGATACTAAGAAATACTCTACTTCCACAGCTAATTTTATGTTTCTCACCCAGTTGTTTTAAATACAGACTACTTTTTAGGAAAAGAGAACAAATTCATCACTACTATCAAAAATAAGAAAGACGGAGAAAAATTACCTATCAAAATACTGGTCCTATCCTATTAATGGTGGGAGATAAGTAATGGGAAAGAAACTGTTAAAGGCCTACTTCAAGCTGAAGTCATTTATTCATCATACTCACAATAATCCTTTAAAAAGCAAACATTACCATACCCATTTTACAAAGCAAAGAAACCGAGGTTCAAAGACAGGCTACGTAACTAGCTCAAGTCATGAAGCTGCAGGCGGCAGGGACACGCTGCAAAAACCCAAGTAAGTGGCATAATCTTTGTATACTTAAAAAAAAACTTTATTATCACTTGAAGATAAAATATATGAAAAGCAAAAGTGTTATATAAATACATACATAAAAATACAATAGTAATTACTACTCATTTCCTTCAAATAGTTTCCTTGATCTTGGCTTAATTCCTAACTTTCAGTTCAGGAGGCCTTTGTTTTCTAAGTAGACTTTTTTTCGAGTAGCAATGAAATAGAATATGTGATTAGGTAGGAACTAGTGCATTATGTACTACTTTTTAAGTCTTTAATAAATCACAGGAGCAAGTGAAAGTTTACATTAAATATTATGACTAGAATTCCTCAGACACATTTTACAAAAATCTAGTCCCTACAAAGATCACAGTAATAAACAAAGCAAACTGGGCCACTCCACTAGTAAGTATATCAACAAAAAACATACACCTAAGGAAATATAAAAGAACCTCTCCACGTTACAAAACTGAGGTCATGATGAATTCAGTGAAATGATAAAAGAAAGTTCCCTAAAATAAGACCTACACCTTAGAGTGAAACTACAATTTTACAAACTTGAAAAGAATCAACTTTCTCAGAATGGGAACAATGTACTGTGTGCTAAGAAATAACCTGATCTAGGTTTACTTGATTCTGCCTTTATAAAATGTAGCCAACTTAATCTTGCAGACCTGGACAGAACAAAAGTTTAAACGCTAAAGCACAGAAAAAGGCTCAAAGTATCAAACGCTTTAAAACACAGCTCAACTCTCCTTTATCAAAAATGTCCCTGCAGTAGGTGTTAATCAGTCACTACCAGGAACTCCACACAATGCAACCTGTGTATTGTGCAACCTGTGCGTGCATGGTATCTACAGGAAGTAGAAAATTCAGTTTACCAAGAACGCCACACTTCACTCTCCACACTTCACTCTCAAAAGTCTTGAAAACGAATCCCTATAACAGCAACTAATTTACATTTCATTTCAAACTAAACAAGTCAGTGTAACCTCAAGGAATGTGAGATTGTGAATAACTTCACTTGGCAAAATCAGGTGTGGTTTGGTTTGGCTTGGGTTCTTCTCCCCCTCAGAGGTAGAATATAAATAGAAATAATCAGCAACTTCTGATCTCATGAACAAGATCTTTATTTAAAATCTTCACACGTTAAATCATTTTATGCAATATTCTTTCAAGTGACAGACACATTACCACTAGGCGATTTTTGTGAATTTTAGGACTAAAAGACACCTGGAAGAAAACATAAGGTGTTCTTTCCTTCGCCACCAAATACACAGGCAAGTGTGTCTATAGACAGCAAAGGAGTTTTCATCCTAAAGAAAAGTTAAGACTTAGGATGTAAAAAAATACAGAAAACAAAACAGCCTAGGCGAACCAGCTACAGATCACATGCAGCAGGTGACAGGAAGCCTTGTGGACACCTCACACCCACAGGGGTGAGCTTCATCACAGGTCAACTCCAAGCCCACCTGAGCTCCTCAGAACCTCCACCTGGCAGGCCATAAACCAGAAGGTGGCAGACAGCATCACTGTCATGCCGGTAATAAAGGAGAAGCAGCCTCCCTGAACCCAAGAAAACCACCCCTCTCTCCAAGCAGGAAGAGGAGGCCCCTTCACACCAAGGACACAAAGAAACTGAAGCAGCCAGACCCAAAATAAAAATTAAATTTAAAAAGCAGCATGGGAAGACAGATGACAAATCTGTGCTGGGATCGCTTGGAATCTTGGTCTATTTGGGAGTCTCACACTCAAAAGTAAAAATAAAATTTAAAAGAGGGATGACAGAGATGAGAGCCCAGTTAGGTCTGTGCTGGGTTCACTTGGGGTCTCGGTCTACTTAGGGTCTCAGACTCAAAAATAAAATTTTAAAAATGAAAAGGGGAGGTGACAGCTCAATGTGTGCACGTGATGACCACTTGGGATCCAGTTCACTTGCTGGGAGGACAGCGGACAGGTACCTCTGTGCCCGGCCTCCAGGTTCTCCGGGAGCGCAGGCGCCCAGCGAGAACCTGGGCTAAGTTTAACTCGAGGGCGACGGGAGCAGTGCCCGAGGGCCAGGCTGCGGCTTTCTGGAAACAAAGCCCCGGGGGTCCAAGCCCAGATCCAGGGAAGGGGGTCGGACGCCCACCCATCCCCCTCCCCAGCCTCCCAGCCACCGACCCCTGCACAGAGGAGCGCCCTCCCGGCAGGTGCCCCTAACCCGGCGCCCCGACCCCCGCGCCCGGCGCGCGCCTCACCCAGCAGCGCCCGCAGGTGCTTCAGGCGGGTCAGCACGTCCTTCTTCGGGTCCAGCACCTTCTGGGTGGACTTCTTCACATCCCCGTGGCTCCTTCGGGAGAACATCCCGCGGCAGGAAGCCCGGGCCCCGCCGGCGGGGCAGTAGGCGCCTGCGCCACGCGAATCAAAGCATAGGGTCGAGGCCGGCGCGTGTCGCGCGGGCCACTCGCCGCCCCCAGCCCCGCTGCTGCCGCCGCCGCCGCCGCCGCTGCCTCAGCTGTGGCTCCAGGAAGGAGGGGCGGGCCGGTCACGGCGAGGGGCGGGGCAGGAAGGCGGTGTCGACGGGGAACCGAAGGCCCCGCCCCTCAAGAGGTGCCGGCCGGCCCCTTGGGCGCTACGCACGCGCACACAGGCCGAACTCTCCTGGCGGGACACTAGCCTGTCCGCGCCAAAACCTAGCGGGGACGCGCTCAGAGGGCCGAGAAGGCGCCTCGAATCACAAAGGAGCTTCTCTCACGCACACGTTGTACTACAAGTCCCGAGATGCACCGCGAGACAGTCCTCCAATCAGGCTGGCGGTCTTCGGCACGATGGGAGTCAGTGGGCCGGCATTGGGCACGTCGCCCCGCCCTGCCGCGGGCCGCAAGTGCTCCTGGGAAATGAAGTTCTCCAGCAGGCGACGCGCTGCGACGTCTTTTCCAGGGTCGCAGAAGCGCAGGGCGGCCTCTGTCCGTCCCCTGCCCCGGCAGCCTAGATCGCCCGTGGTTTCACTCTCCCTCCTGCGCGCCCACCCCATTTTCCTCTAGTGCAACGTGAACCACACACGCCCAAAAATCTCAGTAAGAAAAGTGTCAGGGCTTTTCAAATGCGAACTATTTTTAGGTTTAGCTTCTGGATTCACACAAGGGAGCGAGTCGAAGCCCCTCTGACCGTGCCGAAATCGCAGCTCTAATTTCACACTAAAATGAGTTGCTTTGGCACTAGGGAAGAGCGTACCCCGGTGAGGAGTTCAGCCGGCCCCTAGGTTCCTGGAACCCAACCTCACTTGGGGTATGGAGGTCGCTCGCTCAGAGGACTCCTTGGGATCTTGCCTCTGTAGGAAGGGTGCGTTCTCTGTTGTGCAAGCCACATGGCGATCCAGTAGCAGAACCAGAAATAGAACCTGAGGGATCTGACTCAGGCCTGTATACTTTTTAAAGCCAGGCGCTTATTCCCTGGGGCAAGACTTTGAGCTGGAAGATGGTCAGGAGATTTCTTACACTGTAGGTTTGTATAGTGGCATCCGAATCCTGCAAGTTTTGACATCCTTTCAGCTTTTTCAGCAAGTACTTAAGGTAGAATCACGTGGTTTCCATCCAAATTGGGACAACACAACTGTCTTTTTCTCCTCTAGCTGAACTATAACTTGAGGGAAGAGACAAGGATTTACACGCCTTTGTATCCCCATCCCTCAGCACAGTATTTGGCCCATAGGGTCACTCAATAAAAGTTTATTAAATGAAATACAGTAAAAAGCTAAAGTAGTCCTACATATTTCAACCAGGCAGGCGAAAAGGAAAAAATAAATAAATAAACTCACAGTTTTAGAGCGTCTCTCTATTTTTAGATTTGTGTAATATTCCTTTGTATAGACACATTCATACAAAGGAATATTACTCAGCAATAAAAAAGAACAGACTACTGATAAACCCAATAACATGGATCACTCTCAGACCCGGAGGTGAAAGCCCCATGCTCAAGATGATGGCAGAGCGGCCCTACAAGCCTGAGTCCCCAGATGATAACACAGATCAGGACCACAAACTTCTAAAAGTGTAACAAGAGAGCAAAATAATGTCTTATCTTAAGTCAAGGCATTTTGAGAGTCTTCGTTACAGCAGTTGAGCTTGTACCTGATTACACATAGTAAACCACAATGTTCACTGTCCAATTCCTTTAGGAGAAGACACCTTTCCTTACACTGACTGAAAAAATAGAATATACTTGTCTTAGGAAACTCCATTTTTTTTATTGCAAAGCAAGCTGCCATCATCATCAAACATTTGTTGAGCACCTGCAATGTGTAAGGCATGATTCTAAACCTTGGAGATAAAAGATGTATAAGGTGCATCCTCCTGACCTCCAATGCTTCCAATCCAGTTAAGGAGGCTGAGCGATTAGATACATGTGGGAATAAATGACAGTGTACAGTGAACATGTGATGCTATCAAGCTTGGTAATGCCAGAAACAGGCATCTGTGCATATAAATTCATCTCACCCATCATATCTAGCCTTTACCCAGTAATGAAAATGTAGAACTCCAAATCTCTTAAAAAGGAAGAAACATATAGTATTATTATGTTGGTACTTTTTCACCCACTTGCATATTCCATATGGCTCTTCTTATTTTCTGTTGTTCTTTCTAAACTCGTTCCTGCTGGGCTGTGAACTCTTTGAGGGCTTCACTTGCTTTGTACTAAATTCTTTATCCCTGGAGTTATAGAGTGCCAAGTGTTATGCAGACATTAAGTGCTGTTGAATAAATGTCCTACAGTAATCAGCAAATAAGAATAATGAGATCAAAAGTTTAAAACTTGCAATGCAAATTAAAACTACTCTGAAATATCATTTGAATTAGAAAAAACAAACAAAAAACCTCCACAGAAACAAGGTATGATAACACACACTGGTCTGGTGGCAGAGCTATAGAAAACATAGCTGGTAGAAATGTTAGATGCTACAACTCTTATGGAAGGAAATTTGGCAAAAATAAATATTTGCCTTTTGACCCAGAATTTCAATTTCTTTTTTCTTTTTTCTTTTTTTTTTTTTTTTTTTTTTTTGAGATGAAGTCTGGCTCTGTCACCCAGGCTGGAGTGCAGTGGAGCTATCTCGCCAGGTCCAAGCGATTCTCCTGCCTCAGCCTCCCGAGTAGCTGGGATTACAGGCGTGTGCAACCACGACTGGCTAATTTTTTTGTATTTTTAGTGGAGAGGGGGTTTTGTCATGTTGGCCAGGCTGGTCTTGAACATCTGACCTCAGGTGATCCATGGGCTTTGGCCTCCCAAGTTTTGTTGTTGTTGTTTTTTTTTTGACAGTCTTGCTCTGTCCCCCAGGCTGAAGTGCAGTGGTGTGATTTCAGCTCACTGCAACTTCTGCCTATCAGGTTCAAGCGATTCTCCTGCCTCAGCCTCCTGAGTAGCTGGAATTACAGGCATGTGCCACCATGCCTGGCTAATTTTTGTATTTTTGGTAGAGACAGAGTTTCACCATGTTGGCCAGGCTGTTCTTGAACGCCTGACCTCAAGTGATCCACGGGCCTCAGCCTCCCAGAATGCTGGGATTACAGGTGTGAACCACCACACCCAGCCAGAATTTTGACTTCTAAGAATCTACCCTGCAGATATTCTAATATGTAACACTGCAAGGATTTAAAAAAACCTTAACATTAATGCCTACAAAGTGTGATAGAGGATGAGGTGGAAAGGACTCAGTGTCCTCTCTGAGTATATCTTTTTATATTTTTTTCATTTTTGAACCATGTAAATGTTTTCCATATTCAAAAATTGAAACAGAAAAAGACAAGCCTGAAAATAAAAAATAAATGGAAAAAATAAAACTAACAATATATGTAATTGGTAGGATAACTCTATGGAGAAATAAATATAAAACCATGCATGGAAGTTTATTCCTTTCACCACTATTTATAATAGCCAATGTAGTGGGTTGAACAGTGCCCACCCTTCCCCCCAAAAAAATATGTCTATGTCCTAATCCCTGAAAACTGTGACTGAGACTTTATTTGGCAGAAGGATCTTTGCAAATATAATAAGATCCTCAGTTATCTGGGTAGACCCTAAATCCAATGACAAATGTGCTTGTAAGAAACAAAAGAAGTGAAAACATAGAAACAAAGGAGAAGGGCACATGAAGACCAAGGTAGACATTGAGGTTATGGAGCCACAAACGAAAAGACCCTTATAGCCAAGAGAAACTGGAAGAGGCAAGAAAGGATTCTCCCTTGGAGTCTTCCAGAGGAAGCCCAACACCTTGATTTCAGACTTCAGGATTCCAGAACCGTGAGAAAATAAATTTCTGTTGTTTTAAGCCACCCAATTTGTGGTAATCTGTTGCAGCCACTCTAGAAAACGAGTATGACCAGATACCAGAGAGAACCCTGTGATTGTCTAACAAGGTACTTATATACACATACATCTATAAGTGGCTAATTTAATCCAGTTCATCCACACAGTGTAGCACTATGGAGTACTATGCAGCTGTTTAAAAATAATGGGAAAATTTCCCATGTACTGACTTGACATAATTTTCCAGATACGTTGTTAAATATAAAAGGAACAGAATATTAAAAATATTTTTTTTCAAAAAGAAACACTGGAAGGATAAATAAAAAGCTAACATCAATTCCTACCTAAGTGGGATGGAGGATGAGATGGAAAGGAATGAAACAGGGTCCTCTCTGAGTATACCTTTTTATAATTTTTTCACTGTTGAACCATATAAATGTTTTACATATTCAAAAATTAAAATAGAAAAAGACAAACCTGAAAATCAAAAATAAATGAAAAAATAAACCCAACCGTATATGTAATTGGTAGCATAACTATATAGAGAAAATAATTATTTCAAGTGATTTTTGAAAACAGTATTCTGATTGTACCTCCTTAGAGGGATATATTCTAAGGGCAAAAAGATCTGCAAATAATTAATAATTATTATTAAGAACCAAGATTTTCAGTGTAAGAGAAAGGAGATACAAAGATATCACATCAAAGAAAATGTGAAAACTCTGTAATACTAGATTTTACTTCAAATATCTATTTGAACTCATAATTTAAAAATACAGCATGTGTTGGCCACGCGTGGTGGCTCACGCCTGTAATCCCAGCACTTTGGAAGGCCAAGACAGGTGGATCACAAGGTCAGGAGACTGAGACTATCCCTGGCAACATGGTGAAACCCTGTCTCTACTACAAATGCAAAAATTAGCTGGGCGTGGTGATGCATGCCTGTAATCTCAGCTACTGGGGAGACTGAGGCAGGAGAATCGTTTGAACCAGGGAGTTGGAGGTTGCAGTAAGCCGAGATGGCACCACTGCACTCAGTCTGGCGACGAAGCGAGACTCCATCTCAAAAAAAAAAAAAAAAACTAAACAAAAACAAACAAACAAATGTCATACATGAATGAAATGAATGAATAAAAAGAAGGCCATACATTCTTTTCTATTTGCTGGACGCAGTGGCCCACACCTGTAACCCCAGCACTTTGGGAGGCCGAGGCAGACGGATCACTTGAGGTCAGGAGTTCGAGATCAGCCTGGCCAACATGGTGAAACCCTGTCTCTACTAAAAATACAAAAGTTAGCCGGGTGTGGTGGCAGGCACCTGTAATCCCAGCTACTTGGGAGGCTGAGGCTGGATTGCTTGAACTGAGAGTCAGAGGTTGCAGTGAGCCAAGAACACGCCAGGGCACTCCAGCCTGGGCCACGGAGCAAGACTTCATCAAAAAAAAAAAAAAGAAAAGAAAAAGAAAAAAAACAGATATGCAGTTGTCCAACAATATTTATAAAAAGACTTTTTTTTTTTTTTTGAGATGGAGTCTTGCTCTGTAGCCCAGGCTGGAGTGCAGTGGCGCATCTCGGCTCACTGCAAGCTCCACCTCCTGGGTTCATGCCATTCTCCTGCCTCAGCCTCCCAAGTAGCTGGAACTACAGGCGCCCGCCACCATGCCCGGCTAATTTTTGTTTTTTTAGTAGAGACGGAGTTTCACTGTGTTAGCCAGGATGGTCTCGATTTCCTGACCTCGTGATCCATCCACCTTGGCCTCCCAAAGTGCTGGGATTATAGGCGTGAGCCACCGCACCCGGCCTATAAAAAGACTTTCTTTCCCACATTGAATTAACTTGGAGCATTGATCAGTTATCAATCAACCGTGTATGTATCTATTTCTGGATTCTCTGTTCTGTTTCACCGATCCAGTTGTTTAACCCTAGACCATTACCCCTCTGTCTTAAGCTTTATTGAAAGTCTTGATTTCAGGTAATGTATATTATCTTTGTTCAAGATTATTTTGGGTATCTAGGTCCTCTCCAATTCCATATAAATTTTAGAATCAGTTTGCCTATTTCCTTAAAAAAAAAAATCTGCTGTGTGTTCTTGTTCTGCTAATCTCTGTAAGTGCTAGAAGCAATCATCCCCAGTGGTAATGGGATACTGGTTTCCAAATACCATTCTCCATCCTAAGTAATCAGGTCCTTTTTTTTTTTTAATGAATTAATTTTTTAAAAAAGTAGAGAGAGGGTTTTGTCATGTTGCCCAGACTGGTCTGGAACTCCTGGACTCAAGCAATCTGCACACCTCAGCCTCTCAAAATGCTAGGATTACAGGCATGAGCCAGCACACACACAGCCATAATCAGAGTTCTTTAGAAAAATGGCTGATTCCAGGTCTGGGGCAAGGAAAACATAGGGAATACATAAAAAACTGTACTCAAAGGTCAACGGGAAAGACTCAAAACAAAGGAGTCTATGGCCAAATGTGGGATAATTTGATCGTCAAAAAGAATAATGACTGTGATTGATTATAAATAAAAATTCAGTCCTGGCATGATGGCTCATGCCAGTAATCCCAACACTTTGGGAGCCTGAGGCAAGAAGATCACTTGAGCCCAGGAGCTTGAGACTGAACTGGACAACATAGGAAGACCCTGTCTCTCCATAAAATAAAATTTTTAAATGTAACAAATACATAAATAAAAATTCAGGAATCTATAATGATATTCAAAAGACTTTTTTTTTTTTTTTTGAGACTGTGTCTTGCTCTGTTGCCCAGGCTGGAGTGCAGTGGTGCGATCTCGGCTCACTGCAAGCTCAGCCTTCTGGGTTCACACCATTCTCTCCCCTCAGCCTCCTGAGTAGCTGAGACTACAGGCACCCACCACCACGCCCGGCTAATTTTTTTTTTTTTTTGTATTTTTAGGAGAGACAGGGTTTCACTGTGTTAGCCAGGATGGTCTCGATCTCCTGACCTCGTGATCCACCCACCTCAGCCTCCCAAAGTCCTGGGATTACAGGCATGAGCCACTGTGCCTGGCCTCAAAAGATTTTTTTAATGTACTAGGTAAATATTTCAAGCAAAGGACATTTCTTACACCTTTGTTGATTTCAGCAGACTTTCATCTGGCTAAAATCTCTTCTCAGTAACAAGTTGGAAACTTGATCTGAACTGGGTGTGTACTTTAAGATCCTAATCAGCCAGGCACAGTGACTCACACCAACACTTTGAGAGACTGAGGTAGGAGGATCATTTGAGCTCAGGAGTTCAAGACCAGACTCGGTAATATAGTGAGACCCCATCTCTACAAAAAAAAATCAAAAATTTAAAAAATTAGCCACTCGGGAGGCTGAGGCAGGTGGATTGCTTGAGCCTGAGGTGCAGTGAGCCATGATCCCACCACTGCACACCAGACTGGGTGACAGAGCAAGACCCTGTCTCAAAAAAAATAAATAAATAAATAAATAAAAGCAACAAAGAAAAAGAAAAAAGTTCCTAACCACAGGACAATGCAGAGATCTGTCATCCTCTCTCTTCATCACATACCAGAGAAGCATCATGCTTTCCTGATAACACCAAATTGGATTTGATCTTTCAGGAAAACAGTAAACATGACAAAGTAAGCAAAATGGGATGAGAGATCAAGAAGGCCTCAATTCATTCATCAATTCTTCAATTTATTCATCAACAAACTCGTCAATATCTGATGTTGTCTGGAGTAAAATTTCAGATTTTTTGTTTTTGTGTATAAATTCAAACCAACGAAGAGTTATTGAACAAATGCTATAGCTAAATTGTGATGACCATAGTTTTGCATTTTCCCATTCTTTTCTATTGTACTGAAAAATGGTCTTTCAGGGCCCTATGTGACAACTGCAACTTGGGTAATCTTTGAGATTAAATATTTATCAAACAACTCTACAATTCGTTGTTGCCAGTCTTGTGCCCATCACAGCGCCAGAGTCAACACTCAATCAATAATTGCTGAATGAAAAAATTCATTCACTTACTTGCTCATTAATATCTCAGTATTGTAATTAGGGAATTACAGTTCAGTACAATGTTTTCAAATTAATTAAAGTTTTATGCACCTAAATTTTAAAATTCTACTCTTCTTTTCCTAGAACTTTTTCTAAAATATGCCTTGGGCTTCATGTCTGCTTAAGCAAATTAGTCATTTGTGAAACCATAATTTATCCTTCCCCTCCCCACTCCACCCCCCTCTGTCTTTTTCTAAATTGTTGTTACTACTTGCAACAAGGGAGAAATGCCTGGTAGGCCCTCCCCATCTAATGTCAACCATCTCTTTCCCAAACACTCAATCACTGCTATCACAGACAATTTGTTTGCCTTTTTAACTTCAATAATTGGAATCATTCTAGATGCACAGAACTTCAAGCACTGTAGTTTCCAGATAACCTAAAAGTTACTGGATGGGGCACAGTGGCTCATGTCTGTAATCCCAGCACTTTGGGAGCCTGAGGCAGAAGATCACTTGAAACCAGGAATTCGAGACCAGCCTGGACAATTTAGCAAGACTCCATCTGTACAAAAAAATGAAAAATTAGTTGGGCAAGGTAGCATGTACCTGTAGTCCTAGTTACTGGAGAGGCTGAGGTGGGAGGATCACTTGAGTCCAGGACTTTGAGGGTGCATTGAGGTGTGATCGTGCCACTGCACTCCAGCCTGGGTGACAGAGCAAAAATCTTGTCTCTAAAAAAAAATATATATATAAATAATTTAAAAGATCTTGTGGCATGTGTGTTTGTGAGTTTCTCAGGTAAAACATAGCTAAAAGCATACAGAGTAAGTGGAAAAGAAAGACGCAGGCTGAAAAGAGAAAAAAGAATGTCCCAGAGGAGTTCAGCAGGCTTAAAAATATTCTCCAAGTAGACAGTGATGTCTTAATGAAAGACGTTTAAGGATAGCAACTGTGGTGGTGTCCAAACATTGACCTAGGCTGGGTGCAGTGGCTCAGGCCCATAATCCCAGCACTTTAGGAGGCCAAGGTGGGAGGATTACTTGAGGCCAGGGGTTGGAGACCAGCCTGGGCAACATGGCAAGACCCTGTCCCTACAAAAAGTTAAGAGAATTAGCTGGCTGTGTTGGCACGCTCCTGTAGTCCCAGTTACCAGAAGTCTGAAGAAGGAGGATCACCTGAGCCCAGGAGTTCGAGGCTGCAGTGAACGATGGTGGCGCCACTGCACTCCAGCCTGAGTGATCGTGTCTCAAAAAAGAAAGAAAGAGAGAGAGAGGAGAAAAGAAAAGAAAGAAAGAAAATGCACTGTCAGCTAAAAGATGAAAAAGATGACATGAAAATGGAAACTGAAATTAAGAGAAACAAAAAGACTTCTAGACCAGAATGGACAGTACCCAATACGGATTAACCAAAGGCAAAGAAAAAGGACAAAGGCAAAGCAAGATAAAAGAAAGGGGAAACGCAAACCAAATGCAGTGAAGGCAGAGAAGGGTTTGGCCTGGTAGACCCTTAAAAACTTGGAGCTGGGACCAGGCGCCGTAGCTCATGCCTGTAATCACAACACTTTGGGAGGCCTAGGCAGGCAGATTGCTTTGAGCTCAGGAGTTAGAGACCAACCTGGGCAACATGGTGAAAACCCATCTCTACAAAAAATTACAAAATAAATTAGCCAGTCTTGGTGATGCACGCCTGTAGTCCCAGCTACTTGGGAGGCTGAGGCAGGAGAATCGCTTGAACCCAGGAGACAGAGATTGCAGTGAGTTGAGATCATGCCACTGCACTCCAGCCTGGGTGACAGAGCAAGATCCTATTCTAAAACAAATAAACAAAAATTTGGAAAATGCCATGAGACAGATGATTGAGGAGAATGTATACAAATACATACTTTGATTTCAGCTCCCACCAAACGAAAACTATTTCTTTTCATATTTTAACTTGGCCTTTTTTATTGAATTCAAACCCAATGTAACTCCTCAAGTTTGTTTTGGGAACTTGAATAAAATATTATCTTTGGCGCATGAAAACCACATTGATATTTTAATTGGATGCTACTCAGTATTCAGGTATCAAGCATCAAAATTCTGTCAAGTATTAATGTGGTTGTAATTGTCCTTACAACTAAGTAATTATAGTCAGGAAACATAAAACAATGATATACTGACAAATTTTCTTAACTCAGATTTAAAGAAAGCTGTTATGTAAGCATATCAGTTATTATAAAAAGCATAAAATTTATAAAAATATAACATTTTGGGAGGCCGAGGCAGACAGATCACTTGAGGTCAGGAGTTCAAGACCAACTTGCCCAACATGATGAAACCCTGTCTCTACTAAAAATACAAAAATTAGCCGGGCATGGTGGCACATGCCTATAATCCCAGCTACTCAGGAGGCTGAGGCAGGAGAATCACTTGAACCCAGGAGGTGGAGGTTGCAGTGAGCTGAGATCGTGCCACTGCATTCCAGTCTCGGTGACAGGGCGAGACTCCGTCTCAAAAAAAAAAAAAATAATAATAATAATACAACATTAGTGGATCTTATAAACAATGCTTGTGTGGGGTTTTGATTCTGTATAATTCAGAATAAAAGATATTTTGTGTATAAAATAAATTTTAAAAATACATTAAAAGTTACTGTTTTATTTTTCAATTTTTCTTTCATCGGAGAGTTTTTTTAGCTTGGGAGGATTTACTTTTTCAGACTGACAAAAATATCTTGTGCTTGCATGTTAATCCCAATTATCATGAATATTATGTTAATTTGAGTGTGTGGGAAAATTCCATTTTTAGCCACAAATTTTCCTATTGGATAAGCTCATTGTGTCTGTCCTTAGGAGCAAGATCTTTTAGGATGTCATGCATGCTGTGTGTCCTCATTTGGATGCCACTTTGCAATCTGATTTTCTTTTTGTTTTTTCTTTTTTAAACAAGGCCTCACTCTGTCACCCATGCTGGAGTATAGTGGCATAATTGTAGCTCACTGAAGTCTCAAAATCCCGGGCTCCAGCGAGCCTCCCACCTCAGCCTCCCAAAGCACTGGAACTAGAGATGTCAGCCACTGCATTTGGTCCTTATTTTCTATAAAACAGAAATTATAGTCCAATAAATTCAAGGTTTTTTTCTTGTATCAGCTTTCACTCTGAAATTTTGACCTAACATCTCCTCAATATCTGTGTTGTGTCCGAGAATATATACCTGCCTAAAATTCCTAAGAAAGAAAGGATGATGACATTTCATAAGAATGATACCCTTAGCTGGGCGTGGTCCCTCATGCCTGTAATCCCAGCACTTTTGGAGGCCGAGGTGGGCGGATCACCTGCAGTCGGGAGTTAGAGACCAGCCTGATCAACATGGAGCAACCCCATCACAAACAAAAATACAAAATTAGGCGGGTGTGGTGGCGTATGCCTGTAATCTCAGCTATTCAAGAGGCTGAGGCAGGAGAATCACTTGAACCCAGGAGGCGGAGGTTGCGGTGAGCCTAGATCGCGCCATTGCACTCTAGCCTGGGCAACAAGAGGGAAACTCCATCTAAAAAAAAAAAAAAAAAAAAAAAAAAAAAAAAAAGAGAGACCCTAATGTCTCTGTTTTCCAGATGGCACTATAACTGTATACACTGAAAATATATATTATCTCCAAAAATATCTCCTATTTGTTTATTTTATAAAGGGAAACTACTAGTTTCTTTTCTTTCCAAATATCTGTCGAGCAAGAAAATTTAATACTTTAAACTTGACTATAAATAATTTTATATGAGAATATCACTTAAGGCAGACTTTTAAAAGTTTTTGAAAATGTACTAGCCATTTTGATATGTCTGATGGATGCCTGATAACAGAGTAATGCCTGAGGGAAAAGAAAACCAATCATTTTTCTAAATTTATTCAAGCAGATGTATTCACAGCTGTACATTTTAACCACAATGTCATCTGCTTTGGATATATTTTCATTTTTTAATCATCAGAGCAGTGTCAGTATATCAACATTGAATCATGGATATACATCAACATTAGAAAAATATAACCCCAAGGGTACATACCATGAGAACGTTTATAAGTGAAAAAACATATCTTTGAATGATAATGTTGGGAAAATCAGGAATCATGGAAACTGTCTAAGCAATAAATAAGACTGAATAGAAGACGATTCACAAAGTCTAGAGAAAGATGAAGTTATACAAGGTGAGGAGCCTGCAAAAGTGTGTTCATTACCTCACACTGTCCCTGGTAGACAAGGTGCCACCATTAGATTTAATATTAGATAAGATGTTCTCCTTGATTTAGAACTAGGTGTTAGGTTTTCTAAAAACAAAAACAGATAATGGAATGTCAACAAAAACTATTCATTCAAAATGGAGACATTCATCACACGGTTTGTTTTATTTGGTAATTCCTATAATTTTCTAGAAAAAAAAATCTCAAAGTAATTCTTGGGAAACATAGTAATTGTTGGGAAACATAATACAATAATACAAATTTTTTACTAATCCCACATATATGTCTTAAATTGAGACTCTTTTTACCTGGTGTTTCAGACAGAATCCTTAGTTGTAAGCAACAGAAACTGGCTTTTTAAGTGAAAGACAATTCACTGGAAGAATGTCCGGCTCACAAAATCAGTGGGAGATTGGAGAACCAATAATTAGAAAAGTAGAAACTCAGCAAGCTCCAGGTGGCCTGGACAGGTCACAGAATATGCTGTGTAGTATCAGGATACTATAGATTTCATAACAACAAAGGACCCCTAGCCATCCCTCACATCCTCAAATTCAAAGTCTCAACAAAGAATGACCAGTTGGCTAAATGTTGGTCAGATGCCCAGTCTATACATTCACCCTGCTGGCTGCCATGGGACAGAAAATCTGAGGTACTAGACCCCTTTGTAGTAGGAGGTGGGCACCACTTCCAAGCAAAACTATACAGGATAGGAAATCCCCTACCTCCCAAAAATGGGGAGTTTTGTTGGAGGAAGGGCTTTTGGATGCTGAATAGCTAAAATAACAGCAACAATTACAAATCAATACATCTTCCACAAAGCAATAAAGAGAATGGAATCCTTATTATTTACCATTCTCTTGGCATAAATTAATGTCTGTCCTGGAATATGGGAATTGCCCACTTAATCGGGCTGATTTATAATTAAGATCTTGTACTTTAGTAAGGTGATTGAAATACATAGTTTACTCCTTTCAGTAAATCCTTGAGCAAGAATTATATTTGATAGTTTTTTTCTGAATTTTAACTGGGAAATCCCTGATGTTAATTATACTTAGGGTATATATGAATTATGCAAATATTAGACTCATCATAGTAAATAATTGGAAAGATGTGGATCATATTTTTAAGAATTTAAGAATTCATATGTCACAGAGCATCACTAAGACATTCCCTTGACATCTTCAAAACACTGCCCTTCAGGAACCTTTCTCTTTATATTATTCTTCTTTGTCTGTTCTTATTTTTCTTCTTTTCTCTGTATTGAGCTTTCCCTTTATAAGCCACCCTAATATTTATCACTTTTTATTGTCCTTCTTGGCAATCTTTTTGATCCAGTCAGTAGTCTTGAGTCCCTACCCTGTGCTAGTTTCATGCATGGCAATGAAGTTATAAAGATCATAAGAATACGGCCCCAAGCCCCAGAGACACCACAGTCTAATAGAGGAGACATTCACAGCCCTGACCTCAGAGAACTCACAGGCCAGTGTAGGAGACAGACACCTAACTAAATAATAGTAATTAACAATAGCGACATGTACTCGGCAGTATAGGAGAGACCAGGGAGAACTGGGCAGTGGGAATAAGAGGGGAGCTCGGAGAAGGCTTCCTGGTGGAGGTGACACCTGAATTGGGGAAAGGAGCTGAATGCACCCAAGGTCAAGGCAAGGAGGTGAGATGCAATGGGCTCTGTGAGGCTCACCAGAAGCAGATTGGTTTTGTGTGGTTATCACCCAGGTTTGTGCTTGTGGCTGTATTCCACATACTATAGGGGTTATGGAAATGTGTATGTGTTCTTGTAGCCCTGTGAAAACAGAAAGAACAGCAGGGCCAAATGATCATAAAAGGCAATGATGCCAAAATGGGGAGACAAGTGAACTTCCCTGGAATGTGTGGAAGGCAGGATAGGATGACAGCAGACCTAAAGGCTCCAATTCCCAGTCTTTTCCCATTACTAGCTGTGCAGTGTTCAATGAGTGACTGAATTCTTCAAGACTCTCCAAGACTCAGTTTTCCTCACCTATAAAATGGAGATAAACCTGCGTTGGGCTATTTATTCTATCTAAGGAGTAAATGAGCATAAAAAGAATTGAACACAATAAGTGGCACAAAAATGTTCAATATATAGGGGTTTTTTTCCTACTCTCCAGAAAATTAGAACAAGGCCATTTCTGTTTGCTAAGATTGCTCATTTGTGTGCTCACTTGATTTTTAAATGTGTTGAATGTGAAGGATTTACACACCTGTGATTTCCCGTGGTTCTGCATAGCTCATACTGGACACCATCAGAACAAGTCAAGGCAACGTCCCAGAACCCTTGATTCTCCACTTTTGTTATGTGCACTCTTTGGCAAGGAGGGGCACTTTCACTGATGCCCCATTATATGAGGTGAAATATCCCCTTCTTTCTGGACCATAAATGTGAAGAAAGCTGGCCAAGGCCGGGCCTGGTGGCTGTCACCTGTAATCCCAACACTTTGGAAGGCTGAGGCAGGAGGATCACTTGAGCCCAGGAATTGAAAGCTGCAGTGAGCTATAATCATGCCACTCTACTCCAGCCTGGACAACAAAGTGAGAACATGTCTCTTAAAAAAAGAAAAAAGGAAAGCCCCTCATTTGCTTTGCCTGTGTAATTCTACCCTACCCCATGCCAACACTGGTCATGATACAGCCTAGGTTAAATGATTTTACATAATTGTCAAGAGTATTAGCAAGAACATTCTGGAATCATAGAAGGTTTCGAGAGTGGAATGCAACTGACAGATGTAGTCCTCCATTGTAAAGAGAAAAAGTAACCAAAGCTGGTTAGTGACTGGTTGTTCCCAGAACTAGGGAGGAAACCACTTGCCTGGCTTTGCCGTGATGCTTCTGGCCTCGTTAGGACGGCTGGAAAATGCCATCACATCTGAATGCCGTTTTGTAAAGCAGTTCCATGCACTTATTTCACCAACACTCAGAAAAGTTGTATGGCTGGCACAAGGTCATCCAGCTCACACAAGGCATGTAAAAAGACAAACCAGAACAGCACTTGGAAAAGCAGGAAGGAAGTAAATACATGCCTCAGTTTGTCCTCTGGAAGCTGGAAGTCAAGATAGACCAGTTCAGAGAGAGTAGGAAAGGCTCCTGAAGAAGACGACTGGATAAAGAAAATGTGGTATTTATGCACAATAGAATACGATTTAGCCATAGAAAGAATGAACTCCAGGCATTCATGGCCACAGGGATGGAACTGGGGGACATGATGTGAAGTGAAATAAGTCGGGCACAGAAAGTTATACACCGTATGTTCTCACTCATATGTGGAAGCTAAAAAAAAGATCTCATAGAAGTAAAAAGTAGAACAGAGGATATTGGAGGCTGGAAGGACAGAGGGAAGAGGGGGATAGGAAGAGATTTGCTGAAGGATACGAAATTACAGCTAGATAGCAGGGATAAATTCTCATGTTCTATGGTGCTGTACGATGACTATAGTTAACAATAATACATTAGATAGTTCCAAATAGCTAGAAGGAGGATATTGAATGTTCCCAACACAAAGAAATAATAAATGTTTAAGATGACGGATATGCTAATTACTCTGATCTGATAACTATAAATATATGTATTGAAACATCACTATGTACCCCATAAATATGCACAATTATTATGTGTCAACTAAAAAAAATTAAAAAGCCAAAGTCCTTACAATGACCAACAAGACTTGACATGATCTGATGTCCCATTACCCTTTTTTTATGCTTCAATCAGTTGAATTTCTTTTAAAAAGGGGTTTTTTGTTTGTTTTTAGAGATGGGGTCTCACTCTGTCACCCAGGATGGAGTATAGTGGTGTGATCATAGCTGACCGCAACTTCGAATTTCTGGGTTCAAGTGATCCTCCCACCTTAGCCTCCCTCCTAGCTGGGACTACAGGTGTGCCACTATACCTGGCTACTTTTTTATTTTTCTTTTTTGTAGGCATGGGGTCTCACTATGTTAACGAGTTTGGCCCAGTATATTTTTAAGTGCTTTTTGTTCGACTAGATGAATCAGAAGTCTATTTCTCAAGTCAATTTCTGACCTGCCTGTTTCAAGCATGCCTGGTGCTTTTCCTGTGGATATTCTGTTTACTACTCTATACATACCCTCACTATCCTCCATGGAGACAAACTTTGGGTTTTCTTTCCTTGCTGCCAGCACTTCAACTATTGGGGCTTCTTCTACTCTCTGCCTCTACCTCTGGAAGACCATTCTTCCTCCCCTTTGCCAGCTGCATTCCTTGGTGGGAAAAGCAATCCCTGTCAG
Source organism: Gorilla gorilla gorilla (assembly GCF_029281585.2). Taxonomy (NCBI): domain Eukaryota; kingdom Metazoa; phylum Chordata; class Mammalia; order Primates; family Hominidae; genus Gorilla; species Gorilla gorilla. The sequence goes on from NC_073245.2 coordinate 30,734,141, forward strand.
GCCAGTCAGCTTCTGTAAACTAAAATCATTTGATCATGTAGACACAAGGCTAGTATGATATTAAAAGGAATGAGCCAAGGAGTCACAGGCTTAAAGAATTTTAGAATTGGAAGGATGTTAGAGATAAGTTACTGGATACAGGAGATGAGTCTAAGGAGATCAGTGTTTTGGTTTTTTGGTTTGTTTTTTTTTTTTTTTTTTTTCATTTCAGGTGCCTGAGGCCACAAGCTGATACCCTCTGTGTTTCAACTACTTATTGCTATGTAACAAACTATCTCCAATCTTAGTGGCTGAAAAAAACATTTTGTTTATTTGCTCACAATCCTGCAATTTGCAAGGCTTGGCTGGGACAGTTCATCTCAGGTTTACATGGCTGATGTTTGACTGGGGCTGAAGAATGAACTTGCAAGATGGCCTCACTAACATGGCTGGCAAGCTGGTGTTGACTGTTGGCTTGAAGCTCAGCTGGGGCTGTTAACCAGTGGCCTCACTTCCTTTCTGCTTGGCCTCTCCACATGGCTAGATTGGACTTCTCACAGGGAGGCAGTCTCTGGATATTCAAACTTCTTACATGGTGGCTGGCTTCTTCTAAAATACAAAAATGAAAGCTGCCAGGCCTTTGTAAGGCTTAGAATTGAACTGGCACCCTGTCACTTCCTCCATGATCTATTGGTTAGAGAAGGTCACAGAACCAGCCCAGATTCAAGGAGCAGGGAACAATCCAAGGACATGAATATTGGTAAGTGTGGTTCATTGAGAACCATCATTATAAAAAATTAGCTCACTATCCTTCCCGCTTTCACCAAATATTGAGCTTCCACTGAAATTTTCAGGCCAGCAAATAATATGGTTAGTCGAACATTGTCCTAGGAGACACCTGAGCTTTTGACCTAGCCTGGTTATTAATTAGCTTTAGAGACTTGAAGCCATCTAAACCGTAAGTTTTCTGGCCTGGATGAATTTTCATGTAGCTTCTAGCTGTAAATGCAGAGTCCTAGATATCAGTTGGTCTTCAGTTCCTAGATGAAGCTTTAAAAAAAAGTAGGGGCATATGATTTTACTATATTGGATTAAACAAACCTCTGATTTTTCAGTGCCGTCAAGCTGTATGAAAGCTCAACTGTGTCTCTACTAAAAATACAAAAAACACTAGCCAGGTGTGGTGGCGCACACCTGTAATCCCAACTACTCAGGAGGCTGAGGCATGAGAATTGCTTGGACCTGGGGGCAGAGGCTGCAGTGAGTGGAGATCACACCACTGCACTCCAGCCTGGGCGAAAAAGTGAGACCCTGTCTTAAAAAAAAGAAGTTCATTTGGGGCTGGACACTAGGGCTCACACCTATAATCCCAGCACTTTGGGAGTCCAAGGCAGGAAGATCGCTAGAGGCCAGGAATTTGAGAACAGCCTGGGCTGCAGAGTGAGATCCTATGAGGCATGATTGTACCACTCCATTCCAGCCTTGATGACACAGCAAGACTCTGTCTCAAAAAACTTGAGTTATTTGAGATAACTCAAGTTATTACTAATTACTTGCAGCTGGCAGGGAGGTAGGAACATGGATGGAGTCTCCAGAACGGTTGGGAAGAGGGCATGTCCGCTCTCTGTGCCACTAAAACGCAGCCACAGAACTTCGTTGGCATACACCAACACACATTTATTCAGCTCATGAGTCTATGGGGTTCATCTGATCTGGGTTAGGCTTGGCTGGTCTTGACTGAGATCACTTATCTATCTAGGAGTTCAGTAGCTATTGGCTGATCTAGGGTGGCCTTAGCTGAGGGTAGTGATGCACACCTGTGGTCTCAGCTATGAAGGAGGCTGAGGTGAGAGGATCACTTGGGCTCAGGGCTCAGGAGTTGAGGCTGCAGTGAGCTATGATCATGCCACTGCATCATCCAGCCTGGGTGATGAAACAAGACTTTGTCTCCATAAAAAAAGAAGACCATTAATTAATCGATTAATCGATCTACCATAGAAAATATCTTGTAAAAACCAACTTTGAAAATGGACTTGTTGAGTGAGCTTTTTTTTTTTTTTCTTTAAACAGAGTTTTGCTCTGTTGCCCAGGCTGGAGTGCAGTGGCATGATCTCGGCTCACTGCAACCTCTGCCTCCTGGGTTCAAGCAATTCTCTTGCCTCAGCCTCCCAAATAGCTGGAATTACAGGTGTGTTCCACCATAACCGGCTAATTTTTGTATTTTAGTAGAGACAGGGCTTCACCATGTTGGCCAGGCTGATCTCAAACTCCTGACTCCACCCGCCTTGGCCTCCCAAAGTGCTGGGATTACAGGAGTGAATCACTGCACCTGGCCAGGCTGTTCTAATATCTCACAATTGCAGTTCATGCTGTCTGTGCCTAGCCCCAGGACACATATGCAGAGGGACGTGGGAGTGGGCTTGCTGAGTGGAAAACACCAAATCCACCATAGTGGTCACCTCCGATGGTGAGGAGGGCCATTAGTGGGTCCTTGAGAGAATGTAATTGTTTGATGGGTGTTGATTTCATCATTTCTGTCCTTCTTTGTATGTCCAAAATGCGTTGTTCATAATTTAAAAATGCCTGAATACACTCTGGCTTTGAATCGGCCCAGATACAACCCTTTTCTGGCTCTGCTTTACTGTTTTTACTTGTTAAGAGTTTTTCTCAAGCATGCTGGAGTGACTGATGCCTCCAAGAAGCACATACTAAAGAAATACAGAATTCGTTTTCTGCAAAGTTAGCAAAACCATCAATTTTTAAAAAGTGTTGTTTAATCTGTGGCCAACAGAAAGTTTTTCTCTGACTTTAGGTTTTTTTCTTTCTCCCCAGCTTTAAAAAAAATCCATTTTCAGAATAGTGACTTATATAAACAGTCCCCACCTCAGAGAATTCCAGGATATGCTTTATCCACTGGGCACTAAAACCAAGAAAACTGATCTGGGTCATTTCAGGCTTCCATCCTTTGTTATTTCAAGTCAATAAAAATAGTTGGGAGGAAGGTGACTCAGGATCTGGCTTGCTCTGTCTTCTTGATTAAAATAATGGCAGATTAATTTGGCTTATTTGATTCCTTTTTATCTCTTTATTATTCTTGCTGGAAATTAGATAAAATGACCATTATTCCTTTCTCACCTCCAATCAGTTGACTTAGAGCAAAAAAAATTATTTTCACCAGATTGATGTGATTGCACACAAGATTTCTGAATTAGATAGCCCTAGTTTTCCCTCACTTCCTCACCAAAAATTCCACCCATGAAGGTATATTTCAAAAATAGAAAGTGAACACAATGACCATGTGAGTTTCCATTAAGAAGAAAGAGGGCTATGATTCAGCGGTTGTGCAGGCACTGATTACCTAATCAAGGCCGTAACAACTGCTGCTATTTAGAGGTGATACCCTGAATCATAAAAAATTTTCTCTTTTGATGTTCCCTCTACTTTAGAAATCTCAGAGTGTTTTAAAATATATATGAGAACCTCAGGTACTTCTATCAATAGTAATCAACAGTCTGTCTTTACTCAGTAGAAATAATATGTAAAAAATACTAATAGCTAAAATTCATAAAGCCCATCATATGTGTGAATTACTGTTACTGTTTTCATGGATTTATATACACAAAGGCTCTGCTCCTCATGCAGAGATAAAGGCCATCAGAAGATCAAATAAGTTAGAAGAAGGAGGCAAAATACGTCCATATTCTTCCAGAAAAGAGAAAAGACAAAAATTATCAGCTGTTTTTGAGTGGCTTGGAATTAGAAACGATCCTGGTTCTTCTGCTTCAGAGCAAAACAATAAGAAAAGATAGGTGAGGAGCCACCAGCGTGGATGCTTTCAGAATCTAAATTCAAATGATACTTTTTCTCTAGCAAATCACCAGGTTCTGACATGACTGACTGTGATTCTTAGCAGAGGATCAAACCTTCTGCTATGAAACCCCAGTGAGAGGTGAAATCCCAGGGCAAAACCCCAGTGTGGGGCTACAAAAAGAAAATTGGTTCCCCTCCGGGAGGGCCAGGGTCTGGCTTTGAGCAAGGCAAGCCAGGCACCTAGGGCGCAAGATTTGAAGAGAAGTAGGTAACTCACTCTCATGGCTGTGCAAGGGCTGACCTGCAGAATTGTTCCAAGTCCGACTCTGAGTGCCAGCAAAGGGAAGTTTCCCTAAAGTATTAAACCTGGAGATCCCAGGGGTAGACTGAGCAGGGGTGGAGATGAAGCTGAGCCTGGGTCTGGAAAGTGCTTGGTGGTGGGGGCATCAGTACAAGGGCACTTCTGGCATCTCCCGTTCATCTCAAATGGGCCTGCATAGGGAAAGTTATTACAAAGTCCATTCTCAGCCAGGTGCGGCGGCTGATACCTGTAATTCTAGCACTTTGGGAGGCCAAGGCAGGAGGATTGCTCAAGCCCAGGAGTTTGAGACTAGCCTAGGCAACACAGCGAGACCTCATTTCTACAAAAAGTAAAAAAAGTAGCCAGACATGGTGATGCATGCCTGTAGTCCCAGCTCCTCAGGAGGCTGAGGTCATAGGATTGCTTGAACCCGGGAGGTCAAGGCTGCAGTGAGCTGTGTTGCACCACTGCACTCCAGCCTGGGCAACAGAGCAAGACCCTGTCTCAAAACAAAAAAAAAGCCTATTCTCAATAATCCAAGGGTAAAACAATGAGATAAAGCAATACCTTTATAAAGCAATACCTTTCATTGCAAGGAGGGAGTAAAATTGCTAGTGTGTATGTGGAGTAAAACAGAGTAACTCTATCAGTTAAGACTTTATAGGATTACAGTGGCTCATGCCTGTAATCCCAGTGCTTTGGGAGGCCAAGGCAGGCGGATCACCTGTGGTCAGGAGTTCAAGACCAGTCTGGCCAGCATGGCAAAATCCCGTCTCTACTAAAAAAATACAAAAAAATTATCTGGGCATGGTGGCGTGCACCTGCAATCCCAGCTACTCAGGAGGCCAAGGCAGGATATCACTTGAACCCAAGAGAAAGAGGTTTCAGTGAGCCGAGATTATGCCACTGTACTCCAGCCTGGGTGACAGACTGAGACTACATATCAGAAAAAATAAAAAAGACTTAAAAAAAAAATGTAACCCTGAAGAAGGCCAACTTAAGCTGCTGTAAGAGAGAAAAGGGAATGTATTAATTCATGCAACTGAGATGTCCAGGAATGGAGTTGGCTTTAGGGTGCAAGGCTGAGCTCCTACTGGGCCTTTCTGTAGCTGACTCACCCCTGGGCTCTTCCTATGGCAGGATGGCCAGACAGTTCAGGGGCTCAAACAAGAAAACTGGGTTGACCTTCACTGGGCCCCTGGCAATCACTGTGGCAGGTGATGGAGAAAGACCAAGACACTTGTGAGTGGGTAGGGGACAAGATGTCCCTAAAGGAGAATTGGGGACTGTCACAAAATACAGTGAATGACTGTGGTGGGGAGCAAAAAGCCGCAAAAGGCCTCTGCAATAGGAGAACAAATGACAGGTCAAATCCGGCTCTTCACAAACTACTTAAATGCCGCCATTGGCTGTACTGAATGCCAAGAAAACACATTTTCTGATACCGGCTACCTCCAAGTTGGTGGGCTGGGGAGATTTTTGTGTGAGAAATGTTTTTAATTGTATCTTCTTGCTGAAGCATCTAAAACCTGCCAGAGAGGAGTGACAAACATTCGGTTACCCTGCCTGCTGCTTCCTCTTTTACACAAATATATCATCACTTCATTTCAGGAAGGGCAAACACTTTTGTGTTAGAAAATTGCCTGATAAAAGGGCTTCCTCCATTCACTAACCTCTTGGCAGAATTGTGACCGCAGACCTATGGAAAGCATGCAGAGGAAGTGGCGTTTGAATGCCACCCTGCTTAAGGGTTTTCATGCACTCACAGAAAATCCCCAGACCAAAGCCCTAAGTCATCTCTACTTACCCAGAGACACAAACAGGCCTTTCCACTCTCCTTAATGCTAATGCTTTGGAAACACTGAAGCTTCCTGAAACACTTTTTGATCATTCACTTTCCAAAATCTGAATCAACACTTCTAAGGAAACAAAGGGCATCTGCGGGTTCTTTTTGGCTTTGGACAAAGTGCAACTTCAGCTACTAGTTTCAAAAAGAAAAGTTCTAGTGCTTTTTGCCTGAAATATGTAACTAAATGGTTGTTAAACCTACAGTAACTTATTAGAAAAATAGAAGTAAACCATTTATAGCAAAATAAATTCTGGAGATGGTAAGGAATGAAATGTAAAAACAAATCTTTTTTTAAAACTAGAAATACATGTGGGCAACTTTGTTTAAAAGCACAGTAAGTTACAGTCTGACGACAAATGAGAAAAATATTTGCAATAGATGTGATAGACCACATGTGTCTATTTCTAGTGTATATCGACCTTAAACATCTTGATAAGAAAATCACCAAATTTCTAATAGAAAAATGGGCAAAGGTTTTAGTGATCTATTGTACTACATGGTGACCACAGTTAAAAAAAGTATAGTTTAAAATTGCTAAAAGAATAGATTTTTAATGACCTCTCCATGCACAAAAAAATGCTAAGTTGTTGAGGTAATGGATATATTAATTAGCTTGAGTGAATCTTTCCAACAATGTACACGTAGATCAAAACATCACACGTACCCCAAAATTTACACACTTTTTCGTCAATTAAAAATAGATAAATAAATAATTTTAAAATAGGCAAAGGATATAAACAAAAAAAACTGATGGAAGAAATTCAGAATAAATCTAACCAGCAATGAATTACAAATTAAACAAAATTGGGATACTATTTTTTCCCATCAAATTAGCAAAGGGCTTTAAAATTAATAGTTGAATGAGATGCTGATATAATACTAATCCAAATATAAATTGGAACAGCCTTTCTAATAAGAAATTCAAATAAATCTGTATCCATTGTCCCTATAATTTTCTATGTAGGAACTATCCTAAGGAAGTATTTTTAAATTTTTTAAAATTTGAAAAAATTGAAATATATGCATATTTCATCGCATTATTTATATGCAGATATCACAGCACTGCTTAATGATATCAAAAATTATAACTAACTTAAGTGTGTAATAAGAAAATAAGATTATAGAATATTCATTCTTTGGAATATCATGCATGCAGCCACTAAAATTATTTATGACTCTATCAAGACAAGGGAAATGTTAATATCATAATATTAGATTTAAAAAGAAAGAAGAGAAATTTGTATGTACAATATGATACAGATTTTATAACTTTATCAGCACATGAATGCATCTATAATTCTACATAATGCAGAGGAAAGAAAACACAACCCCAAAATATATACCTGGATTTTATGCAGGCAATGATTTTTATTTATTTTCAAGGCTGTGGAATCACTACATGAGCATGTATTACTTTTGATAACTAGGAAAAAAATCATTTAAGATAAAACATATGAGAACTTAAATAGAATTCTCTTTTAAAAAACAAAATAAGTATAAGGGTAAAGCTTGGTAACTTACTACCGTCCTAGATCTTTGAGTTCTTTGTTAAAATATCTTCCTTTTCAAGCCTGTACAGGTCCATAAAGAAAATGAAACTTTCAATCAGCTTAATAGAGAAGTTAGGTGGACACTAAGATTCATATTAACACCTGCTGACAGGAGGTGTCATGACTAACTTCCAACAGGGTAATTAGTGTCTCCACCTCTTTAATAAGTGCCCCTGTAGTATATGCTGATCAAGCATAACCAGATCATCCTAAACTACAGGAGCACCATATGGTTATGCCGCATTCACTCTTTTTCTAGGGGAGTTAAGGAGTTCACCGGCACTAAGGCTGTCCGGGGTAGCTCTTTAGTTCTCCCTCAAGTGGGTTTACTACCATGAGCGCCTATCAAGGATCTAAGCTGTGTGTCCCTATGACAGCTTAGCTAGGCTGGACCAGGGTCATAGAGAGAATCAAACTCTTGTTTCTAAAATTTAGGGAGTGGGGAGGTAGGCAAGATCAAATGCCGTGGCCTGTCCCCAAAGGGCTATGAAATATGAGAGAAAACGTGGGATTAGAAGTGGCCCATTCCATCAGAGACAGAGAGAGCCTAAGGTGTTTGTTTATGTGCAATTGGACGACCCCCCTTTTCCCAGTGTGTCTTATTTGGGATTCTCCCCAAAGACAGACCCTGAGAGAGATTCAGATGCAAGTAATTGATTTGGAAGATGATTGCAGGAAGCACAATGAGGAATGGGAAAGTGACCAGGGAAGCCCTACATAAGATGTGTCAGTGAGCAGGTTGTCCCGTGGGCAACAGGAGCTCTATCCCATTGGAGACCCTCAAGGAACTGTGTGGAACACAACTCATTATTGCCCTCCTGAGGGGCAGGGAAGCTGGGATATTTATCCACCAATTCCTTCCCTCAGTGGCTGAAGTTTGTGCCCTGTGCATTAAATCCAACTTCCTGGCACTTACAAACTGCCCCATGCTGGGTAATCACCTTCCATGCCAGAAAATGCCCTTGGGCACAAAGATGCCGGAAGCTATTTCAGGAAGCTGTGGGTGGCACTGTAGGGGACTGTCTGCAGTGGATGCTGGGGGAGACATGTAGCATCTGTTACTTCAGGCTACTTGAGAGTGCTTCCCCTGCGACCTGCCCCCCTGGTTTTCTCCCTCGGGTACATCATGTATTATGTGCTCTTGGAGAGTGATTCTGTAGCTTTATTAATCCACCCATTGACTAACCCATTCAACTATTTTGATTGAGAAGGATGAGAGAGGTATGAGAAGGAAAAAATAATGCAGGGTCCTATCTGAAAGTGTTAGAGAATCAGAAAGCGAGCGAGACTTCAAGATGTTACCATGTGAATAGTTTGAAAATCTGCTTTCATATAGCAAATTGAAATGAAGAGACTGATCATGTAGAGAATAGACAAACAGAAATGTATCAGAAATGCAACAGAATTTAAGTTATGCAAATCCACTTATATCAAATAATGTCTTAAATGTATAGGGAGATGGTATTTAGTGAAAGAGTCAGCTTATTTGTTTCTATTTTTATTGTTCTTGAGACAGGGTCTCACTCTGTCCCCAGGCAGGAGTGTAGTGGCATAATCATGGCTCACTGTAGCCTCAACCTCCCAGGCTCAAGTGATCCTCCTATCTCAGCCTCCCAAGTAGCTAGAATCACAGGCGTGTGCCACTACACCTGGTTAATTTTTTATTTTTATTTTTTGTAGAGATGGGGTCTTGCTATGCTGCCCAGGCTGGTCTTGAATTCCCGGGCTGAAGCACTCCCCCTTACCTCTGCCTCCCAAAGTGCTGGGATTCCAGGTGTGAGCCACTGCACCCGGCTTTCCCATGGATGTTTCTGGTCTAGAACAATTATTATGTGTCTTGCCAAATGATAGTTTTCCAATTGCATCATTCCTTCTACATTTATTAATTGGGATTCTGTTGCCTTCCCTCTCCCGTTTATTTATTTATTCAATTATTTATTTGTATCAGTATGGACTCAGGAATTTATTTTATTTTATGGGTTTTGATCCATCGTCATCATTATTTATGTTGTCACTCAAAATGTTCCACACCAAAGAGCCAGGTTTTGTCTTTTTTTTGTTGTTGTTTTTTTGTAAGAGGCAGGATCTCTCTATGTTGCCCAGGCTGGAGTGCAGTGGCTCTTCACAGATGCAATCCCACTCCTGATCAGCACATGAGTTTTTACCTGTTCCATATCTGACCTGGGCCAGTTTACCCCTCCTTAGGCAACCTGATGGTCCCACACTCCCAGGAGGTCACCATGTCGATGCCACACTTAGTGCAGACACCCGATCAACATATTGCACTATAGCCCAGAATTCCTGGGCTCAAGCGATCCTCCTGTCTCAGCCTCTCGAGTAGCTGGGACTATAGGTACGCACCAGTGCACTTGGCAGAGTTAGGTTTTAAAAGTGTATTTGCCACAAAGCCTTCTTATTAGGCCCTAGAAGCTGTGTGCTTTCCTGGCCCTTTTCCTACAAAGGCTCCACCCTGAAGCCAGTAATCCAATTAAGAAACCGGCAAATGAAAAACCTTACAACTACTGGATCTTCTGTCTGTCTGTCTGTCTATTTATGTGTTGTGTGTGTGATATTTATATATAAAAGAGCTGTGACTAATTGGCTTAGAAAAAATAAGCGCTTATATCATATTTTGTCAGAAAAATAGGAACTTTTTTTAATGCCTCTTATTCACATGACTTTAGTAACCTGGAAATAAAGACAGTTTTAAAGATTATTGGTAAAATTAAAATGTCTTCAAAATGTAGACATTTGGCCTAAATTAAAGTCAAATATCAGATTTGCCTCATCTCTCAACTTATACAAAAATCAACTCAAGATGGAGCAAAGACTTAAATCTAAGACCTGAAACCATAAAAATTCTAGAAGATAACATCAGAAAAACCCTTCTAGACATTGGCTTAGGCAAAGACTTCATGACCAAGAACCCAAAAGACAATGCAACAAAAACAAAGATAAATAGATGGGACTCAATTAAACTAAAAAGCTTCTGCACAGCAAAAGAAATAATCAGCAGAGTTAACAGACAACCCACAGAGTGGGAGGAAATCTTCACAATCTATACATCCAACAAAGGACTAATGCCCAGAATCTACAAAGAACTCAAACAAATCAGCAAGAAAAAAACAAACAATCCCATCCAAATGTGGGCTAAGTATATGAATAGACAATTCTCAAAAGAAGATACAAATGGCCAACAAGCATATGGAAAAATGCTCAACATCACTAATGATCAGGAATATGCAAATCCAAACCACAATGTGACACCACCTTACTCTTGCAAGAATGGCCATAATCAAAAAATTAAAAAAAAAAATAGATGTTGGTGTAGACTTGGTGAAAAGGGCGCACTTTTACACTGTTGGTGGGAATGTAATAAACTAGTACAACCACTGTGAAAAACACTGTGGAGTTTCCTTGAAGAACTAAAATTAGAACTACCATTTGATCCAGCAATTCCACTCCTGGGTATCTACCCAGAGGAAAAGAAGTCATTATATGAGAAAGATACTTGCACACTCATGTTTATAGCAGCACAATTTGCAATTGCAAAAATGTGGAACCAGCCCAAATGCCCATCAATCAACAAATGAATAAAGAAAATACTACTTGGCCATAAAAACGAAGGAAATAATGCAATCTGGATGGAATTGGAGACTATTATTCTAAGTGAAGTAGCTCAGGAATGGAGAAATCAAACATCGTATGTTCTCTTTCATAAGTGGGAGCTAAGCTATGAGGACGCAAAGGCATAAGAGTGATACAATGGACTTTGGAGACACAGGGTAAAGGGTGGGAGGGGGGTGAAGGATAAAAGACTACACATTGGGTACAGTGTACACTGCTCGGGTGATGGGTGCACCAAAATCTCAGAAATCACCTCTAAAGAACTTATTCATGTAACCAAACACCACCTGCTCCCCAAAAACTTATTGAACTTTTTTAAAAGTATATTTGCCACAAAAAAGCTGTGTGACATATTTCCAAGTTTCCTGTGGTTTACACAAAGAAGCAAGTCTCTTGAAACATTGACATAAAATGGCACTAGGATTGTCCTGGCAGTGTAAGTTATCAGACAGAACAATTATATGCTTTCAAATCCAAGAGCAAGATTTGGCAGGAATAAGTTAAAAGTTATATATGAACTCTTTTTTGTTTGTATAATTCCCTCTGTGCTTCTCCTGCCTTTGACAGTGAAGCTCCGGCCCAGTCAGAGCATTGGCTTAGCAGAAGTCATAAACAGTTCCCAAGCTGCTACTTAGTGTACAGGGCTTTGGGGTATTGAGAAGTGATTGTGGTATGGAACCTAGCGTGACCTGGATTGGGAGAGGGAATTTTATGTGCAGTGTCCTCCCGGGAAGACAACAGTTAAGTGTAGCATGTTACACTGTGTTGGATGAAACCCAAATCCAGTCTGTGGTTTGACAGTTTCAGAGTAACCTACAATGTGTGGCGATATGCTGAAATTACTTTTCAGGACAGAAAGCTGGCCTGAGAAAGAGACTCTGGGCTCCAAACTGCTTGTCACAGGAAAATAATAAATTTGGACAACATGCAAAGTTCAGATCACCTGGGTATGATATAGGGGACAGGGCAGGACCAGGAAGATCACATTCAGAGTGCCTTCGACAATGGGCTCCAGAATCACAAAGCCTGGATCTGAATCTCGAGCTTTGCCACTTATGAACTTGGGCAGATACTGAAACCCTCTGAGTTCAGCTGCCTTATCTTTTACATGGGCATTTTACATGGTGAGGAAAAGAGAAGCTATATTATGCTGGTATTTCTCCACTTGCTTTCCCTGAATCCACTTTCTGCCTTTCTCTGTCCTGTTCTGTGCCCAGGAGACTGACCTCTCCTGTCAGAATCCCCCAGGCTCCCCTACCTGCCAGTTGGGTGTGGCCAATAGGAGCTGCTCCAGTGAGATTGGAAGGTGGCACAAAAGCGAGGTCAGAGACATGGATGCCTTTCTCCCTCCCAGCTCTATCTGTGCACAACACCTTCCAGCCCAGCCTCTGCATGTAGCTGTGTTCCTTTACAGCCGTGTTCTTGGCAAATGGCTCCTCTTCTCTGACTCCAGCTCTCACTAGACTATCTCTTCCCTTGCTCCTTCAGGCTGTTGCTATTTCCTGGGAGCTTCACCGTCCCTTAGCCCTACCCTCATGTCTGTGAATGTCCTTCACCGGCCTCTTTGAGTGCCACTTGTTACCTGCTGTGGAGGCTGACATACGCAGCACAGAGCTGCTGGGAGAATTAAATCAATGTTCCTCTGAAGCACTTGGCATGTGACCCAGAACTTCAGAGGTGCTTTGGAAATGTGAGTTGTGAGTGCTGTTATCAAAGCATCTCCCATTGTCCTTGGAGGCCTCACTGGTGGGTGACAAATGCAGGGTGGATTTAGAAGGAAGCGAGTGAGGGTGATGATCTTGGAGCGTCCTCGTATAAATGGGACCAAAGCACAGGATCTCAAAAGCCTGTGGGATTAGAGGCAACATTGTAGGAGCTCAATCCCGGCACTCTGGGCACTGTGTCAAAACAATTAGTGCAAATACAGTTTGGCATGGACCGGGGAGACTTAAAGGTGACAGGGCACAATGCATAACTTGATTTATGAAGAAAAGCCCAACCAAGATGTTTAGAATTAAAAATTCACCTTCTAATGCGTACCTTAGCATCATGTTGTTTTTATTCTTACCCTGGGACAGTGGAAAATCCAGCAGAAACCACCAAGTAGAGGCTTCTGTTCTCTAAAATACACAAACACTTTTAGTAATCCCTTGCTAGATCAACTTAGTTTTCCAGAACCACTTTTTGGGAGATGATCTTATGGCTGTGGTAACAATGGGCACATGGAAATAAGATGTGTGAAACGGCCAGCCCTCAGAAAGCCTTAGTGTATACTGGGCAACAGAAAACAAATCCACATCAGTCACCTGCTGCCATATTTTTTCAACACTTGGTATGGAATGTGCATATATTTGCAGTGTGATTGCCATGTAAGATATGATAGGACTGAAACCAAATCACTGGTACAAGTTGTAGGGTCTGAAGTATCATTCAGATTCACTAGTTTTAAAAGGAGTCTGGGCGTGGTGGCTCACGTCTGTAATCCTAGCACTTTGGGAGGCCGAGGTGGGTGGATCACTTGACACCAGGAGCTTGTGACCAGCCTGGGCAACATGGCGAAACCCCATCTCCACTAAAAATACAAAATTAGGTGGGTGTGGTGGCAGGCGCCTGTAATCCCAGCTACTTGGGAGACTGAGGCAGGAGAATCGCCTGAACCTGGGAGGCGGAGGTTGCAGTGAGCTGAGATTGCACCACTGCACTCCAACCTGGGTGACAGGGCGAGACTCCATCTCAAAAAAAAAAAGGAGAAATTTAGCATTCATTAACCTTGTCTTGGATGTTGTAGGGGGGTGGGGGCGGGAAATGCACTCAAGAGACCCTCTCTGAAGACCTGGTTGACTTGGTTGGGAGTGGGGGCATGATGACTGAAGCTCTCTTTTCTGCCTTGTCCTTGTTTCTCAGCTGTATTTCCGGGACTGGAGCAAGAATCAGTGTTGAGAGGTAAGGGGAGAAGTTCCGTAAAGATAGATTCAGCATCTCAGAGATTTCAAAGGAAGGTCACCTGTTTGTTTGCCAAGGTAGGGGGAAAGTAGGACTGCACAAGGGTTCTACTGAAAAAAAAATTATTTAAATAAAGGTGAAAAATTACCACCCACTCACTCTGCTTACCTTGTGTCAAGCAGGAAACTAGGTTCATGGCAGATGACAAACACCGTTTTCTGAGTCAGTATTCTGTAATATTCTTTTATTTTTAAATTAAAATCATGAATAGTCATGAATGAAGGGACTTGATTTTAGGCCTTTGAGGGGAGAAAAACAGTCAACCATATGTCTGAGTTTTAAAAATTGTAACATCAAAGGTTTTGAAGAAAGTTTCAGAGAGAGAAAGAGAGAAAATATAGATAGAAAACAGTTTCCTGAGTAGATGTGCATTTTAATTTTGGCTTCTGGCTCAGTCTCTTTGCAGTTATAGGATTAGGATTTGGGGCAAATTCTTTCTCTTCGCCCAAGTTTCCTGAAATGCACCATGGGGACAATGATAAAGGCTCGCTCTGGGTGCAGGAAGAATGCCTAATGTGGCTCGGCATATAGAAAGGGCTCAATGCATAATCCCGACTATCAGTGTTCTTGTTGCTGCTATGGTTACAGTCTCCTCCCCCCATGTTAACTGCAGACCCTCTGGCCCTCACATTTTGAGCATCACCACGCTGCCAGTAAACGAAATGGCCTGAAACCCTGTTCTCCGATATTGTTCAGGACATAGTAGCCTGTACTCACTGCCTGTTTACTCAAGCGAAAGGGCTCAGACTGCTTCCTCTAATGGTTGCAGAGAAGGGCTGAAGCTTTGTCAGCTGAGCCTTTGAGATCTGGCTGGCTGTGAATGAATAATTAAACTCCTGCCAATGCAAAGGTACTGTATAAATTCCTTAAAGCGGCCTCCTGTTTTCTCTGTCATGCTCCTGGCTCACCCCCATCATCCGATGTGTTGTTATTTAGCCAGAAGCCTGAGTTTCAAGGCTCAAACACCACCCTTTCCCTTGTCAGCTGTTTCTCAATAGTAGTTGTGTGTTAGCTTTGCCAGGGAGGCCCTGGCCACCACAGACCCGGCTGAGAGGGGCTGGATAGGGGCCCACTCGAGCTAAGTGCAGCCAGTTCCTGTCTTAGCAGATTGCAGGAAGAGCCACTCCAGCAGAACACAAAACAGAGGAGACAGCAAGGGCCTTTTCTGCATATTGATACCCTCATGGAAGGAGGGAAGGAGAGCCACAGTCCTGTGGAAAACTTGGCCTGTTTGTATAACATCCTGCTACTGGAGGGCCAGAATTCCTGGGTGGAGAGGTACTTTAAAACAAACAAAGAGCCACTCCTGAAAGTGTGCTAGGATTGAACAGAGGCCAAGTCAAATCCCAGCGTGTTCAGAAGACATTAAGTGTGTTTCCTGTCTCTACCCATCAGCGGTGCCATAAAATATTTCTCCAGGATTTTTGAATCCTAGGATGACTGGTTCTCAGCACAGATTCCCAAAGCTCAGCCTCATAGGCTGTTCAAGTGGAATCACACACAACATAGCTCAGCTGTGCAGAGAAAAGAGCGCCCCTTTTATTGTTTGACCTTGATCCTGAGCCTCCTCCCACCTGTGAGCAAGAGGAAACAAGTACCTTCTAAATCTGCCATCTAGTCATTTAATCATCCTATGAGGCAATGCTCAGTCTTTAAGATTTTTGTGTGTTCTGTATCTTTCCAAGAATGTTTTGCAAGATGGCTTTT
The DNA here is from genome assembly GCF_029281585.2 of Gorilla gorilla gorilla. Taxonomy (NCBI): domain Eukaryota; kingdom Metazoa; phylum Chordata; class Mammalia; order Primates; family Hominidae; genus Gorilla; species Gorilla gorilla. The sequence goes on from NC_073245.2 coordinate 30,749,967, forward strand.
GGCTGGATGGGAGGAGATCAATGGCTTATATGGCAGAGAAGAAAATATGGGGTCTGCCATGGCTTGGACATTTGACCCCTCCAAACCTCATGTTGAAATTTGATCCCCAGTGTTGGATGTGGAGCCTAATGGGAGATGTTTGGGTCATGGGGGTGGATCTCTCATGAGCAGCTTGGTGTCCTCTTTGAGGTAATGAGTAAATTTTTGCTCTTTTAGTTCCCATAAGAGCTGGTTCTTAACAAGAACCTGGCACCACCTCTCTCTCTTGCTCCCTCTTTCCTCATGTGATCTCCACACACACTGGCTCCTCTTCCCCTTCCTCCACGATTGGAAGCCTCCTGAAGCCCTTACAAGATGCTGATGCCAGCACAATGCTTCTTTTCCAGCCTGTAGAACTGTGAGCCAAATAAACCCCTTTTTTCTTTATAAATTACCCAGGCTCAGCTATTCCTTTATAGCAACACAAATGGACTAAGACAGGATCCTTGGAGATGGTGTCCTTCAGCTCCCTCTTGGGGCGATGGCCCTTATGCCTCTGATTCCTAGCTACCTTGCTGGCCTTTTGGCCAACAGTCTGTGGCTAGAGAACTCATGGTCTGTCTCATGCCCACAGGGATTGGTAGCTGACCTCCCGTGACTGACCAGCCTCTCATTAGCTCTGCCTGACTGCAGACCCTCCAGCCCTGACAAGTCCTCCAGCAGCTCGTTGGCCTGAGCACCCACTCCTGCCTCTGCTAAGATATCACCCCTTCCCACTTAGCAGGCCCCAAGGCAGTCCTTGACTCAGAGCCGGAGAGGCAGAGGACCCATGAGGAGCCTGGGAAAACTATACCTCAGGGCTTCCCCTCCCTAGCCACAGTGATGCAGCTGAGACCCTAGCACAAGTATGTGAGTGCAAGTAGTTTATTTGGCAGGTGATGCTGGAAAATGTGGTAGGGAATGAAGAAGTGAACAGGGAAAGGAGATGCCATTAGAGCTTACATTATCAAGCAAATTGCTACTGTGAGCACCTGAAACTTAATGCCATCCCCACTCCTCCTGGGAGGACTCTGGGAAACCATATAGAACATGTCTCAGAATTGTGGGCATGTTAATAACTCGTAAAGTTAACTATGAAGGTTAAATGGAATTTGCATGCAAAGCAATTAGCATACAACCTAGCACATAAGGGCTCAGGAATCATATGCTGTTCCTTGTTCCCCACAAAACCTCCTGCCCCCCAAACTCCTTCTTGCCAGTTCTTTCCATGGCTTCTTTGGTTCTTAATTTTTCTTAGATTTTCTCTTATGGCTTTAACCACTTCTTTTTGTCTTTCACCCATTTTTATTTTTACTCTCTGAACTGAAGGCAGGTATCCCCCAAGGTCCAGCCTTAAGCTTTTGGCTTTTCCCCTGCTAAGTGAATTCTTCCACATACAGAGTTAATAGAAAAAAAATACTCAAGACTCTTTGAACGCAAATCCACAGAAGTACCCTTGGGATATATGTTCCATCCCACCCCCAGGCAGGGGACAGACACTGTCCATGTTAAGATAAAACTTTGTCATATGAAACGTTTTAGAAAGTGTAGTAGAAACAGATGGGTGAACATTTATAAGTTTGGTAATATGAAAGGTTGTAGGCACTGGGGTAGGTGAGTAGTCTCATACCATTTCAGTGGTGCGTGCCTGTAGTCCAGCTACTCAGGAGGCTGAGGTCAGAGGACTGCTTAAGACAAGGAGTTTGAGGATGCAGTGAGCTGTGATTGTGCCACTGTCAGCCTGAGCAACATAGCAAGAACTGACGAGAGAGAGAGGAGAGAAAACAGATAGAAAAATGCTGATACCAGCTAAGGAGAAAAGCAGGGAGCCTTCTACTTGATTAAAAGCTTGAGGTTGATGGAGGTTTTTTAGATGCTAGCTGCTAATTGAGAGAAGTGGAACTGAGAGAGGTGACTCCAAATTCCACTACACAGGAAAAAAAGATAAACTGGGAGCAGTATCTATGTCCAAGTCAGAAAAAGAGGAAAGAGGAGGAGAGGAGGGCCTCATTCCTCCTGAGACAACCTTGTGGGAATGGGAAAGGAGCAGGAGCATGACCCAGTCTGAACGGCCACTTCAGGGCTCAGGGTCTAGCTGGTTACCAAAAGAGGTGTGCCTAAGGGATTCTTGAGGCTTTCAACTATCTCTCCAGCTAGGCCAGATGTCTGGGATCCACAGCTTCAAATTCATTTGAAGCTGAATGTTGTGAATCATACTGGGAAGATACCTGGGAAATGTAACCATGCTTTCTCAGACCTAATGACCAGCACTGTTCATGCTAAGTGGTGGAGATCAAGCATACATTAGGGAGCTTACTAGAGAACTCAGAAGAATAAGGGCAACAGGCGGATCTCAGGGCTCCCTGTACCATTCCTATGTGACGTGCCTTCCTATCCTTCCATTTTACTCTTAAGATAGCAAAAAGCAAACACAAGGTGGTCTGGGGACAGAGACAGGCACCACATCTGCACTGGCACAGGACCTCAACTCTGAACGAGGAACTTACACTTTGATGTTGCCTTGCCGAACTTCTCACCCCACCTCTAGGCCCTTTCAGATGTTCCTACCAGAGTGCTCTGTGTCACCTTAGACTCAGTCTATGTGATATTCAGCTTCTTTCCCAAGCCAGCCTTTCCTCACCATATCAATCTTTCTGTTGTTTGCTCCACAATTTGTCAAAATTCAGATGAGTCACTTCTACCCTAGCCTTTCTCTTTTTCTTCTCAATTGAAACTTTCATTAAAGCCTGTCTCTTCTGCCTTTGAATTTTTCTCTGAGTCATTCTTTCTTCACATTAGCATCCAGCAGCTTAGATGAGGAAGCCCGTACTGTTTAAGAGACCTTTCCTCCCCTCCAGTCTTACCCTGTCCATTGCTTTCTGCATTCTGCTGTCCATCATCCCAGCCCCTCCCTTCCCCAGAGCCTACAGCAACTTCCCACTGGCCAACTTTAGTTGAATTTCCCATATTGGATAAATCACTGCTCCATAGATTTTTTCCCTTCAAATGGTCTCATATTCATCTTTTCCACTGTAGTCCCCTTTAATCCCAGCACTCATCACCTGTGCACGCAGTTACCATTGGCCTCCTTGGTTTCAATTTCTCCACTCTACCCTACATTCCACTCCTGCACGAATCTTGTTTAAACATCATTTCACCAAGCCACACCTCAGCTCAAGAGTGCACAGTGGCTTACAGCTTCATATCACATCAAATCTAAACTGATTGATTGTTATCACCTGGCCCTGAAACCTAATTTTCCCAGCCATCCTCACCTTTTCTCTCGTCCAAGCTGAGTTTCCCTCAACCCTCTCTGTTCTGCAAGCATCCTGTTCTTAGTCCTAGTTGTATGGCATTGCTTAGCCCTCTGCTCAGTCAAAGACATTTAACTTCTTAAGATCTATGGGATCTTTTATGACTATCTGTCCACTCCCATCCATGCTCTATCAAGGTTAAAACTAGGGCGTTGGGAGAAACAGGTCAGATTTGATGTGGGCAGGCTGCGACTAGGAGTCCATGAAGCTCCACAGAGGAAATTGGACATCAGGGTCCTAAACACAGGCCTGAGAAAGAATCCACTATACCAAGGATGTCCCGTGGGGCTCAGAGTGCAGGAGATAAGACCTGCCTGGGAAGCAAGACCATGGCAAAAGGCTTTCAGTTCTAGGAGAGATGCAGGCATCTTGAGTTTGAAAGATGTTCAGAAGTTAGAAGTTCAGTTTATACAACGGAAGGCCAGATAGAAAGAAGACAAAGGCAGGAGACTGTAGCAGAACCAGGAGAATGACCTGGCAGGCTGACCAGTGACCTGGGCAGGCTGACCAATGCAAAGGTCTTGCCTTTGCCATGCATGTTTGTGCATTTACTCGAGCTCTATGGGTAGATAGTCTCCAAAGACCGCCATTCTAAGTTCCTGCTTTCACCTTTATGTCTGTCACTCTGCCATAGAAAGGTGGCATTTATTTATCCTCTCCTAGCATCTGGGCTAGCGATATGACTGTTTTGTCCAATGGAATATGATAGAAAATGATGATCTGGAACTTCTGAGCCCAAGCCTTAAAAGGCCTGGACACTTCTGCTTCTGAAACTGACCCACTTGTCCCATAGAATTGATGTTTATGGTTTCTCTTGAACAAACAAAAATTAGCCCTCCCAGTCTTAAAATTTGAGAAAGTTACATTTGTCTTATCTGAGTTCCTTTTCCAGAAAACCAACCACCAGGACTCCCAGATAGTATCAAGAAACTGAAACTCACCAGATCACTGCCTCTGGACCATGAGATGTCAGATCCCTCACCTGTCATGATTGCCTAACTGACCACCTGCTTCCTGTTGACCATCTCCTCTTCCCTACCCTCCTTAGTTCTTGTTTTCCCATACATTGTTACATTTCTTCCTTGCTCTGTAAACCTCTAATTACAGTCAGTTGGGGAGATGGATGTGGGACTGATCTCCCATCTCCTTGGCTGCAGCACCCGATTAAAGCCTTCTTTCCTGGCAATACTCATTGTCTCAGTGATTGGCTTTCTGTGTGGTGAGCAGCAGGACGTAGGCCAAACCCCTGGTATTTCAGTAACATTTCCTTCTTGGAACACAGTCCCATATTGTAAGGAACCCAACCCACATGGAGAGGCCAGGTGGAAGAGAGTGGAGGCACTCAGTCTATGGTCCCAGCTTAGTTCCCAACTAACAGCCAGCATCAACCACCAGCCATGTAAGTTCTCCACTGTGGACATTCAGCTCAGCCAAGGCCCCACCCAGTTGACTAGAGTCCCACCTGACATCACATGCCAAAGAGCCACCCAGGTGAGCCAAGTCAGCCTATACAGTTAGAAAGAAAATAAAATGATTGTTGTTTCTAAGATGCTAAGTTTTGAGGTGGTTTGTTTTTGTGCAATATATGATTGAAATAGACCTTCAATAAATGTCTTGGCTTCTAGGGAAGACTTTTTTTGTCATCATTTATGACCTAATATGTTAGGAATCCAGAAGGCAGGATATCTGATATGCTCTCATGGGGCACTCATCCCTCGAGGATTTGGGTTGATACTGATAATTCTCTTTTCTGCTAAGTGCAACACAGATGAGCTCACCTATCTACTGGTTTTGGTTACTTTCCATTTAGCACTTTATTTTAAGTTACCAAAGTTCCCTATTTTATGGGCAAACCTCATAATAAGCCCACATTTGTATATTTTTCTCTCCTATCACTTAATGCAAAGTAGAAGTGCAACACGTATTGCTGAATTCAACATTCATTTCCAAATATTCCTGCATGCATGTGGGACTGTCTTAAATATAGCTCATGTGACCAAACGATAACATCCATTGTCATTCAGCCTTACGTGGAACATGTTAACTATTTAGAACTTCCTTGGAAAATAAAAAAACCACAAACACAGACTCAAAGTGTTAAAAATGTGCGAAGATAAATTTGAAAGAAAACAAGATCTTCTTAAGAATTTTTTTTTTTTAACTTAAAAAAATTTAATTTTGGCCAGGTTTGGTGGCTCACACCTGTAATCCCAGCACTTTGGGAGGCTGAGGTGGGCGGATCACTTGAGGCCAGAAGTTTGAGACCAGTCTGGCCAACATGGTGGAACCCTGGCTCTATCAAGAATACAAAAAAAGCTGGGCATGGTGGCACCCTCCTGTAGTCCCAGCTGCTCAGGAGGCTGAGGCACAAGAATCACTTGAACCTGGGAGGTGGAGGTTGCGGTGAGCCGAGATCGCACCACTGCACTCCAGCCCAGGTGACAGAGTGAGACTCTGTCTCAAAAAAAAAAAATAATAATAATAATTAAATCTTGTAGAGATGGGCACTGTGTTGCTCAGGCTGGTCTCAAACTCATGGCCTCAGGTGATCCTCTTACCTCTGTCTCCCAAAGCACTGGGATTACAGGCATGAGGTGCCCGACCTGTCCAGGCTAGGTTATTTTTATTTACAGAGATTCAGAGGAGTGAAAATGAATAACAGCAAGTAACTATGAGTCAAAATCTGGTCCAGGAAGGAAAGGAACCTTGATTTATTTCTAATGCCAACATACATATTAATAAAAGCTTCAAACATCAAATGTGTTTTTCAGTGTTGTATGTGTTTCCTGTGCTCATGTGCCCGAGAGGGGGTTCAACTTTGAAATGAAGCCACATGCAACACAAACGAGGTCATTGAGATGCCACAGATTTGCCTGAGGGCATTTAAATGCCTTCAAATGTTGTCTTTCTGGAATCAAAATATAGTTAGAAGGTTATTATGTTGTCAACATGGGAGTGTTAGAATTTTTGGCTTATGGAGACTTCATATGGAAGCTGGGCAGGATAAGGATTGAGACATAAGGAGCGATGATCAACAGAATCTAAACGCACTGCAACCATTCATGAGGTAAGAGACCAGCAGTTTCTGTTACAATAAAAATCAGCATACTCTTGAACTTACGAATCAGAATTAGGGATGACTGAACCTGTTTGGTCAAAGAACATGCCATTCTTTAAGCCAAAACCTAATGCTTTGCTGAAGAGATCTCCCTGCCTTGAGGATCAAGGTATTGCTCCTGATGGCTGTAAACTATTGGAAAGTCAAAATCAGTATCTCTGGTTCCTCATCATTTAAGGATATCTCAGATGTAAGGAAAATAGGGTTTATGTAGTATTAAAGCTGTTTAAAATAGGCTCTGTGGTGTAGTCTGGAAAAAGTGACTAGAGTACAAAGAGACTCATATTTCTGAGGCTCTGCAGCCAGGGAATTTCATTGTTAGAATTAGGATTACATACAGCATAAGAGGGAACGAATAAGGGTGAGAGGCAGCTTGTGGAGGTGAGGAGTGTGCTTTGGGTCAAGATGGCTTGGTTTCCACAAACCAGTGTTGTGATCTTGGGTAGGTAAACTACCTACTGTACTGAGCCTGTTTTTACATTTATAAAGCTAGAAAATGATGACAATATCTGACCTGCTTACCTCACATGATGTTATAAGGTTCCACTGAGATAATCCATGGTAAAACATGTCAGAAACAAAGTATGAAGCACTACAAAAATATAAGATTTCAGCTACAATATCAACCTGGAGAAACATAAACAAAAAGAGAGATGTTGGACCACTGTGCAAATCAAATAATTAAATGAATAAATGAATATGTGATTGATGTCATGGTGCATATATATTAAAGTGAGTCATGGAAATTTACAAATGATTTTGAGGTAAACTTGATATGTAAATTATGTCTTCAGAATACATGGATAAGCTTTATTGGGCAATTGGGATTTTGGAGACTGGAAGGAAAGAAAGAAAGGAGGACGAATGGATGAAAGGGAAAGAGGGAAGTCATATCAAATTAGCCAGAGTGCAGGAGACATTGCAGGCAATATATACGAAGATTAGGAAGAGATGGTTGGCAGACTCAAGGGACAGGTTGAGGAACAGAAGACAACAGGACACTGGGCCAACTGTAAGCAACCAGGTGCTGTTCCTACTTATTTAAGTCTTACAAACCACCCCATGAGGTAGGTATTATAATCCCCACTTTACAGAATGGGGAGGAGGAAACAGGCTCAGAGAGCCTTATCTGGCTTAAGGATATACATTAGTAGATGGAACTTATATAAAAACTCAGATCTTTCTGAAGTCCAAGCTTCTGTTCTTTCTTCTACGTCAGAGGTCAGGATTTATAAAGTAATGAGAGATCCCAGAAAGCCCAGCGAGGGTGAAATGGTGGGATGGGGTGGGAATAATGCGGAAATGAGTAGAGAACAATGAGTAGAGAAAATTTATCCTTCTTCACAACATTATTTTCGTTTCAAATGACCCAATTTCGTCAAATTATTTTAATATGCTCATCTCCTAAATAATCAAGTTTACATGTGTTTTTTTTTTTCCTTCTCTCTTTAGCAAGAAGAAAAAACAAGGTAATTATATTCAGGCTAACCTGCCTTTTTAAACACACAAATAACAACCTCTTAGCTCTCCCCTCCTTCCCCACCCAAACCACCTCCTCTGGAAACAAACACATTACCAATGCTGGAGTTGTTGCATGACCAGAATTACGGGACAATCAACAGTAGGAAATGATATTGCAAATACAATTGAGGGCACAATACACAAACAGCCTTATAAAATTTCTCTTACAAAACTTCCTCTTACAGACATCTTCCCATAATTGGTGTGTGATGCCATTGGCCAAAGTATCAGGGCAGAAATAGAGAGCCTCCTGGTTCTCATTATAATTAATTGGCTGTAATAGAAACTTCAAACAATTGGGTTCATGATGTAATTGTGACACGTACTTCCTTTGATGAAATCTTCCATGGGCTGCAGGAAATGGGTCAATAAGGAAGTATACATGCACCAGGTGCACAAGATCCATGGAAACTTTAGTTTTCGTTTTCCTACCCATAGGCCAACTCTTTTGCTATGTTCCTTTTCTAGGGAGAACTCAAAGAATTAAAAATTGGATTATAAGAAAAATAACCAAGAGTCTTCTAAAAAGGGCGTGCAATAATGTCACTCAGAAGGTAAAACCAAGCTCTCACAACATGAGGGACCTCTCGCGGAGACCTCCAGGTCTGGTTTTCAGAGCTCTTGGTGACTATCAATACCAATTGCTCTTTTTGTCTTTCTTTCTGATCAAATGTTGAGCTGTGAAGAGATGTTCCCACTATTACAGGAGCTGGGCAGCCTAGCTTTGAATCCCTGGTGACTTTACTCGAAAGCTACTTTACCCTCTCTGAGCTGGAGTTCTTCATCCTCAGAACGGAGCTAATTAAAGTACACGAGTTCGAGCAATCCTTCACCTCCGCTGGGAGCTACAATCCATACATCCCACTGTGTCTTTGCTGTCCCTCAACCCCCGACATCTTCCCTTTCCTCTTAGCCCAGCTTAAATTCCACAGCCACTCCTTTGCCTAAGCTCTCAACTCCCTTACCCCTTTCTCTTACCAGTTTTCTCTTGACAATTCCCTGACCCTGGTGAAGTCCAAAGCACTGCCTACTTTGTGCTTGCACCTGGGCCACTGAATGTGGCTGGACAACAGCATTGTCACACTAACTGCTCTCCCTTTAAGTTCATGATTATGGACTTCAAGTGGGACCCTAATGATGGTTGGTAAAGCCCATGTATTGCCCCAGACCACTTACTTTCCCACTGAAATAACAGAAGCAAGCAAGTAAGAACTTAAACTTCCTTCCACCACGATGTTTACCACTCACCTGCTTCTGTGCTCATAGACTCTGCCTTTACTTCTGTAACCATGAATAAACTTACTAAGCTCCAGCTAAGGCCGTTCCCTCCACCTGTGTTATAAAGTCATGGACCCTGTATCCTCTTATCTCTCACAGAATTGGCTCCAGCAATTCACTCCTCTCTCTTTTGCATCATCCATTTCCCACCCTTTACTGCATCATTCCCATCAACATACGTACTGTCTGTCTTCAACCTCAACCAAAGCCTTTCTCCTGGCCCCACTCTCCTCTCCAGCTACTGCTTCATTTCTCAAATCTGTTTTTTTAGCAAAACTCCTAGGAAAAGTAGCCATTACTGGCTGTTTCCAATTCAATTCCCATTCTTTTCTTAAACCCACGTTATTTCAGCTATGCCTCACCATTTCCAGTGCCTTCTACATCCTTGATTCAGCAGTCGGTTTGTTCTCCGTCATCATCTCCATTTACCTACAACGGCCTTTGACAGAGTCGAGAACGTGCTTCTCTGAGAAATGTCATCTTTATTTGGTGTACCAGTTACTAGGACTGCATAATAAATTACCCCAAAACTTAATGGCTTAAAATAACCAACTCATTCATTTTGCTCATGAATCTGCCATCGTGACAGGACTTCATGGGCACTACTCATTTCTGCCCCACTCCATGTCAGCTGGGATGGCTCGAAGGCTGGGATCTAGAATGATCTGAAGTTCTTTCACTCATATGCCTGGTGCCTGGGCTAGGAAGACTCAAACACCTAGAGGCTGGAACACTTAGGATCCTTGTGCCTCTCTGTCTCTGTCTATCTGTTCTCTCTCCTTGGTCTCCCCAGCATGGCAGCAACCATAGCATTGTGGCCAGACTTCTCACCTGTAGGCTCGGGCCTCCCAAGGCATGTGTTCCAAGAGAAAGAGGCCAGACAAAAGCTATATTGTGGTGCCTTTGTCATCTAGCTTTGGAAATCATCCAGTTTCACTTTTACCATAGTCACAGGCCTGTCAGATTCCCAGGGAGGAAACATCGTCCCCTACCTCTTGAAGGATCAGTGTTAACCTCACATGGCAAGGGAGATAGTGGTGAGGCTATCTTTAGAAAATCGACCCATCGCGCCTGTAATCCCAGCACTTTGGGAGGCCAAGGGGGGTGGATCATCTGAGGTCAGGAGTTTGAGACCAGTCTGGCCAAGATAGTGAAACCCCATGTCTACTAAAACTACACAAAAATTAGCTGGGTGTGGTGGCGGGCACCTGTAATCCCATCTACTAGGGAGGCTGAGGCACAAGAATCACTCGAACCTGGGAGGCGGAGGTTGCAGTGAGCCAAGATTGCGCCATTGCACTCCAGCCTGGGCAACAAGAGCGAAACTCTGTCTCAAAAAAAGAAAAAAAGAAAATCGACTTATCACCTATGGCTTCTGGGGTAGGAGTTCCTTCTCATCTGGCTTTAGGAATTCCTCGCAATCTTTTCTATCCCTTAAATTTGGAGTCCCCATGGCTCTGTCTTTGTACTTCTCTTTTTCACTTCCTTCTTTTGCTTGGTAATCTCAAAGAGTCTCATGGCTTTCAGCCTATATTCTAATGATTCTCACATTCACATGTTTATATCAGACCTCTCCCATGAATATCTCCTCAGTGTCTCTTCTTGGATGTCTAATGGGGATCTCAAACATAATTTCGCAGAGATAGAACTCCAGATCTTCCCATCCAGTGTGCCCCATCCATACCTTCCCCCTGCAGTGATGGCAACTCTATCCTGCCAGTTGGTCAGGTGCAAACCCCATCTTTGCTTTCCTCCTTCTGTCACACCCTCTACTCATGGATCAGCAAACTCTGTTGGCTTTGTCTTCAAAACACATCCAATATCTAACCACTTTTTATGTCTTAACTTCTACCTTTTTGATTCAAGCCACCTACATTATCTCCAACAATTACTCACTTTCTTTGACTCAAAGCTAGAACTCTCTTTTTGTTGCTGCTGTGCATTCTGTCATAGTTTCACAGTCAAGTTGCGATCAACTTGGAAAACAGAGCTGCAAAGTGTACATATTTAAGAAGTGTCCCAACCACCTTGATGGGTGTCTTCTTTCCAGCCCTAAGCTGCCTCTGATGGCTTGTAGTAGGGTGAACAACAGTATCCCTCACCTGGTGTTTGGAGGCTGATATGGCATTAGGTCAAATCAGGGTAGGTGCAAAGGTCGTGTTCTGGGTGAGCAGAATGGGACATTCTATTGCAGGGTTTTTATTTGTTTTGTTTTTGAGACGAAGTCTCACTCTGTCGTCCAAGCTGGAATGTCATGGTACGATCTTGGCTCAGTGCAACCTCCGCCTCTACAGTGCAAGCAATTCTCCTGCCTCAGCTTCCCAAGTAGCTGGGACTACAGGTGCATGCCACTATGCCTGGCTATTTTTTTTGCATTTTTAGTAGAGATGGGGTTTCACCATGTTGGCCAGGCTGGTCTCGAACTCCTGACCTCGTGATCTGCCTGCTTCGGCCTCCCAAAGTGCTGGGATTACAGGCGTGAGCCACTGTGCCCGGCCTATTGCAGGGATTTTTAAAAACAAAATTCTAAGCATGAACCCATCTGAGAATTTGGTAAAAACCACAGACATCTTTCCCAAAAAAGGCAAGTACGACATAAGAAAATAGCTTGTTGAGGTCCATGGTGGAACATTGCCATCCATTCCTGAATTCTTATGTTCCATGTCCTTGGGTAGAGAGCTGGTTCCTTAAAGACCAAGGACCAGGCACTATTAATAGCTGATTGTCTCCATGCTTTGACATCACTTTTATCCTATCCTCATGGTCACGGGTGAGGGGTCGAGGATAAGAACTGCCTCCTGAATTATCAAGAATGCTACCTCCAAAAAAACAGTTTGTCACAGTGATTAATAACGCAACTGCCTAGTTCTGTTTTAATCCTTGAGTTGTGAGAAAAAAGTACTATGTTTGGAAGAATGGTCCTGTTTTTGTGTCCTACTTTTAGGCAAGCAACATCTGCTATAATCTCGGGAACTTAGTTACTTGATTGGTCAATTATTTTTAAATGTATTTACAAAAATAGAAGCTGAATGATTTACACTAACGTCTAATTATTCCACTTTATTATTCCAGGGAGATTTTAGAAGTAACTACAAAAGTAAGAATTCTCTTTGTCTAAGACATGGCAAACAAGATTGTAAAACGGGGCTTATTGGGCTTCATCAAACTTGAATTGGTAATGGATCACCTATATTAAGGAATATTGTAAATTCAGGAACACGCCTTATGAGAGAATGTTTGACTGTGGTTTTCCAAAAGGGCTGAAATAGTTTTCACTATTACATTTGCAGTCGTGCACATGGAGTGAAAAATGGGCAAGAAATCTGGTTTATTTCTTTATTGCATATATTTTAAATGTGTGAGTAGTAAGAAATTGCCTTATATTTCAACTAGCTATGCTGCTTTGCAGTAACAATAACTGGAATAATTAATACACTGGATTTGCACCAACTTGATTGGGAGGATTTATGTTTACGTCCCCCATCCAGCAGAGCTAAATTAGGTAGGCAACTCGTGGTTCCAACTTTTTTGCACTAAAGGCCATTTTGAAGGTATGCACAACCTACCATGCAATTGTTGACAGCCTGAAGGTGCTGAATGTGTAAAAGGGAGTGTAAGGAGTTAGAGCAGTAGTGAATTTTTTGCAAGTCAAAAAAGGGTGGAGAAAAGAGGTAACAGTGAGCAGACCAGCTCCTGATCCCCCTCAAATATTGATAATGACATAGCATGCATGAAACCCACGAAGGAGATTACAGATTAGGATTCAGCGTCATATCTTAATTCAGGTTCCCCAGAAGCAAATTCTAACATTAATTTTTTCTCTTTTTTTTTTTTTTTTTTGAGACAAGGTCTCTCTCTATCGCCTAGGCCAAAGTGCAGTGATGCAAGCTTGGCTTACTGCAGCCTCGACCTCGTGGGCTCAAGTGATCCTCCTGCCCCAGCCCCCGAGTAGCTAGAACTACAGGTGTGCACCACCATGCCCAGCTAATTTTTGTATTTTTGTTTGTATTGTTGTTGTTGTTGTTGTTTTGCTTTTTTTGTAGAGACAGGGTGTCACTATGCTGCCCAAGCTGGTCTCAAACTCTTGGCCTCAAGTGATTCTCCCGACTTGGCCTCACAAACTGCTGGGATTACAGGCATGAGCCACCATGCCCAGCCCCTAAGATTAATATTTGTGTGAAAGTGATTGATTAAGGGAGTGCCCCCCAGGGACACACTAAAGAAATGGGAAAGCAGAAAGGGACAGGGAGGAAGCTAAGCAAGGTTGCAGGGTCTAGCAAAGTCCTGCAAAGTGTGACTTCAGCCTGATCCTGCAAAGGACTCTGGGATGTAAGTCACACCTCAGAATTGCGCCCTGAGACAGGGAGCTGAGCTTCCAGCACCCAATAATCACTGGAGGAGTAACTTCCCAGCGCTCCAAGTTATTTGCATATTTGCACAAAATGTTTACATTTGCACAAAATTGTTCCAGTAGTGGAAGAACATACCTCCAAAGAGCTGTAGATCAGGCTGTTGGAAGGAAAGCACACCCAAGTTTGAAGGGTTGGTGGGGAGTAAGGGTAGTGGCACACAAACACAGTGAAAAGGCATTCAAGAAAATATAGACACAGTGGGCTGGGTGTGGTGGCTCACGCCTGTAATCCCAGCACTTTGGGAGGCCAAGGCGGGTAGATCACAAGGTCAGGAGTTTGAGACCAGCCTGGCCAACATGGTGAAACCCTGTCTCTACTAAAAATACAAAAATTAGCCGGGTGTGGTGGCACGGGACTGTAATCCCAGCTACTCGGGAGGCTAAGGCAGGATAATTGCTTGAACCCGGGAGGCAGAGGTTGCAGTGAGTTGAGATCACACTATTGCACTCCAGCCTGGGCTACAGAGCATGACTGTCTCAGAAAAAAAGAAAAAAAAATTCTAGACAGAGTACTGACAGTGCCTGCTATAGATCACCCAACCTCTGGGAGCCTCACCTGTGATTTAGGAAGATGGGGATTTGTCCATTCCAGGTGGTGGAATCCCACCAAACATGACCACAAACAAGAGTTTTTATAATTTTTGTTTGTTCATTTGTTTTGTTTTGTTTTTTGTTAGCTTGTTTGTTTGTTTTTTGAGACAGAGTCTCACTCTGTTGCTCAGGCTGGACTGCAGTGGCCCAATCTCAGCTTACTGGAACCTCTTCCTCCCGGGTTCAAGCAATTCTCATGCCTCAGCCACCTGAGTAGCTGGGATTACAGGCATGCACCACCACGCCTGGCTAGTTTTTGTATTTTTAGTGGAGACGGGACTTCTCCATGCTGCCTGGGCTGCTCTTGAACTCCTGGCCTCAAGTGATCCACCTGCCTCAGCCTTTCAAAGTGCTGGAATTACAGGCATAAGCCACTGCACCAGGCCAAGTTTTTATAGTCTTTACGGACAGAATAAACTACCTAGCTCTGGACTTTGTGACATGATTTTATCAGTCACTTCCTTGTTTTCTTGTGTATCTGAGCTTTATTCAGTGCCAGGACTCTAGGGCAGAAGTTAAAAAAAATAAACTGGAAACAGTCATTGTGCATGCAATTGAAAATAAACAAAACTTTCCCGTGCTGTTTGTGCAGAGGGTTTATTAACAAGTGTTTTTGGTTCTCTGGTAAATCAGGGGCTGTGACACTTCTCTTCTTTCAAATGGATTGCTGCAAAAGAAATTATAATAATTATAGCTTTGAGAATAATTTAATAATTTGTCAACACTTTTTCCCATCCAACAACCAGAACACAACAACAAATAGATGTATTTTTAGAAACACAGCTGATGTTTTGCAGAAAACCATGAAGAAAACTATGAAAACATATTGAAAGAAAAATGTTAATCAACCTGTTCCTCACAAGATAATATCTGAGCAAATATGTACAAGAAGATATTACAGGATGATTATTTATAATTAGATATGGGCATATGAACAATAAAGGTAATTAAACATATAGTGCCATGGAACATTCTCTATGGCCCAAATCATTGATATCAAATAACTTTAACAGTGAGATTACTATCCACATAACTGAGAAATAAATCAGGTTAAGCAAAGATCATGCCTCTTCATTATTGTTCATTTTGAGAGATTCATTTAAAACAAATTGATTTGGTCGAGCGTGGTGATTCATGTCTGTAATCCCAGCACTTTCGGAGGCCAAGGTGGGCAAATCTCTTGAGGCCAGGAGTTTGAGACCAGCCCAGGTAACATGGCAAAACCTCATCTCTACTAAAAATACAAAAATTAGCCAGGTGTGGTGGTGCATGCCTGTAATCCCAGCTACTCAGGTATCTGAGGCACGAGAATCACTTGAACCTGGGAAGTGGAGGCTGCAGTGAGCCGAGATTGCACCAGTACACTCCAGCCTTGGCAACAGAGTGAGACTCTGCCTCAAAAATAATATATAAATAAATAATAAGACAAATTGATTCATTAGTCACCCAAATCATTTATTCTCTAAGTATAGATCAAACTATTCATGGATTATCTTTTTTGTGTTTTCAGAGACCCCTAAAATATTAAAGAATATTTCCAAATTATAGATAAATTATTTACAAAATAGTAGTCTTAAGCTACCACTGTGCACCTGGTGATTTTTTGCTGAATTCTTTTTTATTTTTTTTTAAGTTATAACCTGTATGCAGCAAAGGGCAAAAATTGCAAATACACAGCTTGATAAATTTTAGACATGTCTACAGCCATGAAACCAACAAGACATAGAATGTTTCAAGCTCCTGAAAGGCTGTCTTGTCCCTCTCCAGGACCCCCCCAGAAGTAGCCACATCAGCATAGATGTTTTGTTTGCTTTTGAATTTCATACATGTGGAATCCTACAGTATATATAACCTTTTGTGTTTCACTTATTTTGCCCAACATTATGTCTGAAATTCATCCTTGTTGCTGTGTTTCTTACTTCTTTAACTACATAATTTTCCCTAAAGAACTTAACAAACTTTGATAGTTAAGGCTTATCTTTTGTATTGGACAGATTTGGAGGATTGAAACTAAGCTAAAATTCTTTGCTTTGATTGACTTGCTCTAATCCCACAGTCTCAAATTGTCAAAGGAAACGTAATGTTTTGTAATACCATAATAATTTTGAACAATTCTACTTGCAATTTCGGTAGCGTTCTATATTTACTGATTATTAAATCAGGTTGCATTTCCACTTCCAAACTAGAAGACAGATGAAAAGCTATCTGGCTAAATAAAATTTTCATTACATAAATTCATTGACTTGCCTGAGGCTGTAAGTGCAATTTAACTTCAGCCTCATTTAAAAACCTCCATGGGCTGATGTCTGAACAGCTATTTCTCCTACACTAACAACTAAAATGCAGCTGGTAAAGGGATGAGACATTCACCTTAGATGGTTGCAAAGGTATTCATCCATTGTGAGGTACAGAAAGACTTAAGGTCTCCTGAGGTTCTTTGTAAATGAAAGTGACCTCAAGATCTGAGGCAAAGAGCTACATGCACAGATAAGAGAAACAGGCTGTGAGCAAGGTTACCCCCGGGCAGTCAGCAATCTGCAGAGGGGTTGGCTGGTGTGGCTGGCCCTCTGGGTTTCCTTTGGGCCCTCTATCTATTAGGCAACACTTCCTGGCATTGAATTTCTCTGGATGGCATGATGCTTAACAAAAACACTCCAATTAGCTGCAAAAATCAAGCTTGTCACTGAAGCTCAGAGAACAACTTCTACTAATACAGTGTCAAAATAAATCATCAATCAATGAATACTCTCTGATCAGACAGAATGGGTAATAAGTGGTAGAATCCCAGTTCAAGTTTTCTTAAGTAAAACATACATACCCACATGAGGGCTTCCTTAGGGAAGCATCTGGAAGTAAAATTGCTAGATTATAGGGTGTATGTGCATTAGGCTTTAACAGCTACAGTCACATTTTGCTGTGCTGTTTTTGATACTCTGGCTCCCCTGCCTCCATATCTGGTTAGCACATAGGGCCGCTGCTTTGCCCTGTCCTCTGTGTCTTCAGTGCCACTTGGTTTATGTATGCAACTTGATCTTGCCCAAGGAGCCTGCCCTGTATTCAATCTGCCTTCTGCTGCAAAAGGATGAAACTTCTGAAATCCAGGGTAGCTGCATCATCTATTTCAGATGGAGATGCATCTTCAATGAAGCAGGAAATATTTACAGGTAGCAATCTAATATTTATCCAGGAAGTTTTACATTGAGATCTTATCCTACCTAGAAACCTTGTGCCATGGTTTGTAAACCCAAATGCCTATGGGGGGCTGTATAGCACAATAGGAAGTGGTGGGGACCTCTGGGGACCTGCCTAGCCCATCCTCATGAAGATGGCAACAGCTACTCAACAAGTCACTGTATAATTCTCACAAAACAACGTGTGACCAAAACACTACCTAAGGACTAACAGAAACCTACCAGACTGTTCAGGCAAAGCCTCCCCTTTATAGATAAGGATAGTGAGCCTTGAAAAGGTTATTTTTCATGTTCTATGACAGAGCTAGTGACTGACAGAGCCCCGGACCTCTGGAGCTGCATCCTTCCCACCATACTGCAGTACCTGCTTGTGATGGTGAATCTCTATTCCCTCCCTCCATCCCCCCGTGGGTCAATTCGGCCCTCCCTTCTCTTGCTCTGTGCCCTCAGTTGCCTTATTGGGACTGCCTTATCTCCTGGACTCTGGATGGATTTGGCCAATGGCAGGCACTAGCAGAAGAGTGAGGACCAGGGAAGAAAGACGCTGGGGTACTTCTTCCTCATTTCCCCTGTTCCCTGGGCAATGTTTTCCAGCAGTGGCTGCATCCATCCATCACTTCAACTTATAGGAGTTCTCTCTATCAGGAGCTGTTCTCACTGGGCTCCTGGGACACTACTCCTACCCTCTGCCTCTTTAGGTCTGGGGTGACAACGGCCCACTTCCATTGGCCCCTGGGTGCTTCTCCATCTCCTGTTAACCCTACCTGCCCCACTGTCAAAGTCCCTCCATTAAACTCTCTGGAAACATCTAAGTTCAATTGTTTCCCACCGGGAAACTGATGTATGCTTGTTTGTATGCTGGATGAAAAGTGATCTGAGAGTGAAAAGTTAGTTTTGTACTTTTATTTTTTAATGAAAAATGTTTCTTCTACTTCATTTTATATCACACAAAAAACTCCTTGAAAGTATTAAAACTCTATATCCCAAGGTACATCCAGTGGCCAATGAACATATGAAATGTGCTCAATTTAATTAGTCATCAGCAACTTGCAAATTATAGCTATTATCAGAATGGCTAAAATGAAAAAGACAAATAATACCGAGTCCTGGAGAGGAGGTGGAACAACTGAAACTCTCAAGCACTGCAGGCAAAAGTGTAAATTGACACAACATCACTTTGGAAAACAGCTTGACAGTATCAAACATGACTCTATAGTCCAGAAATTCCATTCCAGGTATACCTATTAGAAGTGCCCACATATGTATACTGAAAGACATGTGCCAGAATGTTCACAGTAGAACTACTTGCAACCGCCAAAACAGAAAACAGCCAAATCCCCAGCAATAGTAGAATGAATCGTGGTTTGTTCACATCATAGAAATACAAGTCTCTGCAGCAATATAAATGAATGATTACAACTATGTGCAATCATGTAAATAAATATCACAAATATAATGTTGAGTGAAGGAAGCCATACTCGAAAAGTATAAATATAGAAAAAATTACTCTATACTATTAGAAGTCAGATATAGCTCTCTTGGCTGAAAGGAAGTGTCCAGGTGGGAGTTTCAGGGGTTTTGTGGGTCTGAGTGCTGGTTACAAGGGTGTGTTCAGTTTTTTGAGAAATTCATTAAAGTGTGTAGTTTTTGTTTTGTTTTGTTTTTGAGGCAGGGCCTCACTCTGTCACCCAGGCTGGAATGCAGTGGTGCAATCACAGTTCACTGCAGCCTCAAATTCCTGGGCTCCTTGGGAGAGCTGGGCTCTGCCTCAGCCACCCGTGTAGCTGGGACTACAGACGTACACCATCATACCTGGCCAATTTTGTACTTTTATTATTTGTGGAGATGGGGTCTTGCCATGTTGACCAGGCTGCTTTTGAACTCCTAGCCTCAAGTGATCCTCTGCCTCAGTCTCCCAAAACTACATAGTCTTGATATGTGTACTCTTCTGTATGTTTATTATACACTAATAAAACCTTCTTTCCACGTTCACATTTATACTCCAGCAACCACCTGAATCAATATAACACATTAGTTCTAATTGGCAAATTACTCAAAAACAGAGACACCAAATTGTTTCCCTCACCAACATCTAGATATTTTCAAATCTTGTAGCAAGTGTTGCAAGCAAATGGCTAGACTAGGACCAGTGCATTATTGGGAGCCAATCTATTTATAGCATGTTTGCCCCACTTATAAATTCTAGATGTCTATTGCCAGAATAAATGAAATCATTTTCACATTGGATATGCCTGTATAATTTCCACTGTGTGTATCATACACAAAGTGATAAAGATGTGGTCCTAGATGTCTACTTTTAGAAGAAGTGTTAAGAGATTTTTGTCTTATGTCTAAAATATCTACTGTCTTATATTTAGAAATATCTAAAATATTTCTGCCACACAGTTGGGTCATTGCTTGGGCAGAAGAAAGTCTGACAGAGGTTGTGTTGGGTCTTAGAGTGAGGGGTGGGCAGTCAGACAGAAGGTACAACAGTGCAATGGTTAGGGCCTCCCAATGGCTGGGAAGTCAAAGGGCGGGGTAGCCACTGAGACAGCTAACCTTGTCAAAGAAAACTCTTAGAAACATTTAATCTGGATCATAGTCATCTATATGCCAGCCATGTCCAACCTCAGAACGAAGAAAAGAAGAAAAGAAAAGCCAGCTTGGCGCAGTACAGGGCAGAAACTACACAGCCTCTGTAGTAAGGCCAGGAGGCTATTGTGACCACACACATATGCCAGCTTATGTTGGGGTCTACTTTTTGTAAGTAAGGTTGGGAGCAGAGTCATACAACAGCGACATCAAAGAGTGTGGTGGAAGCTGGGGGACTGGGATGCAACAGTGCGTTAGGAGAACACTTCCAACAACTACTTTAATTAGAGCATTAATTAGTGATGGAGCCTCATTATAGTTCCCCAAAATCTTAGTGTAGCTTTCCCACATTTCCAATTGCAAGAGAACAAAGGCAAAGTAAGAAAGACAAGGCAGGAGAGGGAGGACAAGAAGAAATGCGTTGGTGAGCGTAACCAGCTGCATTTTTACCTACTGAAAATTAAGAAAGAAGTTTTCCTGTAAAACACTCTCAATAAGTGTTATGGGAAATATAGTAGTATGAGCACAGGTGACTAACGACCATTTTAATTTGTAGTCAGGAAAAAAGGAAGAAAGAGGAAAGAGAAATAACCACAAAGATCTACAATTGTTATACAAGATGTGTATCTAGAAAATCAAAATTTCATATATGCAATCTTTCTTTTGAGACACGGTGGCAACTTGTCTAATAGATAAAAAATAAATTGGATTTATAAAATGCTCACCAGCTATCATTGCAGTCTTTTGGACAGCAAGTTTTAAAAAATTATATTAGAAGGAAAAATTAAGATCTTGAGTGATTATATAAATTGCTTCACCAAAGAATATGTATTGAATTGTTTGGAAGTAAACAGCAGCTTTTTCATAGGCATAAACATGTGGACTTAAGTATCTTAAATCTTTTACTCTGAATATTAACTCAGACCTCTTTACAAATCATATTTTTTACCGCCTTTTCTAGCTGAAACACAAAACTTTAATTTTCTCCCCTGACATTTGTCTAACAGGGATTGTTCATCTATCAGATTTGCAGGAAAGTGTCAGGGTGTTAGAAGGTATTAAAATCACATGGCAAGAAAGCGACCTTTGAAATTCCTGTCTGACTAAATTTCTGGAGAAAGGAAATGGAAGGAGGAAAGACAATATCGTATATCTTTGTTAGTTTAATTTGCTGATGACTAGTGATTACTGCCAGGAAATTGTTACGCTGTTTGCAGGAAAGTTGAAAGCGATAGAATGTCTCAAACATTGGCCTCCCATATGGGGCGGGGGAGCTTTGAAATAGGACTCAAGTCCCAGCTTCCAGAAACTAGAGGAGAAGGCGGGACCCACTCAGAACCTTCAAGTCTCTGCTAGTCAAGTTAGCTGACTGTCACTTCTCAGAAACTAGCCTTCTCTTTGTAGCAAAGTAGACATCAGAAAGCTAGAAGTTCAAAACAATTTAGAAAAAATATGTATACTCAGTGATGACAGCTGAATATGATCACTGTTACACTTTGGCCATTTTCATGCTCTTCCTGCTGTTCTTTTTCTTGGCTATTTTTTTTTAAAGTGTATATTTGTAACCATGGGAGGCATTCAATTTTTCTAAATTTTGTTTTATTTTTTACAAAAGCATTTCTTGTGTTGCTGTCTCATCATCACAGCCATATTTTAACTGGCTGCAGAAAATTCCATCAAGTGGATTACCACAATTTATTGAACAAGTGCTCCATTTAGGGGCATTTAGGACATTTTTTCTATCCACCCAGGCCTCCATCAGAGAACATCACTGCAGTTGTTGGCCAGGAAGAGCCAAGCTCAGGGAAAGAAAGTCCAAAAAATGTTCCCATTGGGACCAACCAGATCTGCCCCCTTTCCTGCCAGCCAAGGACTGGTGAGCACTGGGTAGGTGGGTGGAAAAGGAGTCACAGAGTGTCCTTAACTTAATCCCTAACCCTGAAGGGCTTTGATGACAATGAAACAACATAGACAGCCCAGCCCAGAGCAGTTAATCAAATGCCAATTTCCCCCTCAGGCTAATGAGAACATTTTATATGCAAATCAGCCTACCTTTTAAAGTTAGCATCTCACTTTCTTGGGAAATGCCCCTAGACTAGAATCACTAAATGCAAAAAGGCATTCCCGTGTAAAGCCATCCTTGACTCTTTGCAAATTGCTCCTCTGACCAGCTGTCAGAAGTTCCTTCCATTATTACTACTCCTAAAATGAATACACTCAGATATTCATACCAAGGATGGAGATTAAGTAATTCTTGCCTTTCCCCTGCCCTCCCCTTTCCCCAGACCCCCACAGCCTATCCTCTTCTCAGCTGCCCAATTGATTATGTGAACCCAAAAGTATCTGAGACAGTTCTTAACCAACTTAGAAAGTTTATTTTGCCAAGGTGAAGAATGCACCTGTGACATAGCCTCAGGAGGTCCTGAGGACATGTGCCCAAGGTGGTCAGGGTACAACTTGCTTTTATATATTTTAGGGAGACATGAGACATCAGTCAGTACATGTAAGATTTACATTGGTTCTATCTGTAACCAATGTAAGGGTGGGACAACTTGAAGTGAGTGGAGTAGGCTTCCAGGTCACAGGCAGATTCAAAAATTTTCTGATTGGCAATTGGTTGAAAGAATTACTATCAATAGAAAGGAATGTCTGGGTTATAATGAGGGGTTGTGGAGACCAAGGTTTTATCACACAGATGAAGCCTCCAGGTAGCAGGCTTCAGAGAGAATAGATTATAAATGTTTCTTATCAGATTTAAGGTCTGTGTTGATGTTAATGCTGGTTGGCTTTTCTTTTTTTTTTTTTTTTTTTGAGATGGAGTCTCGCTCTGTCGCCCAGGCTGGAGTGCGATGGCATGATCTCGGCTCACTGCAACCTCCACCTCCCGGGTTCAAGCAATTCTCCTGCCTCAGCCTCCCGAGTAGCTGGGATTACAGGCACCTGCCACCATGCCTGGCTAATTTTTGTATTTTTAGTAGAGACGGGGTTTTGCCATGTTGACCAGGCTGGTCTTAAAACTCCTGGCCTCAAGTGATCCGCCCGTCTCGACCTTCCGAAGTGCTGGGATTACAGGCATGAGCCACTGTGCCCGACATGGTTGGCTTTTTCTGAATTTAAAAAGGGAGAAGAATATAATGAGGCATGCCCAACTCCCACTTCCATCATGGCCTCAACTACTTTTTCAGGTTAACTTTGGAGTTCCCTTGGCCAAGAGGAGGGGTCCATTCAGATGATGGTGCAGTGGGGGTGGGGGGCGGCTTAGAATTTTATTTTTGGTTTCCATTCACATTGAAACTGCCCTGAATTCAGATTGCACCCTACCTTTTTCAAAGCCCCGCCCAGCCTCTTGCTCTAACAAGTAGGCAGATTCCCACCTCAGGCTTACACATTGGCTGTTCCCTCTGCCTGGAATGCTCTTCCACAGGTGTTAATGGTGTCCTCCCCAACCTCCTTCCACATTCCGCTCAAGGGTTCCCTGCCCTGTCCACACTGTTGAAAGTGCAGCCCCCAAACTTATTCTGCCTTGTTCTTGGCCCTGCTTTGTCCTTCTCCATGGTACTTCCTGAGAGGTGACAATGTGCTGGCGGCCCTCGCTCGCTCTCAGTGCCTCCTCGGCCTCAGCGTCCGCTCTGGCCATGCTTGAGGAGCCCTTCAGCCTGCTGCTGCACTATGGGAGCCCCTCTCTGGACTGGCCAAGGCTGGAGTTGGCTCCCTCTGCTTGCGGGGAGGTGTGGAGGGAGAAGCGCAGGCAGGAACCGGGGCTGTGTGCGGTGCTCACTGGCTAGCCCGAGTTCTGGGTGGGTGTGGGCTCAGCCGCCGGCACTCGGAGCAGCCGGTCGGCACCACCGGCCAGGCAGTGAGGGGCTTAGTACCTGGGCCAGCAGCCACAGAGGGGGCACAGGGTCCCACAGCACTGCCGGCCCGCCCACGCCAGGCTGGAATTCTCACTGGGCCTCAGCCGCCTCCCCGCGGGGCAGGGCTGGGGACCTGCAGCCTGCCATCCCTGAGCCCCCTTGGGGACCTGCAGCCCGCCATGCCCGAGCCCCCACCTTGGTGGGCTCCCGTGCGGCCGAAGCCTCCCCCACAGGTGCTGCCCCCTGCTCTGCGGCACCCAGTCCCATTGACGCCCAAGGGGTGAGGAGTGCAGGCGGCAGCTCCACCCACGGCCCTGGCCCCTGATCCACTAGGGGAAGCCAGCTGGGCTCCTGAGTCTGGTGGGGACTTGGAGAACTTTTATGTCTAGTTAAAGGTTTGTAAATACACCAATCAGCACTCTGTGTCTAGCTCAAGGTTTGTAAACACACCAATCAGCACCCTGTGTCTAGCTCAAGGTTTGTAAATGCACCAATCAGTGCTCTGTGTCTAGCTAATCTGGTGAGGACTTGGAGAACTTTTATGTCTAGCTAAAGGTTTGTAAATACACCAATCAGCACTACGGGTCTAGCTCAAGGTTTGTAAACACACCAATCAGCACCTTGTGTCTACCTCAAGGTTTGTAAATGCACCAATCAGTGCTCTGTGTCTAGCTCATCCAGTGGGGACTTGGAGAACCTTTATGTTTTGCTAAAGGATTGTAAATACACCAATCAGCACTCTGTGTCTAGCTCAATGTTTGTAAATGCACCAATCAGCACTCTGTATCTACCTAATCTGGTGAGGACTTGGAGAACTTTTATGTCTAGCTAGAGGATTGTAAATGCACCAATCAGCACTCTATGTCTAGCTCAGGGGTTGTAAACGCACCAATCAGCACCCTGTCAAAATGGACCAATCAGTTCTCTGTAAAACGGACCAATCAGCTCTCTGTAAAATGGATCAATCAGCTCTCTGTAAAACGGACCAATCAGCAGGATGTGGGTGGGGCCAGATAAGGGAATAAAAGCAGGCTGCCTGAACCAGCAGTGACAACCCCTTTGGGTCCCCTTCCACCCTTTGGAAGCCTTGTTCTTTTGCTCTTTGCAATAAATCTTGCTGCTGCTGACTTTGGGTCTGTGCTGCCTTTATGAGAGCTTTAACATTCACCGCGAAGGTCTGCAGCTTCACTCCTGAGGCCAGCAAGACCACGAACCCACCGGGAGGAATGAACAACTCTGGACCCGAGGCTAACAACTCCAGACGCGCTGCCTTAAGAGCTATAACACTCACCACGAAGGTCCGCAGCTTCACTCCTGACGCCAGCAAGACCACAAACCCACCAGACGGAAGAAACTTCAAACACGTCTGAACATCAGAAGGAGCAAACTCCAGACCCACCATCTTTAAGAACTGTAATACTCACCACGAGTGTCCGCAGCTTCATTCTTGAAGTCACTGAGACCAAGAACCCATCAATTCTGGACACACTTACCATCATCTGACATCCTCTGTATTTTGCTTATTTGTTTCTGGCTTGTCATACACACCCAGATAACCAGCTTGCTCAGGCAGGGGTCCTTGTGGATGTGGCTTGCTGCTGTATTCCCAGCATTGAGAATAGAGTCCACCTATTACAGGATACTCAACAAAGATTCATTAAATGAATGTTTTAAACCGTGATTTAGTAATTGCTTTGAGACTGCCATTAGGTCATATCCCTTTTAGAGGCATGTTAAACTTGCCGGGAAATCCATGGCATTGAACGGCCTTTTCTTTTCTTTTCTTCCCTCCTCTCCCCTCCTCTCCCCTCCCTTCCCCCCTCTTTTTTGTCTTGCTCTGTCGTCCAGGCTGGAGTGCGGTGGTGAGATCTTGGCTCACTGCATCCTCCACCTCCTGGGCTCGAGTGATCCTCCCATCTCAACCTCCCAAGTAGCTAAGACTACAGGCACACACCACCATGCCCAGCTAATTTTTGCAGAGACAGGGTTTTGACATGTTGCCTGGGCTGGTCTTTAACTTCTTGGCTCAAGCAATTTGCCCACCTCAGCCTCCCAAAATGCTGGGATTACAGGTATGAGCCACCATGCCTGGCCTGAACCACCTGTGAAGTAAGACCAACATATAAGATGCTTTTTATTTCAGTAATGGAACTTTGTTGACAATGTGATCCAAAATACAATCACTGTAACCCACAGCCTGTTCTATGAGTCAGAATTTTTAAAACTCCCATTCTTTACTCTTTTTTGCTTAGGACCACTGTATCTGCCTGCAAAAGTCATCTCAAACAATGAGAACCTTTTTCTGAAAAGCCCTCAGATGAATACATATAGAAACTTTTTCTTTCTCTAGGAGAAATGACTCAGGCCGGTTTACCAGAGGTTAGAAAGCAACTCCCTGGCTCTGTCCTCAGATAAGTCTGTCTGGGTTCTGCTCTCCCAAAAAAAGTATAACTCCCCAGTGAGAAAATTTACCAGGTCACCTTGGTCTGAGATGTTGTAACAAAGCTTTGGAATCAAATTCAAGTCAAACAGGGATGGTATCATGGTTTTCCTTTGAAATGACATGAATAGAGATTTACAAGAGGAGAAGGTTGAAAATGAAATTGTGCAGATACCCATGGCCTGCCCTGGGTGCCCTGCCTGCCTGCCACTTCACCTCTCTACTTCATGCCCACTGTCCTCATTGCAGATGGCCGCTCACTGCATTCCCAATTAGCACTTCCCAGCTACAGGCCAGAGGTACAGGGGAGTTCAGATCTCTCTGAAGCGGCCCTGAAACAATGGTCACTCTAAGCTGATGAGTGAATATGCAATTCCCTTGTTCTCGGGTGGGATAACTCTGGCTGGTGGCTCACGCTGGAGCTGAGCTATATCCAGGCATTGAGTGGACCACACCCATGGACTCCTGTCCTCCATACATTGTGTCCTTCGCTTCACTCCTCACATCAACTCTGCACACCAATCCGTTTCCTAGGATCGCTTTCTGAGAGACTCCAGACTGAGACAATGTGCATTTCAAAAGGGCACCTACATGTGTCAAGGCCCTGATCAAATGACACTTTCATGTAAAACTTCTTTTTTTTTTTTTTTTTTTTTGAGAGAGAGAGAGAGTTTCACTCTGTCTCCCAGGCTGGAGTGCAGTGGCGCGATCTCGGCTCACTGCAAGCTCTGCCTCCCGGGTTCACACCATTCACCTACCCCAGCCTCCTGAGTAGCTGGGGCTACAGGCGCCCACCACCACGCCCAGCTAATTTTTTTGAATTTTTAGTAGAGACGGGGTTTCACCATGTTAGCCAGGATGGTCTCGATCTCCTGACCTCGTGATCCACCCACCTTGGCCTCCCGAAGTGCTGGGATTACAGGTGTGAGCCACTGAGCCCGGCCCATGTAAAATCTCTTTCTTATTGCTTGTATCTTTCTTTCTGATATTCTCTCCTATTTCCTCCTTTTCTCCTGCTTTTCAACCCCCCACATTCTTATCCTTTGTCCCTTCTCTGTCTCTTTTTGTTACCTAAATACCAGGGGTCTCTGTCTAGGTCCCATTGCTAGAGGCACAGAAAGCCAATCACTGAGACAACAAGTATTACCAGGGAAGAAGGTTTTTTGGATGCTGCAGTTAAGGAGAACGAGAGATAAGTCTCAAATCTGTCTCGCCTATGGACTAAAATTGAGGTTTAAGTAGCCGGGGAAGAGATGTAACTACCTGCAGGAAGAAGTTAGGAAGCAGTAGGGAAGCAATGCTACTGAGTGAGGGGTCTGGGATCTCATCCTCTGGATGCGGTGATCTGGTGAGTTTCAGTTCCGTGCGTGAGGGTGGGTTTCCTGGGGAAGGAACTCAGATGAGACAAATGTAAATTTCAAATTTTAAGACCAGGAGGGTCGATTTCTTCTTTTATTAAAAAACTTATAAATATCGTCTCTATGGGGAGATTGAGCTGGTTTCATTTTCTTTCATGCTCTGAAATGCCAGCTCACCCATGTGATTGCAAACCCTTCATAGCCACTAAAACCAAGTGGTTCTTCTCACAGAACTGCACCTCAGGCCACTGGGAGGGCTAAGTGGGATTGGGACATTATTAATGGATTCAGACAAGGTAAGATGAGATCTCTTTGCCTGCAGAAGCCTGAGCTTGCTGACATCTATACCAGGACAGCCTCCGGAAACTTGGCACAGCCAGGGAGAAAGTCAATAAACCAAGGGCAAGACTGCTGGGATGTAGCACCTTAATATCCTATCAGGTGAACTTGACAATGAGCCCAGGCGATCCTTGCCCCAGGGGCTTCAATTTGCATTGTCACTGAGGCCTCCAAGAAGTTAGGATTGCCAAGCTAGAATGTTTTGTGGAAGTTTGACAGTATAAGGAGGGGTTATGAGCCAACTGCTACATTAAACTCTGCATTGAACAAGAATTAGGTAATTTTAGCCTAGGGCAAAACATTACCAATCCCCACCATGTGCACTGCACTATACTGGCTATGCTTTCAAAGCTGCTCATCAGTGATTTGTATTTTCTGAGACTCAAAGTTGGGAAAGATGGAAACATATGGAAAGAAATTATTGGAAGTCACCATCACAAGTCAAAAGTGAGAATGTGATCTTTCATATGCTGATTTCATAAAATGTATGTTTCTGATAAGAATAGATACTACACTTGATCTTAGCCAAAAGAAACAATAGGTGTGTGTTTCT
The DNA here is from genome assembly GCF_029281585.2 of Gorilla gorilla gorilla. Lineage (NCBI taxonomy): Eukaryota > Metazoa > Chordata > Mammalia > Primates > Hominidae > Gorilla > Gorilla gorilla. Next base: position 30,778,548 of record NC_073245.2, read on the forward strand.
GGTCACTAGAGCACACATTTCTGGTATTTCCCCTCCCTGACACCCCACATCCGCTCAGCACCCAGCATCTCTCAGCATCCCAATCCAAAATCTTCCTGGGGTCTCTGGGGCCCCTCTGTCCTTGGGAGCAGCCCTCCACCCATGGCTGGTGGGAATGGATTAGTAATTAGTCTGGAAACCTTCCCCACTCTCTCCACCCTGAGATGTGCTGTACGTGGTCTCCCAGCATTCCATGCCCCAGTTGATTTTGGCAGTTACCTGCTTGGTCACAGGGCCTCTGGTGGCTGTTTTCCTCCCATCTCTCATCCTCATCCCCTGCTAGTGTTTCCTAATGTCACCTCAAACATAAACCTTTGGACTCTTATCTTTGACTAAGGGGCTTTTCTGGCAGAACACAGAGTAAAACTCACAAAACCCAGAAGTCTGCTTAATATTAAAATTATCTAAAAACTAAAAGGCTAATGATGGTATGAATTTCTTATAAAGAATGTTTTTTGTTTGTTTGTTTGTTTGTTTTTGAGATGGAGTCTTGCTCTGTCACCCAGGCTGTAGTGCAGTGGCGCCATCTCGGCTCACTGCAACCTCCACTTCCTGGATTCAAGGGATTCTCCTGCCTCAGCCTCCCGAATAGCTGCAACTACAGGCATGTGCCACCATGCCCGGCTAATTTTTGTATTTTTAGTAGAGATGGGGTTTCACCATGCTAACCAGGATGGTCTCGATCCACCCGTCTGGGCCTCCCAAAGTGCTGAGATTACAGGTGTGAGCCACTGTGCCTGGCCATAATGTTTTAACTGATACTTTGGTTTGAGCTCAGATATGTATATCCGTTGGGGGTAGTACCAGGCAAAAATGTGAGACAGCTGGAAAACTTTGTTGTGCAGGGTCCTGGGCCTCCCTTACTAGGCCACACATCCAGTGCCCTCATCATACTATCTAGCAACTGTCAGGTTGTCCTGAATGCCCCACTAGGAATCCTCCTCTCTTCCCAGATCCCTGTCTCCATTTCATAATCATACTCTCGGTCTTCCTCAACACACCCTCTGACTCTGTGAACATCTACATGCTGCACCTGTGAATCCTGTGGACAAAACTCAACATGTGAATCTCCCCAGACATTCATCCCCACCTGCTGCCTTGGAGACATGGTGAGTCTGGCCACAGCTGCCTTTCCCTCATCTCCTGACACTGCCGGGCGTTTATGTCCTCCCTGGGTGTGTCAGTCCTCACCAGAGCCTCCATTGCACCCTCCGGGACAGGAACTACAGCAGACCTAGCACCCAGGCGCAGGCTGCCCAAGCTCTGCCTGCCAGTACTGGACAGAAGTCCCACACCATATGCAGCAGATTAAATAGAGACACAGATCCATCGAAGTTCCTCCCATCAAGAGCTACAGTCAACTTCCTCTCTCCTTGATTCTGAGCAGGCCCGGTGATTTGCTTTGGTCATAGAATGTGGCAGAAGTTACACTGAGATACATGATTTACTAAAACCTGCAGGGGAGAATCCTCCCTTGCCTCTTTCTAGTTTCTTGTGTGTTTCTGGCAATCTGGTTTTCTGTGGCGTATGCATGTATCCCTTCGATCTGTCTTCACACAGTGCTCTCCCTGTGTCTCCTTACGTCATCTTCCCTCCGTGCCCATCTACGTGTCCAAATGTCTCCTTTTTATAAAGACATCAGTTATATTGGATTATAGCCCACCCTCATCTTAATGATCTCATCTTAACCTCTGTGAGGACCCTATTTCAAGTAAGTGCACATTCTGAGGTACCGGGGATTAGGATTTTAACACATCCTAGCTGAAAAACATCTGGAAATAGAAACCTATCTTATATATCTTTAATACAAACCATATTAGCATAATTGCTTTTAATTTTCTTTTTTAAATAACTCCCAGCCTGGGCAGCATGGTGAAACTCTGTCTCTACAAAAAATACAAAAAATTAGCTGGGCATGGTTGTGTGTGACTGTGGTCCCAGCTACTTGAGAGGATGAGGTGGAGGATCACCTGAGCCTAGGGAGGTCGAGGCTGCAGTGAACCGTGATCGCACCACTGCACTCCGGCCTGAGCGACAGAGTGAGACCCCATCTCAAAAAAACAAAACAAAACAAAAACAAAAATAAACTCCAATTGAGCTAAAAAACACAATTGAATTATCTTTCAACAAATTTCACTTCAGTTGGAATGGTCAATAAACACACATGCCAGAACCACACAACCTTGATTACTGTTTTTTTTTTAGTGGGGGGACAGAGTTTCACTCTTGTTGCCCAGGCTGGAGCACAATGGCGCAACCTCGGCTCACTGCAAACTCTGCCTCCCAGGTTCAAGCCATTCTCCTGCCTCAGCCTCCTGAGTAGCTGGGATTACAGGTGCCTGACACCACACCTGGCTTTTTTTTTCTTTCTTTTTGTATTTTTGGTAAAGATAGGGTTTCACCATGTTGGCCAGGCTGATCTGAACCTCTTGATCTCAGGTGATCCACCTGCCTCGGCCTCCCAAAGTGCTGGGATTACAGGTGTGAGCCACCACGTCTGGCCTGATTACTGTCATTTTGTAGTAAATTTTGAAACCGGGAAGTGTGTGTCCTCCAGCTTTCTTTCTTTTTTTTCATTGTTTTGGCTATTTTGGGACCTTTACATTTTCATATGAAATTTAGGATCAGCTTACTTATTTCTATAAAAAAGCCAGCTGGAATTTTGATAGGGAAAGCATAAAATTTGTAAATCAGTTTGAAGAGTATTACCATCTTAACAATATGAAGGTTTTCAATCCAAACATTTTTTAAACAATGTTTTATAGTTTTTAGTGTATAAGTTCTACACTTTTTTGTTAAATTTATTATGAAATATTTTATCCTTATTGGTATTATTGTAAATGGAACTGTTTTCTTAATTACACTTTTCGACTGTTCGTTATTAGCATATAGAAATACAGTTGGTTTTTCTATAATGAGCTTCTATCCTACAATTTTGCTGAACTTGTTTATTAGTTCTAGTAGTTTTTGGGTTTATTTGTGGATCCCTTAGGTGTCTCAATTGTCAAAATCATGTCACCTACACATAGAAATAGTTTTATTCTTCCTTTCCAATATGAATGCCTTTTATTTCTTTTTCTTGACTAATTACTATAGCTAAAATCTCCACTATACTGTTGAATAGAGGTGACAAGTGCAGGTATCCTTGATTTTTTCTGAAGTTAGGAGGAAAGCTATTAGTGTTTTACCATTAAGTATGATGTTAGCTGTTGATTTTTTATAGACACCTTTTGTCCAGTTGAGGAAATTCCCAGGATGTATTTTTTTTTTTTCAAGATGGAGTTTCACTCTTGTCTCCCAGGCTGGAGTGCAATGGTGCAATCTCAGCTCATTGCAACCTCTACCTCCCAGGTTCAAGCAATTCTCCTGCTTCAGCCTCCTGAGTAGCTGGGATTACAGGTGCCCACCGTCACGCCCTGCTAATGTTTGCATTTTTAGCAGAGACGGGGTTTTGTGGTGTTGGCCACACTGGTCTCGAAGTTCTGACCTCAGGTGATCCACCCACTTCGGCCTCCCAAAGTGCTGGGATTACAGGCCAGTGCCACTGTGCCCAGCCCCCAGGATGTATTTTTAATTTGTTTGCAAAATACACTTTATAGGTAACTGACATATCATTTGGTGTCTGGAAGCTAGCTTCCTATATATGGAAAGTCAGACATGCACTGCAGAGCCCAAGGACTGTAATCCTTGAATTCTTTCAGGAACTCCTGAACTACAATAAACCACTCTTAACTTAGAGGAAACGAAGTATTCTTTAGGGTTGTCTGGCAGATCCTGGGGAAAAGAGGCTGGAGGCTATGACCCCTGAGGGTTCTTACCACATCAGGATAGACAGACAAGTCCATATTCCTGCAGTAAGCTCTGAAGAGAATGTCAAGGGTTATTTTTGTCCAGTGGAACTCACAGTTATAGATGGGCTTCATTTATGAGTTTATCATGAAAGCATTTGGTTCTAAGTGTGGAAAAATCTCTTTAGCAGCCAAAAAAGAATAGGAATTTTGTCTAACATTTAGATGCATTCAAATAAAGACTTTGGAATTAAATAAGAAGCATGATCTTCATATCTTAAATGAAATCCCAACTAAGCATAAGCATGTGCTGAGAGTTTGTTCACTCATTTTGCCATCACAGAGAAGGCCAGCTGTAACATGCCACCCTTGAGAAACCACATAAAAGAATTCAAGATGTCAAGAGGACACTATTCATGGACAGTATTTATGAAATCTGTGTTAATTGGTACTGGCAGTGGGCAAGATAATTCTAGGTGTCAAACTTCAAGAGTAAACTGAACAAAACCAGGGGCTCAATGCTGGGTTGTTCAGCTGAGCAACTGTTCAAAAACTTCCTTGGGATGGTGGGCCTCTTCCCAGTCACCGCTTACTGACACTTGGCCATTGGTAGGTCGCAAGTAGTCTTGCTTTTCAATTTGCTGAGTTTTTGATACTATTTCAGTTCTTTTCAGGGTGCCTCAATATAGCTTCCAGGAACAGAACAAAACCTTGAGTTTAAATACAGTGTATATGACTTAACTTATTTGTGTAGGAAACATGGAGCAAACAGTGCACACTGACAATTAATTAATAGGTTCCATTGCAATGCGTTGCTCTGCCCATGGTCTGAGATGGTAAACTCAGTAATTTACTGTACATTGCTAAAAACACCAAAGACATTGATTTGTCTCCACATCTGAGAGTCAAATATGGTTAGTTCCAGAGACATAGACTCTACCTGCCCAAATGGCTGCACCAGTTTCCATTCCTACTACCACATTACAATATTTATCATGTTGAGTCTTGTTCAGTATTGTTCAGTGGAGTCTTAGGCTTAATTACATTTGGAGATCTTCTGATATGAAGTATACAATTGATTGTCTGAGGCTGGAAAACTTTTTATGTATTTAATTTTGTAAGAAATAAAATTTGCCAGGTGTGGTGGCTCATGCCTGCAATCCCAGTGCTTTGGGAGGCCAAGGCGGGAGGATCACTTGAGGCCCAGAGTTCAAGACCAGCCTGGGCAACACAGCAAGACCTCCTGAGTGGCTGGGACTACAGGCACATACCACCATGCCTGGCCAAAAAAAAAAAAAAAAAAAATTAGCCAGGCATGGTGGTGTGTGCCTGTAGTCCCAGCTACTCAGGAGATTAAGGTGGGATTGCTGGAACCCAGAAGGTTGAGGCTGCAGTAAGCTATGATGATGCCACTACACTCTAGCCTGGGCAACAGAGCAAGACACTATCTCTTAAAAATAATAATAAAAGTAAAAAGTAAATAAAAAGAAACAAAATTTGCCCAATAGAAAATATTTATGATGACGATTCCTTCCCAGCTTATCAATTTTTTTCTCAAATAAATTTTTGACCCAGAATGGCTATAATAAAAAAAGATATAAAAACCGGTGTTAGCAAGGAGGAGAAACAGTAGAAATGCTTATACACAAATGGTGGAAGTAAATGTTACTACAGTCATTTTAGAAAATTATTTGTTAGAAAACTAAACATCCGAGCCAAGCATTTTTGGCAGAATTCTGAACATGTACTCATCTATGGAAATGTACTAAAATGTTCACAGCAGCACAGTTCATATTAACCTCTGCCTGGGGCTCAGCACACAATACCCTGAAGCATGGCCCCTTGGCGTGCTGAGTACTCTGAACTGAAGGAGACTGGAGGGGCCTCAGAAGCAAAGCCTCTGACCTCCTCCTGCCCTTGTTCTCCTCTCCCTTTCCTCCCGCAAGCCATGTCGTGGAAACCAGGATTCCTCTTTTCCTGAAGTGGGTCATAGAAACTAGAACTCCTTTCCCCCAAAGCAAGCCATAAAAGCTAGAAAGGACACTCTCTGATATGCCTCCTCTGAAGGTAGGCCATAAGACCCTCTTCCAAGAGGGATCCTGCTTGGATCCAGGAGGAAGAAATGCTGTATACACAGAAGCCAATAATATGAACAAACATTTTAAAAATCTTAAATAACTGTAAAAAATTAAAAGATAAAAAGTAAATGATAAATCTAAGAAAAAAAATTAAAGGCCAGTTGCACTGTAATCCCAGCACTTCGGGAGGCCAAGGTGAGAAGATTGCTTGAGGCCAAGAGTTGGAGACAAGCCTGGCCAACATGGTAAAACCCCTGTCTCTACTAAAAATACAAAAATTAGCCGGGTGTGGTGGTGCACTTCTGTAATTCCAGCTTCTTGGGAGGCTGAGGCACAAGAATCACTTAAACCCCGGAGGTGGAGGTTGCAGTGAGCCTAGATCGTGCCACTGTACTCCAGCCTGGGTGACAGAGCAAGACTGTCTCAAAAAAAAAAAAAAAAAAAGAAAGAAAGAAAGAAAGGAAAGGAAAGGAAAGGAAAGGAAAAAAACAGAAAGAACCTGAACAAGTAAAGGGTCTTTGCTGGGTTCTCCCACTCCATCCCGTTTATTATCATTGGACTTTTTGTCCAATCATGCTTCTCCACAACTATCCACTTCTTTATTCGGACTTAGCATACAAAACAGGGCAAAACGAAACAGTTTTCCATGGGTTTTGGGTCTTCACTTCTGAAGGCTCCCATATCATGTAAAACTTGGTTAAACATATGTGTTATACTTTTTCTCTTGCTGGCCTGTCTTTTGGTAGAAGAGTGTCAGCCACAACCCTTGTGATGAGTGAGGAAAAGGCATTACCTTGTCACCCCCTGCACCCCAAACTGGGAAGGATCCAAATACTCAGCAAGAGTAGAATGCATAAATAAATTATGGTGCTGTCATAGAGTAGAATACTGTGTTATACAGCAATAAAGCTGTTCCTCTATAATTGGTGCACATTTCTGTATTACGCTGTAGCTCAATAAGAGGTTTATTAAAAAGGAATATCTGATCAATATTTGTTTCTGTTTTCAAAACATTAAGAAAATTGGCTGTGTCTTTAAACTCTATTTTTTTTTAATTAATAGCAATGTAATGGGTCCATCTATCCTTGCTCAACTCAGCATGTACCAAAACCAGCAAGAGTGAAGCCAGAGCTTGGCATGGTCTGGGCACGTCCCTTCTAGATGCTAGCAGGATTCCTTCCAAGTTATGTTGCAAGCAACATTGCCTCATTAAACACTTGTACTGACGGGGATATCAAAGCTTGCACTCCAAAATGGAAACCGAGCTACAATTGCAATCGAATTTTGAGAATATGTAGTTTTTGAACACAGTGGGGATGAACAAGAGGGGCTCAGACCAGAGGGTATTTTCTTATACTCCCTGAAAGGGAGGTGTCAGATCACCACTATAGCAATCATCACCATAATTAGCTGAGACTTCCTCTTTAGCGGTTGCTCAACACCTTCATTTGATTCTGCTGCTCACTCTAGCTGCCACGGAGTTGGTGCCGGCATTTCGCAACACAGCCGGTCCTTGCCTACCAACCGCACTGTCTGCCAAGCCAAGAAGGTGGAGAAACTGCAGGTTCATGTTACAGGCTGAGCCAGGGGAGGTTTCTGAGCCCTCTCTAGCACTTGGCCTAAGCCTCCAGACTTCTCTGTCATACCCCAATGGTGCCAAATATCCAGAAACTAGCTTCCTAAAGTGGCTTTAACAAAAATCAACATTATTGAGGTTTCAGTTAATGCAATAAACAGCATCCATGTCGTAATGGGTATGATTTCGTGAGTTTTGGGAAGATAAACATAAATCCATGGCCATAATCAAAATCATGGATGCAATCGAATCACAAAGCATGTCTTTCCTCCCTAAAATTTTCTCAAACCCCACTGCAAACCCCAACCTCATCATCACTGTAGACTAGTTCACATTTTCTAGAATAAACTGGCTTTTGAATAAATGAGGGTGGTGATGTGCCAACCTAAGCATGTTTCACATATGCACGCACATGTGTATAGGCGTACTTCTTTCTTGGAAGGGAGTCCCTTCCTGCAGCTCATGCCAAGGCAGACAGCCCTAGGTGGCTTCAGAGCATATCCTGTGACCTCCTGGACATAGGGTTGCAACAGGATGGGGCACCTGACCCAGCACCTTGCAAGGAGGGTTGACCAGAGTGCTCTGCAGGGGCAGAAGTTCTGAGTCAGCTCAAGTGGGGACACAGAGATATTCAGGGGCTAGGATGGTGGGTGGTGGCGGTAACTGCGGAGCAACAGGGGCAAAAGTGGCTGAGCCCCGAAACGGAATTCTCACTGTGCTGGAGGCTGGAGCTGGAGATCAAGGTGTTGTCGGCGGGGTTGGCTTCTCGTTGGGCAGGGTGGCTTCCTCTCAGGCCTCTCTCATTGGCTTGCAGGTGGCCATCTGCTCCATGTGTCTGCACACGTTTTTCCTCCTGCAAGTGCCTGTGTCCTCATCTCCTCTTCTCCTAAGGACACCAGTCACATTGGAGTAGGAACTGCCCGTGTGACCTCATTTTACCTTTATTACCTGTCTAAAGGCCTTAACTCCTAAGAAGGTCACATTCTGAGTTTCTGGGGGCTAGCATATCAAAATATGAATTTGTGGGGCACACGATTCAGTCCAGCATCCATAAAGGTGGCTGATGGGTGAACTCCTCCTGTTGTGGGCTGGGGGTTCAATGTCTCCTCAACGGAACTGAGCCCCTGGGATCAGGAACCGCTCTTGGTCCCAGACAGGAGTCCTGAATTTCAGTCCCTGTGAGGCCTCCCTCAGCACAGCTGTCTGTGAGTTCCTAATTCTCCTGTCCTGTTGCTTTTGTTCCTCATCTTTTCTTGGCATAAACCCCTGTTACCTGAGGATGACCCAACTGAGTAGCTCTTCCCAGGAGGTAAAATTACAAAGCCCGTTGGATTATAGCATCTATGGCCTAATTACAAATATAAAGCAGGGAGAAGGGGTGAGAAGTGAATTCTTGGCCTAGTGGGAGAGGAAAGAAGTGGCTAACCCCTTTCCTTTTACTAGTCATAAAAACCTTTTTTGTTGTTGTTCTGGCAATCAAGGTAACAATAAAATAAGACAATTATTACCAAGAGGTATTCCCTATGCCCATTTAAATCGGTGCTCATAAACTTGTCTTGCGCATACAGGCCAGAAGTGCCTCATGTGTTTTTTGATAAAATGTCCTCCCGAGGGCAGGCAGAAATAGCAGAGCACAGGCTCCGCTCTGTGGGGTCATGGGTTTCAGAGCAGCTGATAGGGGAATTTGCTAGGCTCCGCACTTTTCTAAATATAACCTGCCAAGTTTTCTCAGCAAAGTAGGCTTCTGGCCCAAAGGAATGAGATAAAGGCAAGTTCTTAAAGAAAAAGGATTCAAAAACCATAGCATCCAACGATGAAACAGGAAAGTGTTTCTACCGTGTGGAGGAGGTAGAAGTTCACATGGCAGGACGTACTTTTTATTTATGCCTCGTAAGTCAAACAGAACACAAAAAAGATTTGGGAAAGTGTTATTGCCAAAGAGCGGCATTTTTATGAGGAAAGAAAGTTCAAGGGTTAGCTCTTTTCCAGTTAGTTTATGCAGAGGCTGCAAATGCATGGTCTTGAGGGCCAGAGCTCACCCACAGACAGGTTTTGTTAGCTTGTCCTGCAATATATTTAAAAATGTGTATAGATCTGAATAAGTTACCAAACTTTAAAAATTAGATTTTTTGCAAGTATCTACATTTCTGATTTTCCTTCAGCAACTGGAAGACCTGGCAATGCTGGGTTCCATGAGGCACTAACCCCAGTGAGCTGAGCAGTGGCCACACCCTCCCAGCGTGCCTGATCCCCACCCCACCCTACCCCTTCCTGTGACTGGGCTGAGTATAAGTTGCCAATTATCAACCCACTTGCTATGTTATTTTACTTACAGGGAAGAGGGAAATAAAGTTTACACCCACATGCCCCCACCAAGAGGGAAAATGATACAGAAACCCATGTGTTTCAAGAAAAATAGGCAAATGCATGTTTCTTTTAGAAGCAAAGGCCATGCCTGCTTAATATGACATATATTGCTCTGTCCAGTTTGTACCCAGGCATTACCTGGCTGCATCCTAAAGACAGCTGTATTTGTATTCCCAGGGCCTTAAGTCCAGTACTTTACTAACCATGTCAAGCCATTGTTGAAGACATACACAGCTGAGCCATCTGGACAAGAGTAAGAAGATTATAGGCTTAAAAGCTACCTATGGTCCCTCCCCATACCCTTCAGTCTCCACGCACTATGATCCTCCACTTATAGACTGGGCTCCACGTGAGACCATCCTCAGTTTTTAGCCTCTGATTTCTCATCCCCTGCAAAGCTGAGCTCACATGTTTGTCAGGAAAAAGCATTTGTCAGAAACCTCGTGTAGGCAACGGGGTCTTCTTGCAGGACAGGGTGGTTTGTCATTTCCTGCGTCTGTGGGATCAGCAGATTGGACAGAACTGATGTTCTGGAACATTCATATCAAAGTCCCTGAAGGGAATTGAAGTGTTAAGATTGTCAACATTAGTTACCATGCAGCATCAGCCTGGGGCTTCGTTCATTCTGGAGCTGGACTGCAACTGCCTGCTTATTCTTATTACATCCAATTCCAGCTAAGAATATGATGACCACCTCGGCAGCTAAAAGACTAGGTTATATCAGTATCCAAGACTTTCTTGATAAAAGTTAGAAAACCATTAGCATTTTTTGAACATGAAATGGTCCAGGGATTTAAACTTGAGATAATAATTTGCAAAGGAATGCTTTTATCCCTGGGGAGCTGTTTGGGGAGTTATGGGTGGGCTTTTTTTTTTTTAACTTCATGTTTTTCCATGTTTGCAAGAGCCAGTGGCTCTCCATCACTAAGAGAGAATACAGAATAGTCATCAGGATTCCTGACAAGATCGTGAATGGCAGGAGTTGGTGCATAGGGGTAGGGACCACCCAAGGGGACCCTGGAGAGAAGGGGGATGGACCAGCTTCATAGTTCTTATGGGGCCAGAAGGGATCCAGGGGCACAGATTGCTTTTGTACAGATGGAATCATTGACTATCAGGCCAATAAGAGAGAAAATACAATAACAGCAAAGCACCAAACCAGTGCACAATGTTGGTTAAGTATGGACTGAACTGTAAGTGTGTGTATGTTTGTGTGTGTGTGTGTGTGTGTGCATGTGATGCGGCGGGGCGGGGGGGTCCTGGAAATCATCAGAATCGGATGGGCTAATCCTGTCAATCTTTCTAAGGAAGATGAGCTTATTTATTTAACTTTCTATTGTGGAAAATCTGAAAAATTTGAAAAATTTGTAAAAGCCGACAGAAAAGTGTACAGGACCCCATGTCCCCATGTGCTCATCATCAGCCCCAACAACCATCAACCCATGGCCAGTTCTGCCCCATCCAAACCCACTCCCATATTATTTTGATGCAAATCTTAAACATTATATCATGTCATTCACAAATGTTTTGGTATATTGCTCTAAAATAGCACTATTTTATTTTATTTTATTTTATTTTATTTTATTTTATTTTATTTTATTTTATTTTTTGAGACAGAGTCTTGCTCTGTTGCCCAGGCTGGAGTGCAGTGGCATGACCTCAGCTCACTGCAGCCTCCACCTCCTGGGTTCAAGCGATTCTTGTGTGTCAGTCTCCTGAGTAGCTGGGATTATAGGCGCCCGCCACCATACCCAGTTAATTTTTGCATTTTTAGTAGAGATGGGGTTTCTCCATATTGGCCAGGCTGGTCTCAAACTCCTGGCCTCAAGTGATCTGCCCACTTCAGCCTCCCAAAATGTTGGGATTATGAGCGTCAGCCACAGCACCTGGCCAGAACTGTTTTAAATATAGCCACACTATCATATTATTAGACGGAAAAAATTAACAGTAATTTCTTAACATTGTCATTTATGTTTCCAATTGTCTTATAAACAACATAATTTTTTTCAGTTTGTTTGAATCCCAGTAAGATCCACACTATGATGAGGTTGCTGTGCCAGGTATTGCTTAAGTCTCTTTTAATCTATAGTTTTCCCCCCATCTCTTTTTATTTTCTTCTGCTATATCTGTTGAAGAAACTGGAGTTCATTTTTCAATTACATTTTGAAGTAGAAGAACAGATAGATGAATAAATAAAAGGTTTTACCTCTGAATTTCCCAGCCCACGTCAGTGCTTTGCTTTTCTCTGTTGTCTCCCTTGCTGTGCTGCATTGAAACTGTGTGCTGTGCTATTGCTCCAACCAGTCAGGAGCCCTTGTTCATGTAGGGCCTGTGAGGAAGTGGTTTTCCCACAGCAAGGTGCAGTGTGGGGGAACCAGAGTGTATCAGAGTCCCTATCACAGATGGAGGATGTGTGTGAGGAGTTAGAAACGTTCCCAAGGTAGCTCTGATACCTACCCCATGAGAGATGGCGTGAGTAGCTTCCATTCTCCACCCCTCCCTGTATTCAGGCCATCTGTGGTGTGACTTTTCAGTTCTTTCACTAAAGAGGCAAGTCTCTTTCCTCAGCCTTTGATTTGGCTTTGGCCAAGGGATGTCAGAGATGTGATGTGCACAGAGGTGTGTGGTGACACTTATCCATTTGCTCTCTCTCCTGCTCCTCTACCTTCACCATACGAGGAGGCTGGAGCTGGTCTGCTGTAGGAGGAGGCCTGGGAAGCTGAGTCCAGCTGCCCCAGGCACCCCAGCCAAGTCCATGCCCATCCTGATCAGCCAACAGCCAACTGCGTCCCACATGTTCGTGGGCCCTGCTGACATCAGAGCTGCCCAGCCTACCAGAGCCTGAATCACTGACATGCAGACACATGAGCTAAACAAATGCTTTTTGTTTTAAGGCACTAAGTTTTATGGTAGTTTGTTACGCAGCATTATCATGATAGTAGATAACTGATACAACCCCCCTCCTTCTTCTCTCTCTCTTCCACACACAAACATACACACACACAAACACACGCTCTTCAAATTGAGAGTCACTGATTTCAGTCTACAGAAGAAAGACTAAAAATGATAGAGATAAGCTATTAGGATAGTAGGCAATTAAACAAGAACAAGGCTTAGAGTTCTTGTGAAAAGATTGTTCTACAGTCCACCTCCTGATATGAGCAGGAGATTCTAATGCTATAATAGCTAAATTCTGAAGTTAGAAAGGGACAAGACTGAATGTGTATGAATTATTCCTCAGTGATTTTTGTGTAAAAATAGTCATTCTCTAGACATAAAGAATGTATTAGATAATCAGATATTAGGCCTACTTTTGTATTTCTTCCTCAAAATTCTGCATCTGGAAGTAACTAGGACGGGGGCGAGAGAGAAGATTTTTGCCTTCTTATGAAAGAAAATCTTTTTTTTCTGAATAATGATTGTGGCAAATTGCTTATCTCTGATTTTAACAACAGCAACGACAATAGCAACTGATGGTTCCTGATGCTTCCCTATGCCAGGCCCTGTGCCAGCCCCTTCTGTGCATTACTTCATGTGCTACTCAGCACAAACTTCTGCAAGAGGAACTAGTGTTATCTCATTTTATAAAAGAGGAAATGCTCGCAAAAAGGTTAAAAATATGTCCTGAGTTTGCCTAGGAAGAAAACGGTGGACTGAAACCTCATGTGCGTGACTTCAAAGCCAGTGCTCTTTGTATTATATTCCATTAATTATATTATATTATTAGTTGTAAAATTCTTGAGAGAAGGAACCACATCTTTACTCCCTTTGGAGTCTGCTCCAAGTCTATTTCCCATGCACTCAGACGGAATACCCTGTTTATACTCAATAAATAGTCACTGAATTGAAAATGGAAAGGCCTTATTTGTCCTCCACCCCACCCTTGGAAACCTGATCTTTCTCCGTGTAGCAAACATCTTTTGGACTCCTCCTCCACCAGGCTCTGGTTTTCCTGCAGCTGTGGCAGATGGTTCTACACCAAGAGTGTCCCACTTCTGCCACCACAGCAGCTCTTCACTTTTCTGCCATGGGGCTTTCTCCCAAGCCAGGGAAGCCCATACTGCCTGAAGTGAGGGCAGGAAAGGCAGGGAAGAAGGAGAGTTAATGCTCCAGGGACATCTTCTGCCAAGGGAGTGGGAGCTGGTGGGTAAGCATCCTAGTCTCCCATCTTTCAGAGGGGCATCTCTGAGGCATGTTCCACACAGTTCCCCTGAGGGCCCCAGGTGAGACTGAGCCTAGTTGTCCACAGTGATGACACATCTTTTATTGGCTTTTTGCCTTCCATCTTTCTATCCCTCACTCCAGCTTCCTGGGACCCCCTTCCAAATGAACATCCTGCATCCAAGTCCTTGTTACAGGCTCTGCTTTCAGGATTAACCAAACCAAAGCCTTCCTCCCCGCAATTCTTGGTGTCTGATTGTTCAAGACAAAAACAAGGTATTATCTTTGACTCTTCCATCTCATACCCTGTCATCTCCATTGGCAACTCAACTTTTCCCTTTCTCTACGCCTGCCCCCATGCTGTCCCCATCCCTCATCCAGGCTTCTCCAGTGACCCCACTACTAGTCTCACTGTCTTCAGCTTCTGGAGTGATTTTTTAAATGTTTATGCCACTGTGCTCTTCTGCTGAAAAGTTGGTGGTGGTAATAATAACAGGAGCATTTATGAAGCATTTTCTATGTGCTATGATCTGTTCTGAAGATGTTGCATGTGTCAAACTCACTTAAACCACACATACCCACACACAGGCATGCACACACACACTGTCATGGTAACTTACACCATCTAAGTCCTCAGATACTTGATGGCAATTTTTTTCTGTAGCCAGAGACTACTAGTGAAAATGATTTTGCTACTCAAGTTCCCCACTTGATAGACTCTGACAGGGAGACTCCTTGGGCATAGAAAAATTGCTTCAAAATTTTAAATCAAAATCAAATTAGTGCAATCCAGAGAAAAAATGAAGACTGTGACAAGAAAATCTACCTGTATTATTAAATGTATGAAATAACTTCACTGAAGGAGGTAGGGGAATAGGTGTTGACCTAAGGAACTTTGGGAATAAATGGAATGTGTAGGACTAAAGGCAAAAGGACTGCACATAAGTACTGTACTCGGAGGAAATTGTTTCTCACAGAAGATGGGCTAACAAACCAGATATGATACATGTGCTTGGAACTAAGCAGTTAAGAATAGCAATGATGGAAACCAGGTTTTTTACTCTTGGAGCAGGAATTTACACTGAGCAAGGAGAGGAGACTCGAATGACCCATGTAGTAGTGGATTAGAGTGGGAGCTATCAATAACAACTCATGTTTAACTCAATATAAATACAGACGACTCCATATGAGCATATTTATGAATATGCACATATGCACATAGAGTCAGGCATCACTTACCAACTGGGACATGTCCTGAGAAATCATTGTTAGGCAACTGTGTAGTGTGAACATCATAGGGTGTGCTCACACAGACCTAGATGGTATAGTCTGCTACACACCTAGGCTACATGGTACAGTCTATTGCTCCTAGGCTACACACCTGTACAGCACCCGAATGCTGTAGGCAATTGTAACACAATGGGATATATCTAAATATGTCTATATTTAGATGTATTGAAATGCATCTAAATATAAATAAGTTACAGTAAAAATACGGTATTTTAATCTTATGGTACCACTGTTGTATATGTGGTCTGCCATTGACTAAAACATTGTGTAATATGTGACTGTATATTTCTTTGTTCTGTCACCTGAGAGGTCCTAAAATCAATGGCATCTCAGTAACCACAAGCAACAAGCTCAGATCTTGGCTTTAAATACCATTCTCCAAAAAAATAAACCATGGTTCCTCGGGAAAATGTCTCATTCTAGAACTGGGGTAGGAGATATATAAGATAAGCCTGAAACAACTTATAGTACCAGAAAATAAGGCAGTGATAAACAAATTAACACACATTGATGGGGGCATGTCAAAAGAACACAGAAGCCAACTTAAAGAGCTCCCAATGGCCAGAGCTGGAACAATTTGGGCAACAAAATAAATACAATCGCATCAAATAAAGTCAAAGTTGCAAAGGTAAAGTTGAAAATAAACATCTAGAAATCCATACTGATACAAATAAATGATGCATAAATTAATTAATGGGAGAGAAGAGACAAATCTCCATGCAGAATTTCAAGTAAATTATGTAGAGTCCAGCCAAAAGGAGGTAGAGAACAACTTCCCGTTCCTTAAGCGTGGATCACACATGGTGGCTTCCTTCCAAAGAGCACAGCATGAGACAGGGAAATAAAAGGGTAATGTACAGTGGAGAAACCTGAGAACTACGACCTTAGCCAGGTGATCAATGTCAACATCAACAGCCGTAATCACATTGATCATGTGTACCCTTGATATGAAGTGATGAAGCACTTTATCTCTTGTGGTCTTCCTCCCTAAAATCCAGGATCCCAATTTGTCATGAGAAGAACATCAGAGACATCCCAACAGAGGGACATCCTACAATACCTCTGGCCCGTACTTCTCAAGACTAAGTAATCAAAAACGAAGGTCTGAAAAACTTGCAGTCCAGAGGAGTGTAAAGAGATATGACAGTCAGACATAATGCAAGATACTGGTAACATTCTAATACAGAGAAAAAGACATTAGGTAGAAAACTAAGAAAACCTGAATAGACTATGGGCTTTGCTTAATACTAATGTGTCAATATTGGTTCATTAATTGTAGTCTCTGTACCACACTAATGTAAGATATTAGTAATAGGAAAATCTGTGCGTGGGAGGCTATAGGGTAACTCTTTGTCATCTTCTCAATTTTTCTGTAAATTAGAAACTATTCTTAAAAAAACAAAAGGCAGGCTGGATGCAGTGGTTCACACCTGTAATCCCAGCACTTTGGGAGGCCAAGGCAGGTGGATCACCTGAGGTCAGGAGTTCAAGACCAGCCTGGCCAACATGGTGAAACCCCATCTCTACTAAAAATACAAAAATTAGCTGGGTGTGGTGGCGCATGCCTGTGATCCCAGCTACTCAGGAGGCTGAGGCAGGAGAATCGCTTGAACCCGGGAGGCAGAGGTTGCAATGAGCTGAGATGGTGCCACTGTACTGCAACCTGGGTGACAGAGCAAGACTCCATCTCAAAAACAAAACAAAACAAAACAAACAAACAAGAAAAAAATGACAAGCAAATAAAATAATAAGCAAAAGAAAAGACAAATTAAGTGAGTTATACAATACATGCTTACATACCACCACATAGAAGTTTGATGACTTCTGGTTCACCTGCCCTAAACTGTCCACATGGATAACTCAGATTTGAAGGGGAGCAGTATTGGGATCAGAGTGACCTGGTTCCACTCCTGACAATGGTAAAATTAACAGCAGGAATTCTAAATGAGCTTTAGTTTGTGGTGGGGACACACCTTTGTCCCATCCACCACTCCTACAAGAAGCTGAGAAATAAGAATCCTGAGGTTTCTTTTGAAAAAGTTCTCTGTAGAGACCCACAGAGAAAAATACTGAAAGAAAGGAAAATAAGCCTGTCAGCAAACTTCTGCAATACAAGTGTGGGGTAAAGCACTTTGAGAAGAACTTCTGATTTACCTGAACTACGTCCTTCAGCACTTGGTGAAGCTGTAGACCTACTGTCTTTTTTATGCCCCAAAGGCCTTATTGAGGCAATTTGTTATTGTAACTGTGGGAAACACATCACATTTGTTCAGTGAAGCAAATGGCTTCACATCTCCTTTGCGTTGCTCTTGGTATCTATTACTCTGCTAACCGTCACTGGGTCTCTGTGGGCCCCTCAGACATCTCAGACAATGAGCTGGAGCCTCATCGGCTCTAGAGAGAGGGAAGCAGAATGAGACACTTGCTTCCCGCGCTCTCAGCAAGTGCAAAGTTTCATCATACTTGGCTTTTTTTTTTTTTTTAAGAAACAAAAAATCAAGTTGACTTTTAAATTAATAGTTTAACAAACTTTTAAAAGTAATTGATCTAGGCCAGGCGCAGTGGTTCACGCCTGTAATCCCAGCACTTTGGGAGGCCGAGGTGGGCGGATCACGAGGTCAGGAGATCGAGACCATCCTGGCTAACACGGTGAAACCCGTCTCTACTAAAAATACAAAAAATTATCTGGGTGTGGTGGCGGGTGCCTGCAGTCCTAGCTACTCAGGAGGCTGAGGCAGGAGAATGACCTGAACCCGGGAGGCGGAGCTTGCAGTGAGCCAAGATTGTGCCACTGCACTCCAGCCTGGGCCACAGAGCGAGACTCCATCTCAAAAAATAAAAATAAAAATAAAAAGTAATTGATCTTAGGTTGGGTGTGATGGCTCATGCCTATAATCCCAGCACTTTGGGAGGCTGAGGTGGGCAGATGGTTTGAAGACATGAGTTTGAGACCAGCCTGGGCGTGACAGCGAGCGATATGTTGTCTCTACAAAAATTTTAATTAAAAAAAAAAAAGAAAAACCAGGCGTGGGGATGGGGGGTGTGCTCCTTTAGGCTCAGCAACCTGTGAGGCTGAGGCAATGGGGAAATCACATGAACTCAGGAGGTCAAGACTGCAGTGAGCTGTGACCACGCCATTGCACTCCAGCCTGGGCGAGAGTGAGACCCTGTCTTAAAATGATGATGATGATAATAATAATAATAATAATAATAATAATAATAATAGATTCCATTTCCAGTTTTCCCTCTCTGCATTGCTAATATGAGAGTTTCTACCTGCATGGGGTGCTGCCAGTACTCCGCCTACGTGCCCTCAGGCCCTTGGCCATGTTCAGGCACAACTGTGACTGGGTGTCTTCACTGCCAACAGCCAGCACCTGTGTCTCTTTGAGCACTGTCCGGAAGCTACGGGAACTCACTTTGCCTGCAGGCACAGGAACAAGTAGTGCCTGGGAATTCACTACCCTTCGGGGGCAGCCCTGACCTGTGACTCGCAGGGCAGGTGGGTTATAGACTGCAGCTGGCCAGCCCTGACTGGTCAAGGGTGTGACCTTCACCGGGGCTAAGCCCAGGTTTCTCCCCGTGGGACTTTGCTTACTCTCTCCCCTGGCTCAGGCTGCCTCCCTTCTCCGGTCTGCTACCCGACTCCCAGGTTTTTCCTGGGATTAATTTCTCATTAATCACTTTCACACAAATCCCTCTCTCAGGGTCTCCTTCTGAGGAGCCCAACCTGAGACATGACTCAGTTTCCCCTTCAGGGAGGTGCTGCCCAGGAGTGTGGCTGGCTGAGGACATGCTGTTCTGGGGGGCCCCTGCCAAAGACTGAACAAGGTGGGGAGGTGGAGCCTGGTCAATTCCCGGCACTTTGCCATGTCTGCACCACAGTTTGGGTGGTACCCTTTATCCCAATATTGCACCCCCCCTTTTTCATTCGAAGGTGCTACTACACAATAAATCCTCTGCACTCCTAACTCCATCTCGGTGTCTGCTTCTTGGAGGAACCAGCCTAGGACGGTCTTATGAATGTCACGTTCCTTCTCGCAAGCACACTGACCTGTCCTGGGCTACAGAGACAATACCTATGTTATACTTTTGTTTCCCACTTGGTATTTGCTTGTTTTACCTTTCTTTGTTAAATTGCACATTTACTTTATCTACTTCAGAGAGAGGTTCCCAGAAAATTCTTTCTCGAAAGTTCTTGTTTCCCATTTTTTCTCCACATTCTGCTGGGCTAACATTTTTTTTCAGAATCTCCCGTTTCTTCAAGGACGGGTAAAGTAGTCCCAGCCTCACTGATGATTGTCAAGGTGCATCAGGGCGGCAAGCACACCTATTTTGTGTTGGGATTCGCCTGCCTGCCTCCCTGCTTCTCTCTCTCTCTCTCTTTCTTTCTTTCTTTTTTGAGAGTTTCGCTCTTTTGCCCAGGCTGTAGTGAAGTGGCGTGATCTCAGCTCACTGCAACCTCCATCTCCAGGTTCAACCGATTCTCCTGCCTCAGCCTCCTGAGTAGCTGGGACTGCTGGTGAGCACCACCACGCCTGGCTCATTTTTGTGTTTTTAGTAGAGATAGGGCTTCAACATGTTGGCCAGGCTGGTCTCGAACTCCTGACCTCAGATGATCCACCCGCCTCGGCCTCCCAAAGTGCTAGGATTACAGGCGTGAACCACTGCCCCCGGCCGGGACTCGCTTTTCTTTTGCTTCCAGATTCAGGGGTGGGGGAAAAAAGAGTCCACATTTCTGAATCCCTGTTCATTTGTTGGCAGAGAGAAAAGCGGGACAAGATAAAAATGAGAGATGATGATATTTTTACCCAAAAATGCTGTGCTTACCTGGGCTTGTGAAGCTCCATGTTTTATCCCACAGAGCATAGTTTCTCACCCTCAGCACTACTGACATTTTAGGGCAGATAATTTTTTGTTGCAAATGTCCTGTGTGCTGTAGGGTGTTCAACAGCATCCCTGGCCTCTACCCAGTAGAGGCCAGTAGCCCTCCCCCGCCCCTAGTTACGACCTGAAAGTTTCTAGACACAGTCAAATATCCCCTGGTTGGCAAAATCGTCCCCTCATTGAGAAGCGCGACATAGAGCTAAAGCATCCCAAGAAAGAGGAGGCAGAGGAATAGTGCTGACGACTTCCCTTTCCTCCACCCATTCTGTCCTGGTAATTTTGTTGTAAACTCTTTTTGCCTTTAGGCAAGGCAGCACTTTTTCCATCTTCTTTTTTGCCAAGGGAACTAAAGTCTCTCTTCTCCCCTGAAAGCCTCTGCCCCTAGCAGCTCTACTCAGCATGCTGACGGACCCTTAGGTCACTTGGTTCTCCAGGAGTAGCTGAGAGGGAGGGCGACCTCATTCTCCACAGACTTACAGCACGGTCATGTGGGGATGTTGCTGAGTGACTCCAAGAGACTGTGAGAAGGAAGCCGCAACTTCAGTGCTGTAGGATCGGGGTGCCCAATTAATAAGGGAGCATCTTAATGACAGCTTAATTGATCCAGGGGGCGACAGGTCAGCCCAGTGAGTAGGAAACAGGCTTGGGTTCTGGTTCTGCCACTGGCCAGCTGTGTGACTCTGGGCAAGTCACTTTGTCTCTCTGAACCTCAACTTCTTCATTCACAAAATCACAAGGTTGTTATGAGGATTGAATAAGATACGCACATAAACTGTGCCTGGCACTCAGGAATCTGTCCGTAAATGGTTGATATATATGGTGATTGGTGTTGGCCTACATTCTTATCAGGTATGCCTCATCTAAATAAATTATATCTGTGCCAGTAAAATACTTACGTTAAAGTATTTAAGTATTCGAACTTTAATGTCTCTCCACAAAAGCTGATGGATGGCTGTACTTAACTGTGCACGGTGATTGTCTTTGTAAAATACATAGATTATTCTGGTTGCAATGTGGGTTAGAGATGCAAGGCAGGGTGGTGAGGAAGGGGCCATTAGCCATGTGGGTGGCAAGACACTCAAAGGGAGTGGAATTTTGGGGAATCACTATGCTAAAGAAAAGTTTTGCACCTGTTCCTCAAGTGTGATTCAGCTTTTCTTCTAGAAGAATGGGACTTCTGTCCAGATGTGGTGGCTCATATTTATAATCCTAGTGATTCAGGAGGCAGAGGCAGATCACTTGAGGCCAGGAGTTCGAGGTTACAGTGAGCTACAATCATGCCACTGCACTCCAGCCTGGGCAACATAGCAAGACGTTGTCTCTATAAAAAAAAACTTTAAAGAAATTAGCTGGCGGCCAGGCATGGTGGCTAATGCCTGAAATCCCAGCACTTTGGGAGGCCAACGCAGGCGGATCACTTGAAGCCAGGAGTTTGAGACCAGCCTGACCAACATGGTGAAACCCCGTCTCTACTAAAGAGACAAAATTAGCCAGGTGTGGTGGCACATGCCTGTAATCTCAGCTACTTGGGAGGCTGAGGCAGGAGAATCGTTTGAACCTGGTAGGCAGAAGTTGCAGTGAGCTGCAATCACACCACTGCACTCCAGCCTGGGGGACAGAGCAAGACTGTCAAAAAAAAAAAAAAAAAACAAAACAAAACAAAAAAAAAAAACTTGGGAGGCCAAAGCCCTCTGGGTCTCAGTTGTCCTTATCTGTTGAATGGGATGATAATAAGAGTAGCTTGCAAGGCTCCAGGCCTCCAGGGTTGTTTGAAGTGTAAATAGGTTGCTGGAAAGTGCATAGAGAGCTCACAGAGCAATGCCTGGAATAGATGAAGCGTTCAGTAAGTGTGGTATATGATTGCTAGTAAATCCATATGTGCTGTCAAAGGAGAGGGGCGCATGGCTGTGTGTGAGCAGCAGGTTGAGGGAACTCCTTCATGCATTGCAGCACATTCAGCAGCGTTGCCAGCCAATCTCTACTTGATGCCAGTACCACCTCTTTATCCTCTGCTTTGAAACCTCAAATGTCCCCAAACATTGCCAAACGTCCCCTGGGAGGCAAAATCTCCCCCAGTGGAGAATCACTGATCTAGAGGAAACTGGTGAAGCCAATGTAGCAGATCAAATGAGAAAACTCCAGGGTAGTGACATGAACTTGACTTTTCCTGGAGAGTAATTAACTAGGCAGAGACAATGCCATGTGAATGAAAATGTTTCCCTTCTCTTTTTCTGGTAGGTCAAGTTGAAGTATATGTGTGTGTCATGGAAAAACAAGTCTAAAAAGAGAAGGAACAAAAATACCTCTACAACGGAGAGCTATCTTAAATAGCAATGTTTTTATGGCATGTGATTGAAGATTATTAAGATTGGTAATGGAAACTGGAAACTGTCACCTCTAGGGTTGTGTGAGTTTGTGATCCTGGGGTGGCTTTTATTGAGGTCGTGGAGGGCTGATGTCTCTTTTGGCTTTCCCTATATCCCCCACCCCCTGACCCAAGAATATGCCAAACACAGGCCTCATGTCTCAACCTGGACTATGTCCCCGAGGCCACTGGGGAATCAACTTTTTTTTTTGAGATGGAGCCTCTCTCTGTCACCCAGGCTGGAATATAGTGGTGCAATCTCGGCTCACTGCAACCTCTGCCTCCCGAGTTCAAGTGATTCTCCTGCCTCAGACTCCCAAGTAGCTGGAATTACCGGGGCATGCCACCATGGCCGGCTAATTTTTGTATTTTTAGTAGAGATAGGGTTTCACCACATTGGCCAGGCTGGTCTTGAACTCCAGACCTCAGGTGATCCAACCACCTCGGCCTCCCAAAGTGCTGTGATTACAGGCATGAGCCACCGCATCCGGAGGGGAATCAACTCTTTCAGGGAATTCTGGAATGCTGAAAACTGCCCGCAAGGCCTGGGAAACAATAGCCCCTTCCCCATATTCAAGGTGGCCTGTTTAAGGTAGCTGATTAAATTTCTTGCCTTGGAACATTCGACAGTGATTTCTTCGAGCAGAACTTCTCAGACTGTGATCACCTGGGGACCTTGTTAAACTGCAGAATCTGATTTGGAAAAACAGGGTGGGGACCTAAGACTGCATTTTTCAGAAGCTCCCAAGTGATACCAACACCGCTGGCCCGTGGGCCGCTCTGCGCGTCGCAGTTCTGGCGCACAATTCTGCAAGCGTCTTCTTTCTCAGTGCCTAAAACGGAGGATCTTCCACAACAGTTTACAAGCAGTGAAGGGGCATTTTTAACCACTGGAAGAATAAACAGCCAAGGTGTGTGTGCGTGTTTTTTTTTTTTAATCCACACCAGGCAGGCATCTCCTCTTACTCTCCTGCAGGGTATGTGGAGGCAGGATGGACCGTGGTCAACACTGCAAGTGTTTCATTTCACCTGTGGCTTTACTTCTTTATGCCCTCCTATATTTCGGTTAAGTGTGCAACCGAGTACAAACTCCTTTCAAGAGAAATAGCAGAGGCAGAAAGTGGGTAGGGAGGGAGCCTGCGGGGAATGGGAGAGGGGAGAGCCTCCCCCAGCACCGGGTTGAGCCCCCGAGTCGGTCCTGGCACGTGGGCGTGCGCCGGCGCTGGGGGCGGCCACCCTGTGTGTGGTGTGTGGGGCCATTTGGAAATCCCCCATGAATGACTAGGAGGGGCTGGGGAGATGAGTGGCCCAAGGCATTGCTGTAAACTGCACTGGTTTCCCAAAGGATTTTGCATGTGCTCACAAAAGTAGTAAGGATAACCTGAGCCCTGTGGGTCCTTTATGAACGAGGAGATTACGGTCGGGCTTTGCCACAGCCTAAGTGTGCAGTACAACAAGGCCATTGTACAGCTCGGGTATTCATATTGAAAATAAAATATTAGCTGGGTGGTCCGGAATAATGAAGGCATTTATGACTCTGGCTAAGCATATGTATGTCGGACTGATCCACAGATTACCGTTACAGAGTCTGGGCTCATGCGGGGCTCCAGAGGGCTGAGGCCACTGGTATAGATCTGGGATGAAAGGACCAATGATCAAAGCGACTCAGGAGGACTAAAGAGCTATTTATCTGTGACCTAGGGATACAATGGAATGAGGAATACGATTCTATTGAAAACCAGGACTGGTTTCCAAGAGCGTCCTTAAAAACGCCGAACTTCAGAGAAAATGGTCTCAATCCAGCACTCAGAGGGAAAAGCACAACACCAGAAAAACAGGCGGCTGCGAAGGGCTTTGGAAGCCGTGTGAACCGGTGACCCGAGCTCAGGTCCACAGTTGGGATACAGGAGGACAAATCACTGGCTAGGCCATGACTCGGTGAGTGATCGTGGGTCAGTCACATAACCTTTTGTCTTCCTCATCTGCTGAGGACAGAGGTTGACCCTGGGCTCTGACGTTACCAGGCCCCCAGCAGGATGCAGCACAAAGATCATACTTGCTCCATTCCATTTTGCCTATGAAAGACAATTTGGAGGCCTGGCAGAAAACCTCTCTACAAATGCGGGTGGGGACTGGAGTTTTCTGGAACAGGAGCACCAACTGTGCCAGGTGCCACACCTTCTTTCCTGCCTGAGGAGAAATGCTTGATTTCTGATACGAGTGTAAACCTTTGAAAACTTCACCCTGGAAAAATTATGATAATAAACATAGACACCACTCAGAAGTTCCCTTATGCCCCTTATAATCCTCCACCCCCAACCGTCCCATGCCTAGATCTGCTTTCTGTCACACTGGATTAGTTTTCATTTCCTAGAGTTTTATATACAGGGAAACAATGTGTGTAAGCACAGCATGGCTGCCTTCATGCACCATCATGATTTTAAGATTCATCGCTGTTGTGGACATCAGCAGCTGCTTCCTTTTCACCGTCGAGTAGTATGATCTGTTGAAGAACATGTGGATTGTTTCTAGTTTGCAGCTTTTCCAAATAAAGGTTCCATGAGCATTCATGTTCACATCTTTGTATGGAAATAATGCTTTCATTTCTCTTAGGTAAATACCTAGGCGTGAAAGGGCTGGATCATATGGGAAGTATGTCTAACTTTTTAAGAAACCGCCATATTATTTTCCAAAGTGTTTGTATGATTTTACACTTCTACCAGCAGACTGGGGGAGTTCTAATTGCTTCACATCTTTGCCAACACTTGTGGATTTGTAGAGCTATCTCAGTATGATTTTAATTCACATTTCCCTAATGATGAATAATGTTGAACATCTTTTCATGTATATGTAAGCCATCTCAAAATTTTCTTTGAGGCTGGGCACAGTGGCTCATGCCTGTAATCCCAGCACTTTAGGAGGCTGAAGTGGGAGGATCCCTTGAAGCCAGGAGTTCAAGATCAGCTTGGGCAACATAGAGAGACCCCATCTCCACACACACACACACACACACAAATTTAAAAATTAGCCAAGTGGGCGCTGAACACCTGTAGTCCCAGCTACTAGGGAGGCTGAGGGTGGAGAATTGCTTGAGCCCAAGAGTTCGTGGCTGCCCTGAGCTATGATGGTGCCACTGCACCCCAGCCTGGGAGTGCGGTGTGAGACCTTGTCTCCAGAAAAAAAAAAAAAAAAATCTTTGGTGAAGCTCCAGTTCAAACATTTTGCTCAGTTTTTAAAAATTGGGTTGTGTTTTTATTATTGAGTTGCAAGGAGTTATTTATATACTCTAGGTACAAATCCTTTCTGGTTATATGTCTTACAAATATTTTCTGTGCCTCAAGGGTCATTTTGAGAGCTGAAGGAGGGGAGTGGTCCTCCCAGGCTGGTGTGTTGCCTTCTGGAGTCCCTGCTAATTTAGGAGCTGCTTCTCTAGTCCAGAACTTCCTTTGGTTCTTCTTATCACAGTGAGTTGGAAACACCAGGTCACCTTGAATTCTACCTCAAGGCTTCTAGGGCCTTTGTGAGCCACACAGTACAGCGCCAAGCGTAGCCTGAACACTAGACACATTTTCTCACCCTCTGCCTGAAAGCAGGTGACTTGGTTATTTAGAACAGCTCAGGGCCTTAGCGTGAATATTTGGAGAGGGTGATAGAGAAGGCACTGCCTGGTACCTGCAGTTGGGCCTGTCCCAGTACAAGCAACAACATATTAAAAAGAAAGGAAGTATTTGGAGTCCTTTGATGCCTCTAGTTAAAAGCTGCAGGCCAATCGCAATCTCTAATCTCCACTCTCTTTCTCATTTGAGGCAATGGGGCTATCCTTGCATGATTTTCTTGCCTTGTTTGTTAACACTTCGGGGCAGTTTTTCCCTGTTATTTAATAGAAACATGAAAAAGCAAGCATCTTGCAGCAGTTAACAATTGCTGCATAACAAATGATCCCAAACCTCATGGGTCTTAACAACCACCATTTGTTGTTGCTCAGGAGGCTACAGTTCTGTTGAGCTGTGTCAGGCTCAGCAGGTCTCAGCTGGGCTCACTCTTGCACCTGCAGTCAGTCACGTGAAATCTCAGTCTCTCCGTCTGCAATCGACTCAACAGAATGCAGACACCATATTGCCCATTGGCCTTGCTGTTTCTATCTCCATGGTTCTGGCTCGATTCCTTGCAGTACTGACACTTCTTCCAGCACAACCCTCTAGTAAGACAGCCTGGATTCCCTCTCATGAGCTTCTGGGCTCAGAGAGGTTTGTAGATATCTGGGACTGTTTTAATTTGGGTTCTGAGTAGCAGAGCCTGAGAAAGTCATTTGAGTGTAAGCAGTTTATTCCAGGAAGTACCAATTAGGACACAGGGAAGTGAGATCCAGGAGGGAAGGCAGCCAATGCAGGGTATATTAGAGAGGCAGCTACTATTGTTGGAAATAGGGCACAATTTCCCCCCTCCCGGGGATATGCCTCAGGGTGGTTTCATCCAGGGGCAAAGAAATGGAACCTTTGCTGGGACTAGGGAGAGGGCCATGGGAGCCACTCTGTTTTACCAAGATTTTGCCTCTGTGGCCTCTCCCTCTAGGCTTCCCTGCAAAGGAATTGCCGATCCCTGTGGCTGGGGTTGTAGAGTCAGCCAGGCTCATACTAACCTATTTAAGTTCAGCACAGTTGATAATGCTTGCGATGTCTAGGGACCCAGAGGGTAATCACAGAATACAAATGAACTTAAACAGTGCCAGAAGCAAGCCTGACTTGTTTTTTTCTTGGGGTATAATCATCTAAAGCCACTTGTGAGGGACAGAGGGGGCTGGATTTTTGCATTTATGGTACATTGACTGCATCTATTATGCATTTTTTTTGAGACAGGGCCTTACTCTGTCTCCCAGGTGGAGTGCAGCAGTACAGTCTCAGCTCACTGCAACCTCTGCCTCCTGGGCTCAAGCCATCCTCCCACCTCAGCCTCACAGGTAGCTGGGACTACAGGTGCATGCCACCATGCCTGGCTAATTTTTGTGTTTTTTGTAAAGATGGGAGTCTCGCCATCTCAAACTCCTGGGCTCAAGCAATCCACCTGCCTCGGCCTCCAAAAGTGTTGGGATTACAGGCTTGAGCCACAGTGCCTGGCCCTGTTCCAGCTTTGCTGTGGATAAGCAGGATGGGATGTCCATCATAAGCTGCTTCTCTTTCATCTTGAGCACGCATCATCAAATAGAGGTCTTCTTTTAATGAAGCAGCAGATATTTTTAGTGATTTATCATGAAATATTTTGTTACATGGAGTGATGGATTACCACATAAGTTAGATTAGTCCCTTGCAGCCTCATGATTCGAAAGCCCACAATTTGAGCAGTTGGATACAAAGTACTTTAAAATGGCCCAGTTTCTCAGATGAGACTGTGTCAAAGTTTCCATGATGTGAACTTCTGAGCTTGTTCTGCTCCTAAAATGAAGCATAGGTTTTGACAAGTCCTTGCTCGAATCCTTAGATTCTTTCTCAGACCTTGACTGAATGTCCCTGGATGTGCACACTTTTCTGGCTTGTAGATTTTCACCATCTCACATGGCTGCCTGGGATTACTGTTTTTCATGCCTTGTTCCATTTCTTGCCTATAAGAGGATGCTTTCCATCTATAGTATAGTTTTATAGCAATCTGAGTAGTTTCTCATTGTTTCAGGCTGAGTAACTTTAGCAATATCAGCCTCCCTATGTAGGTTAATTGATTGACACATTTATTTAATCAGGAAGTGTTATTGAGCGCTTCAAAGGGTGCAGCAACCACAAGGCCCCACATTTGCTCACACTGTCCCAATGCCAAAAATTCTGTCCCATTGGTTCTGCACAGCTTCACGTTATCCTAGAAAATGCAAAATTTCGTCTTGCTTCAAGATGACCTCTTTCAGTTGGTGGGTGGGGGGTCCCAGACATACTTTATCAGGCCAGGTTTCCTTATTTGAATCTAGGAAAGTATAATATGAGAAATACTTCATCTGATTTTGTTTTATAATCACTTAAGAATATTTATTTAAGCCAGGCGCAGTGGCTCATGCCTTTGGGAGGCCGACGCAGGAGGATTGCTTGAGTCCAGGAGTTCAAGATCAGCCTGGGCAACACAGGGAGACCCTAAATCTAAAAAAAAAAAATTTAGCTGGGCATAGTGGTAAGCACCTGCAATGCCATCTACTCAAAAGGCTGAGGTGGGAGGATTGCTTAAGCCTGAGAGGTCAAGGCTGCAGTGAGCTGTGTTCGTGCCACTGCACTCCAGCCTGGGTGAGCAGAGTGAGATGCTGTCTAGTATGTGTGTGTGTGTTTGTGTGTGAGTTTCCAAAGCCAAATCTCTGATTTTTTCACTTTCTTCTTCCTTGTGTCCTACAGATAACCATTCAGATTTTTTCTTATTTACCTTTCCATTTTAAAAAATAAGCAAAATGTATACATGCTAACGAATCACATACACCTCTCTCTGTCTTGTTTGTGTCATTTAATGAAGTATACTGGAGACTACTCCATAATGGTAAATGTTGGTTTTTGTATTAGTCAGGGTTCTTTCTCCAAAGAAACAGACTCAATAGGATGTGTGTTGGGCAAGGGATATAGTTGTATATATTTGTGTCAATGTGTACGTATGTATACATAGAAAGATATTTATTACAAGGAATTGGCTCACACAGTTATGGAGGCTGACAAGTTCCAGGTCTGCAGGGTGAGTCAGCAAGCTGGAGACCCAGGAGAGATCATGGTGTGGTTTCAGTCCAAGGCTGGCAGGCTCAAGACTCAGGAAGAGCCATTGTTTCAGTTCAAAGACAGGAAAAAGCTAACATCCCAGCTCAAAGGATGCCAGACAGAATTATCTTATGCAGGGGAGGGCCAGCTTTTTGTTCCGTTTAGGCCTTCTACTGATTGGCTGAGGCTCACCCACTTTGGTCCTAGTAATCTGCTTTACTCTGCCTACGGAGTTACATGCTAATCTCATCCAAAACACCCAGAAAAATGACTGACCAAATATCTAGGCCCCCGAGGGTCCCATCAAGTTGACATATAAAGTTAACCATCACAATATTCTTCACTCCTTTTAGTAGATCCATTGTACAAATGTGCCACAGTTGATTAAACCAATCTCTTGTTGATGGGCAATTGATTATTTCCAATGTTTTGTTATGATGAAGTTCTGTGATGAATCGCCTTATGCATACATATGCTGTTTGTTGCACTGTACTTGTAGGACAGACTCCTGGAGGTGGGATTGCTGGATCAGAGCATGCACATATATATAATTGCCCCTTGCTAGGGGCTGTATCATTTTGCATTCCACCAACAGCATCCGAAAGCACTGGTTGCCACCACCCTTGGCCAAGGAGATTGGGTCAGGGCCAAGCTGGCCAATAAGAGGGCTTGGTGGGAGTTTTGTGAAAATATCAGGACACAGAGGCTGTCTCTCCCTGGGGATTGCTCAGCTAACTGCTGGAAGCTTTGTGTCTCTTGGGGCTACTACATGGAGAAAGCCAGCCAAGAATAACACCAAGAAAGAAGGAGCAAAGACAGAAAAAAGAGACACAGAAAGAACCAAAAGACAGAGCCCCAATGGATTGGTGGAGCACCTGAGTTCATCTGGACCTGAATCAAAGGCTAATTCTGCACTTTTCAATTACAAAAGCAAAAATTCAGATTTTTTTTTTTTTTTTTTTTTTTTGAGACAGAGTCTCGCTCTGTCGCTCAGGCTGGAGTGCAGTGGTGATCTCTGCTCACTGCAACCTCCACCTCCCAGACTCAAGCAATCCTCCAGCCTCAGCCCCACCAAGTAGGTGGGACTACAGGTGCATGCCACCACACCTGGCTAATTTTTGTATTTTTTTCTAGAGATGGGGTTTCACCATGTTGCCCAGGCTGGTCTCGAACTCCTGGACTCAAGTGACCCACCCGCCTTGGCCTCCCAAAGTGCTGGGATTACAGGCACGAATCACTGCATCCTGCCAAAAAATTTTAAAACTCTGGTTTGAATTTGTTTTTCACACAACCCCAAATCCTGTCCAATCCAACATCCTACATAAAACATGATTTCTACCTTCAAGGACTTATGCAAATGAAACAGAAGACAGAACGAATGCAGGAAAAACTACAAGAAAATAGAGAAGAGTACTGCATTGGTAGTGCTTTATTTTATGGTATAGATCAAGAGCCCCGTGAGTCCTTCAGAATTCAGAGAAGAGGTCATGAAAGAGGAGGGGCATGAAGTGGGCCTTGGAGTCATACGATTTGAATGGACAGGACATTAAACAGTGCCACAATCGCTTGTCTGCCATTTGAAATCTGAGAACCAACAGTTTTTGGAGAGTCGGGGCAGACTCCTTATGTTAAACATGCAGAAGCAGAAATTGTATTTCATTTTATTTTTTAATTTTTTTAATTTTAATTTTTGTAGACTGGATCTCGTTATGTTGCCCAGGCTGGTCTTGAACTCTTGGGCTCAAGTGATCCTCCTGCCTCGGCCTTCCAAAGTGCTGGGATCACAGGCGTGAGCCACCATGCCTGTCCTAGAAATTTTAAACTGATTGATTAAACTGGGAGTGTGGTCCCAGACTCTTCCAGGGGTGATATGTCAAATATGGGATATGAACTGTTCAATTTCTGATACTTATCTGGCCTAAGGAGTTTGCATAGGAGACCACGTATCTGTGCTTCATATCTCAGGGAAACGAGGGATGTGTTTGCTGAGGCCTGGCTGTCAGGAAGTGTCAGAGAACTCCACAGGCACTACTTGAAAGGTGCTTGTCCTACAGGTAGCTGGAGAAAGATGGTTACATCCAGGCTGGGTCACTCTCTGCTGGATGTACTCTGCCCTGGGCTGCCTCCTTCAGGGGGTGGGGGGAAAGGGACTATCTTCTAATTTGCACAAAAGTGCCATGTGATGTCTCAGATTCCTCTTAGCCTGGGCTCTCCTTCAAGGCAGAGCCTGAGACAAGGGTTTGAGCCAACTGGTTTACTTGGGAGGTGACCCAGAAAGCCCTGTGAAGAGTGGGGAAGTGAGGCAGGGAAGTCAATAAAGGGTTTGCTCATGAGTGAGTTACTGCAGAGGGCCGCTGGGCTCACTGCTGCCAGGGACCTCTGGGAGACAGTGGAGCACACATCAGAATTGCCCCAGAGAGTGGGGAGGAAGCCACGGCGTGTACTCACCAACTGGTCGAATGTTGTCTTGGGGGCCTTAAGTGCTTAACACTTCCTGGCCTCCCTGCAGTCCTCCTGTAGAGAAGAAGGGAGAGGCTGGCATATTCTTGAAGTAGGAAGCTCCCAGTGTGCATAGAAATTGCCCACCAACTGGAGGTGAGCACTGGGTGGGCCAAGAGAATGTGGCCCACAGTGTCTTCTTGCAGAGCCCCTGCTAAGCACTCCCTCCGAGGCTTTGCCTATCTCGGTTGACCACACTGTTCAGTGCTTCCTTTCCCTTTCCGCCTATGAGCTCCCTGAGCTTAGGGACTGTTCCCTTTCATAGCTGTATCCCCATGCCTGGCATGGCGGCTGGGTCAGTTCGTTACCCACCACGGGTTCTTGGGCTCTCAATGCAATAGGAATTGTCATGAGGCCAAAAGAGTTTTCCCAAACAAGGCTTTATTGGGCTGTGCCCAGGCATGAGGGAGGCAGCTCAGGGAAAGGATTCCCTAGCTGGCTCCCTGGAGGGTGTTGGAAAGGCATTTTTATAGGGGCCACAGCGGGAAAGGAGTGGCGTTAGGCATGTAGAGGCGGGAATGCTTAGCACCCGTGCAGATGAAAATACACTTCTTCCTGTGTCACGTCTCATTAGGATGTTAAATCTCTACCCGGGTGTGACTTTTGGTGTTATAATGAAGCTAAGATTAAGGGTCAGTTTTTCTTCTGGCCTTGTGGGCATGCAGGCAATAGGGTTAACTCCTTTGAGTAAGATTTAAGGTGGGAGCTGCTTATTTTAGCTTCCTCCAGGTCACTCTATCTGTAGGTATGGCGCCTTGAGCAGGATTTATGGGGCAAGGTCTGGATGGCCTCGTTGGGATTCCCTCCAGCCCTGGGGCCTCCCGGTCACCAGCTTGTAGTAGACGTCCTCAGTGAGAGACAAGTGGATGGGGCCCAAATCATCTCCCTACCCTGTCTCAGGATCAGCGCCCAGGTAGCATGTGCCAGGTCTGGGGTTCTTCCTGCGTACTTTACTCCTATTGTTCTCCAAAGTGTGCACTGCAGGTAGGACAACCAAATCTCCCATCACCACTTAGTGCAGCGAGGGTTGGCAAGGAATTCCACTGGGTACCTGTCTCTGGAGGCTGAGGCCGGAGGCTGTGTGGCTAGGCTGACTATGGCTCTGCCTGGTACCTACTCCTGGCCAGGGGCAAACCTTTCCTTTAGGTGTTTTGGCAGAGTCAGACAGGGTTGCTCCTCACATTCCACACAACAGCTCTCGCCTTCATAAAGCACTTAAAGGCTGGTTGGCTCTCTATGGGTTTCCAAAGAGGAGCAGACTTCCTGCAGTCCAGATGTCTGGCAGGGGCCTGGTCTTTGTGCTGGTTCCCTCTCCAGCTTTGTTGTGATGTAGGGAGAAGCCTCTCTGTCTGTTTGGGATAAACTTAATCCTCTAAACAGCAACTGATCCAAAATTTCCATATAGGCGGGGTCTGGGGGGCAGCCATCTGGTTGGAAGGAAGATTAGGGAACTTGTATTAGAACTACCTCTCTCTAATGTATGGTGAGCACCCCGGTTTCCCTTTGGGGTGGCTTTATGGAGGGGTCAGTTGATATTACAAGGAAGCTAAAGGATGCCACCTGTGACACCTGAATTCCTTAAGAACAAGGCATCCTGTAGGGAGAATTTGCAGAAATGTGATGGGGGGTGGGCAGAGGGAAGCCAGAGGAGACCTTGACAGTCGGCCACCAAATATTCACCTGACCTCTGCTAGATTTGTTCTTGACAATGCACTTTTTTGTAGGCAAGTCAAGTTATTGCTCTGTTAGAAAGAATAACAATCACTGTCAAACTCCAACGAAGACCTATGTTTTTATTGTTGTGATTTCTGATAAGTCCCCTGGACCAGGCCCTGCAGTCCAGACCCTCGCCTCCCCAGCTGCTTGTGCTGTGGAACTGCCTCCATCTGTCTCCCTGTGAAACCGTGGTTAGCACATCATTAACCCATCTACGGAGATTTCAGAATTTATAATCCTCAATCGTTCACAGAATGAAAACAGATGCTTTGCCAGAAATTCACTATCAAAGAGAAGCATTTAATATTGGTAATTAGCAAATTAAAAAGAGGCCAAAGTGCCCAACTCAAACCAAAATTCTTCCCCACAGAGTAAATGCAGTATGATTTGAAGTAATGAACTGCAATCATCTCTATTTTGTAGCTTCCTACCCTTCTGTGTGGACCAAGAAAAGCTCCTGCTTACAATTTTGTACAAAGGAGATGAGATCTGTCAAGAATATTTTTAAAACATACCACTGGAGAGATGACCCAAATGGCTGGGGCATCTACTGCTGGAACAATTGCTGGCATTATGGGATGTTGCATGCACTAGCCACTAGACTCCATCAAAGAGTTGGGCTGCATAAGCTGGTGTGGGTTCAGATGCCAGAAAGAGTTGCTACGACAGCAAAAAATTTGATGTCCTTTGGAGGGTAAATTCTTGATTGAGGGACAAAATTAAGGGGATACAGCTTTGCATAGCACATTGAGAGATAGAAACTTCCCAAGTGATTCCTAAAAAACAGGTGCTTATGGAATTGCTAATGTTCTACAGTCACATGGAATTACATGGCTATGTGATGCTTTCCTTCCTCTGCAGGTAGTGCAGACTTTGGGATGGGAAATTCTGTTTTGAAATGGAACTCTTCTACAAAAAGAGACACTTCCTGCCCTGACAGCATCAGTTTTAACATCTGCATTTCAGAAGTAGAATCTCAGGTTTTCATAAGAGAACTAGTTTTTTTTTGTTGTTGTTGTTATGTTTTGTTTTGTTTTGTCCTGTTTTGAGACAGGGTCTTGTTTTGCCACCCAGGCTGGAGTGCAGTGGTGTGATCATGGTTCTGTAGCCTCCACCTCCTGGGCTTAAGTAATTTTCCCACCATAGCCTCCAAAGTAGCTGAGACAACAGGTGCATACCATCATACCCAGGTAATTTGTATTTTTTGTAGAGATGGGGTTTTGCTATATTGCCTAGGTTGGACTCAAATTCGTGGACTCAAGAGATTCTCCCACCTCAGGATTATAGGTGTGAACCACCGTGCCTAGCTGAAAACTAGTTTTAAACCACAAAAGACAATATATATTTATGGGCTTTAAAGCAAGTATGTCCTACTAAGGTAAGAGAACAAGTCAGTGGGAAACAGGAGGTATCTCATGGACGTATGTATTTTTTAGTATTCTCTAAGCAGCTAACATAGAAGTGCCTGTTTCTCTGTAACTCGGTCCCTGAAAGTCTTCAGAGGGTTTTGTGGCCTGGAAACTGGACATCTGAAGCCATTCCTTGCAATAGCAGTAGTCTTTCAACTTTTAGGACAATGACAACAATATAGATCACACCACTTATGTGTCCCTTTTTAAAAGAAAATATTTGTAGTTCAAACATAAACCCTGTGATTTTTAATATTCATAGTGTGGATAACCAAGGCAGGAAGTCAATGCCATTTACAGAACAATTCTAATTTCAAATATTCCATCCCGTTGTCTCCATAAACCACTGAAATATCTCAGAAATCCCAGCATTTCCAATCCAGGTAGCCATTAAAAGAAGTTCATAAGCATTATAATGACTACATTCAAAAGTCACATCAGATCAACAATGATTCTACCATGATTATTATACACTATGTGCACACTAGCTCTTATTCGTTATTTATTATTGCTGAGTTTATTTTGTGTATTTGGGCTTTGTTTTTTGAGTTATAAAGCTCATGAACATCTCACTGATATAAATGCCTATTTGAGGGCAGGCGCAGTGGCTCATGCTTGTGATCTCAGCACTTTGGGAGGCTGAGGCGGACAGATCACTTGAGATCAGGAGTTCAAGACCAGCCTGGCCAACATGGTGAAACCCCATCTCTACTAAAAATACAAAAAATTACCCAGGTGTGGTGGTGCACACCTGTAGCCTCAGCTACTTGGGAGGCTGAGGCAAGAGAATTGCTCAAACCCAGGAGGTGGAGGTTGCGGTGAGCCGAGATCGTGCCACTGCACTCCAGCCTGGGAGACAGAGCAAGGCTCCTTTTCGAAAAATAAAAAAATAAATGCCTATTCGATTGTGACTATAAATTCAATGTAAGTTGGTGCTGACATCCTAAGGATGACAACATTTCCCAGCCCAGTTGTACATAGTTCAAATTTAAAAGGATTTGAAATATTATTCAATTATAAAATGTTATATTAGTGTTGGAATGAATGCAAAGGACAGGAGAGAAAATGCTTTAGAGTAGCTTTCTAGAAGGAAAGCATTTGATAAAGTTGCTAATTGCATGAAAGCTGACATCAGTTTTCATACTGAATCTAAAAAGATTCAGTTAGCTTCAGACCTGCAACTTCAAGTGCCGCAGAGAAGGTATTTCTTTTTAAAAATTTTAATTTTATTTATTTTAGAGAAGAGGTCTTGCTCTGTTGCCCAGGCTGGAGTACAGTGGCACAAGCATAACTCACTGCAGCCTTGAACTCCTGGGCTCAAGTGATCCTCCTGCCTCAGCCTCCTGAATAGCTGGGACAACAGGTGCATGCCATCACACCTGGTTAGTTTTTAAATTTTTATTTTTAGCAGAGATGGGCATCTCATTATGTTGCCCAGGCTGTTCTTGAACTCTTGGTCTCAAGTGATTTTCCTGCCTCCTTAGTTGCTGGGATTATGGGCATGAGCCACCGCACCTGTCTTGGGAAAGGTATTTCTTGAAGCCGGGCCATCCAAATGCCTGTTTCCGAGATAGCTGTGAGTAGGTTGGACTATTCTTCCACTTTCTGTGCATATCCATGCACATCGTCCTCTGCTTGATCTATTTGCTTTCACACACTTCTGTCAATTTCATCTTCTTAACTCCATCACCTCTCTCCTCAAAATCCTCCAACGACTTCCCATGGCCTAAGAAAATAGTCTACACTTTTCAGGCTAGAGAAGTTGACATCACCTATCCAACAACCTTTGTTCATTTCTGCCTTAGAACACTAAGTTTGTTCTAGGAAGCAATGTTCAGTTAAAAGATGACAATTTCCAGCCTCCCTTGGAGGCAGGGGTGACTTGTGAGATGTAGACTATTAAAGCAAACTAAATAAGGCTTGAGAAGAACTCCGTACTTCTATATTTGAATCCTTGTGGATGAACTTCAACCTCACTTACTAGGTAGACAAGGCTGAAACCCTAACTTAGGAGTATGCACCTGTAACAATCAATGAGTCTTGGCCAATCCCAGAGGCAGTACTTCAACCAGTCACACACTGCTGAGTGTTCAAACTGTGTTGAAATAAGGCAAACGCTGAGTTGTAACCAATCCAAGTATTTCTGTACCTCACTTCCAATTTCTGTACATCACTTTACTTTTTTGGTCTATAAATGTGTTCTCACCACAAGGCATCCCTGGAGTCTCTCTGAATCTGCTCTGATTCTGGGGGCTGCCCGATCATGAATCATTCATTGCTCAATTAAACTCCTTTAAATTTAATTCGGCTGAACTTTCTCTTTTAACAAGACAAGGTCACTGGGACTCCCATAATAAGCTATTTTAGCAGAGCTGACTCAGCTGGAGGGATATGACCTAGCACCCTTTCACTCTTCCCTTCTCTGAATTGGACCTAGAATACAGACAAGATGTAACTGCCCCATGGGTTAGTCCTGCCCATGGCACAGACAAAACCAACTCACTGAGACCACAGCATTGCCATAAAGAAAGACAAAAGGCCAGCCATGCCATGTGGGAGATGGAGTTATTACTCAAACCAATCTCCCTGAAAGTTTGGCAGGCAAGAGAATGGGGGTGTGGAAAGTGGTCCTCTTCTGAGTGAGGCCACAAGATGTTTGGCAGGTTCAGGTGGAGCCATCATCCTCAGAAATGCAAAAAACTAAAAAGATATCTCAAAAGGCCAGTCTTAGGTTCTACAATAATGATGTTATCTGCAGGAATAATTGGGGAAGTTGCAAATCCTGTGACCTCCAGAAAAATGGCTGATAATCATTTATGTCTACACCTTAGCAGAATCCAGGCTCCTCTTTCTCCTGATCTGATTCTTTCATGAGCTTCCCAAAGGCAGTTTAGTTTTGGGAAGGGCTATTATCATTAAACTATAAATTAAATGTCTCCCAAAGTTGGTTTGGCCAAGGCCCAGGAGTGATTAAGGGCAGTTTGGAGGTTAAAGGCAAGCTGAGGGTTGGTTAGGTCAGATCTTTCACTGTCATAATTTTTTCACTGTTACAATTTTTCAAAGGCAGTTTCAAAGATGGCTGGAGCTCCTGTGCCAACCTGTGACCCTGAGGATGGAGAATCAGCAAGAGTCTGGGTCGCTAAAGCGCTGGAGAGCTGACCTCCTGGCTTCTTTTCTGTAAGAGAATAACCCCCTAATATATTTAGGTTGCAGTATTTGGATCTCTATGAAAAGTGCTAACCCACTTGCTAATGAATATGATTGGCATTGAAGGATCTCCAGACTTGACTCCAATCTTCCCTTCTGGCATTTACATCACATATTATTTCTCAGTCCTAGCTCGAGCTACTCTCAAATCGGGACTGCTCCCAAATTCCCATCCAGGTTTACCACCAGGCAAATTCCAATGATCCATCTTCTACTTCCTCCCAAAGAAAGTGTACCATCCAGAACTATTGCTTCTTTCACCCAGCATTTTTGCATAGGTTTAAGGATGTAAGTTCTGATGTCAGACTCTTTGGTTCTACTTCTGACTACCTGTGAGATCTAGAGTCAGTGTTGAGTGTAACTGCCCAACAGGTTCTCCTTGCCAGCTGCCTAGACAGCCAATTTATCAAGACAGGAGAACTGCAATAGAGAAAAAGTAATTCACGCAGAGCCGGCTGTTTGGGAGACCAGAATTTTATTATTACTCAAATCAGTCTCCCTGAGCATGCAGGGATAAGAGTTTTTAAGGATAAATTGGTGGGTGGTGGAGCCAGTGAGTCAGGAGTGCTGATTGGTTGGGTCAGAGACGCAATCATAGGGAGTCGAAGCTGTCCTCCTGGGCTGAGTCAGTTCCTGGGTGCAGACCACAAGATCAGATGAGCCAGTTTATCGATCTGGATGGTGCCTGCTGATCCACCAAGTGCAGCGTCTGCAAAATAAGTGAGGGTACAGAAGTCCTTGGTAAGGTTTTCCTTTTAATGAAAAGCAGCCCCAAGTTATTTTCCTTTCTAACAAAGAGCAGCCTGTAAAATCAACAAAAAGAGCAGACACAGATGCCAGCAATTGTGCCAATCATGTTCAAGATGGTGGCTCCATCTTCCTTCTCTTTGTCAGCCACGTGTACAGTAAGGAGCAGACAAGATGGTGCCAGCCAAGGAGAAAATTTATTAGCATAAGATTAGTGTGGGGTAGCCAGCCTTCTTCGCATACTGTGTAAATGTCATAACTGATGGAATCAATCTGTGAGCCTTATGTAAATTAGATGCCTGACTATAAAATCCAGCACATCCACTGCCAGCCTGCCTTTTCCTCTAGGAAGTCCCCTCTTTCTTGCTAGAGAGAGAGTTATGTTCCTTTCTGTTTCTTTCTCTTTATTTTGCCTATTAAACCTTCGCTCCTAAACTCCTTGTGTGTGTCAGTGTCCTAAATTTTCTTGGCACCAGATGACAAACCACGGGTATTTACCCCAGACAACGTAGCTGCTTCAAGGTTATCCTCAGGAGCAATTTGGGGAGGGTCAGAATCTTGTAGCCTTGAGCTGCATGACTCCTAACCCACAATTTCTATTATTTTGGCTAATTTTTCAGTCCTACAAAGGCAGTCTAGGCTCCAGGAAAGAAGGAGGTTTGCGTGGGGAAAGGGCTGTTATCATCTTTGTTTTAAACTATAAACTGTAAACAAAGTTTCTCCCAAAGTTATTTTGGCCTATGCCCGGGAATGAGCAAGGGCAGCTTAGAGGTTAGAAGCAAGATATTGTTGATTAGGTCAGGTCTCTTTTACTGTCTCAGTTATAATTTTGTAATAGTGGTTTAATGAGGACAATGAACATCATAAACTCATTGCAAGGATACAGATTGTATTACCCCAATTTGGAGAGTAGACGATGCTTAGAACTGAGAAACCCAGACAAGGCACTTATAACCCCATTTCCACTGCACTCCATCCGAAAAAGTTTTAGGAGACACACCATTTCTCTGCTTTGAGTTTCCTTTATACAAAGCAATGGTTTATTGAGATTTGGGAATAATGAGAGGAAAAAGGGAAGGTTTAATATTTTTAATGGCTTCAATTTTTTAAAACATTTATCTCAAGAGAATACATGGTTATCAATGCACTGAAAATCATCCATGAACTGGTAAGAAAACCTAACCTCATGTGTTTTCATAGACGCTAGCATACAATTTTTCTTTTTTCTTTTTTTTTTTTGAGACAGAGTCTGGCTCTGTCGCCCAGGCTGGAGTGCAATGGCGCGATCTCGGCTCACTGCAAGCTCTGCCTCCCAGGTTCATGCCATTTTCCTACCTCAACCTCTCCAAGTAGCTGGGACTACAGGCGCTCACCACCACGCCCGACTAACTTTTTGTATTTTCAGTAGAGACGGGGTTTCACCGTGGTCTCAATCTCCTGACCTCGTGATCTGCCCGCCTCGGCCTCCCAAAGTGCTGGGATTACAAGCGTGAGCCACCATGCCCAGCCAGCATATAATTTTTCTGTTAAAATGAATAGTGCATTCACTGTGACCAACACTGGGATAATAGCTCCTACCTTTTTGTGTGTTGCCAGCATCTAGCTACTTTACTGCATTTTCAAATGTCCAAACTCATTTTCTCAATTTTCCTTAACACGAGAGCAGATAAACAAGGAGGCAGTAATATATTTTCATTCAGCAGCTTCTGCAGAGGCAGGGTCTGGAAGCAGCTCCCTGGGATGCCACGTAAGCTACTCCATCGCTCTGAGTCACAGTGATGGAGGACTTGGACGAGATGGATTTTGTCAGGTTCCTTCCAGACATATGAATTTAAAGACATGATAATTTGAAGATATTACCTAAGTCCCCAGGAAGAGAAAGAGCTTTCATAAACAATGTAATCATGGGAGTAATTCCTCCAGGGATCACAAGGACTTGGCTCTTCCTGCTGACCTTTTTCCATTTGATCTTTCACTCCACTAAGAGAATCCGTTATCTATAGAAAAGAAGCCACTTTCTTTAGAGTCATTGGGTGAATCATTGCTCCAGTGAATGGTTACTGTGATGGGTAATTCTGGGTGTCAACTTGACTGGACCACAGGATGCCCAAATAAACACTGTTTCTGGGTGTGTTTGAGGCTGTTTCCAGAAGAGAATAGCATTTGAATGGGTGGGCTGAGTCAAGCAGACGGGCCTTCCCAATGTAGGTGTGCATCATTCAATCCACTGAGGACCTGGACAGAACAAAAGGCAGAGGAAGGAGGAATTTGCCCTCTTTTTTCCTGCCTAACTGCTTGAGCTGGGACACCTCATCTCCCTTCTCCTGCTCTCAGACCGGAACTTATACCATTGGCTCCCCTGGTCCTCAGGCGTGGACTAAATTATCCCATGGGCTTTCCTGGTCCTCCAGCTTCTGTGGGACTTCTCAGCCTCCATAAGCACCTGGTGAACCAATTCCTCGTGGTAATTTCTTTTTCTTTTGTTTGGTTCTTATCAGTTTTCCTATCGGTTCTGTTTCTCTGGAGAACTTGACCAATATAGCCTCAACGCTCTATTTTCTAAGAAAATTGAAATTTAAAAAAGTTCAATTTGATAATTAAAAGTCCCTCTGAGACAGAGTAGGAATGGGGCCTGGCTTCAACTCACTCCTGCTAGAGCATTCTTTCACACATCTCCACGATTACAAAACCTACACCACTACCTCACTGATGTCATTATGTCTGAACCATGCCTTTTACTTAAAGAATTCCAGGAACTGGCCTTGGGAGATCACCAAGGTTGTGGAGTGTCCCAGCTTGGGAAGAAATGCTAAACAACTGATTTACAGACTTGTTGCCTTCTGCCAGACCAGCAGGGGGTCCATTACTCAGGATAACCCCAGCAACCAGATAATGCCTACCTGCATACCCTAGTCTGGCTGTCAACTCCTGTGCTTTGCCTAATAAAAAAGCCCTACAGGCTCTTGTCGGAAAGTCAGCCAGGGAATTCTCCCTCTCTCTCTCAATCTCTCTCTCTCTCATTGTCTCCCTTATGTCCAGGCATAAGCTCCAATGAGGCCTTGTCTGGAAAAAGTCTTCTGGCCTCACCTCAATCTCTAACATATTGAGAGCCCAAGAGCCTGTGCTCAGTAACACCTCTAACGCAGATAAGGTTAGATCTTAAAAATAGGGTGAAAACATGAGGCAATTAACTTTTAGTAATGTCTTCATAATGTTTTCTTTAAAATTTTACCAATTTTCCATTTTATTATGATCCTCTGTAATATGTACCAATCAATTAACATAAACTCATTTTACTCAAAATAAATACGTTTTATAGATAGAAATGCAGTGTCTTTTTTTGTCTTTTTAATTTGTCATGTCCTAATACAGGTATAAAACAAAAAGTATCTGAGACAAGTTTTAATCAATTTAAATGTTTATTTTGCCACAATGGTGGATGTGCCCCTGACACAGCCCCAGGAAGTCCTGAGAACACACGCCCAAGATGGTTGGGTTACTGGGTTACTGCTTGATTTTATACACTTTAGGGGGGACAGAAATTACAAGCAGACATCGATTAGTATGTGTAAGGTGTACATTGGCTCAGTTCAGAAAGGTAGGACAACTTGAAGGGTGGGGAGCTTTCAGGTTATAGGTGGATTCAAAGGTTTTCTGATTAGCAATTGGTTGAAAGAGTTAAGTTATTATCTAAAGACCTGGAATCAACAGAAAGGAATGTCTGGGTTAAGATACGGGATTGTGGAGACTAAGACTTTTATTATGAAGATGAAGTCTCTAAGTAGTAGGCTTCAGAGAGAGACGTGTGAATATTTCTTATCAGACTTCCAGGTGCCAGACTCCTAGTTAGCCTCTCCTGCATCAGGAAAAGACCTGGAAAAGGAAGGGGGATTCTCTACAGGATGTAGATGTCCCCCCAAAGAGACAGCTTTGCCAGGAGTCAAAGAAATATATTTCAGGGTAAAATGCTTTGATTTATTTCAGGGCCTGCTATCTGTCGTTTTGTGATGTATTGCATTGCTACAAAGAGTCTGTTTGGTCAGTCTTAAGAAGTCTGTTTTAATGTTAAAGCTGGTCAGTTCCGCATAAATTCCAACAGAAGGAGAGTATAGTGAGGCATGTCTGACCCCCCTTCCCATCAGGGCCTGAACTTGTTTTTCGGGTTTGCCTTGGAATGCCCTTGGCCAATGGTGGGGAAGTCCATTCAATTTGTTGCAGGGCTTAATTTTATTTTTGGTTTACACAGGGCTGTGTATACAATAAATTCTCAATAAATCCTTGGGAACAAATGAGTTGTTAAATCTCATTCCTGAATTAATACCTTTCATACAACAGACTTAAAAGTACTAACAATGTAAATGAATCTCATGTCACTTTCATAAGCAACCTCAGCCTGTTTAACAGGTAGATAGTATGAACATCATGTTGGGGCTCAGTATATATCACACCAAAACATGACTGTAGAGAGTTTCCTTAGGCCAGAAATCAAGTCAGTGTTCAAGATTTTAAGTGTACTGAGATGATTTCATTTACTTAAGTTTTTCTTAATGCAATCTGCTGAGAAACAGGTGGTAATTTGGGAGTTCAAGGTTGTCACTAAGTTTTTCACTTACTTTTAACTCCCTTATAAGTAATAATAGAAATAAGTCATCACATTCATGGAAATTCATTCCTGTGCTTTACTTAATCACACATAAGCCTTTGCTGACTTAAAAAAAAAAGCAAGTGACCTGCTATATATGTTTATCTCCTGTGGCTCCTAACATCCTGTTAAACGAAAATTATGGGCGCCCATCACTTTAGACTGAACTTCCTACACTAGGCCCCAGCAGAACAGACAAAATCAAAACAAAGTCACTCACACAAAATGCCACAGAGTCAAACTGGAACTTTAAGGAAGGAGATAGATCCCCTAACAGACCAGACCAGTTTTTTACTGAAAACAGGAGATTCTAGTCTACCTGAGTGAGTGTAATAAAAATGGTCCCTTTGCTCTA
Source organism: Gorilla gorilla gorilla (assembly GCF_029281585.2). Classification (NCBI taxonomy): domain Eukaryota; kingdom Metazoa; phylum Chordata; class Mammalia; order Primates; family Hominidae; genus Gorilla; species Gorilla gorilla. Next base: position 30,822,384 of record NC_073245.2, read on the forward strand.
ACCGTTACAGAAAAAAGTAATCTGAAATTACCTGAAGTAACCTGACAATAGCCAGTCAGCAATTTTTCCTATGGTTTTGTCTCCCTAGTCTACCTTACAAAACCCACTGTTCTGCCATTGCTCAGTGGGCACTCTCATTCTGTTTTGTAGGATGGAGGCCACCCCTATTCATGAATTGCAAATAAAAGCCAATTAAATCTGTAAAGAAATTTGTCATCATTTCTGCCTTTTGAAAATCTAACGGAAATAAAAGTTTAATAGTGCAAAAAGAAGTAAACCCATAAAGATAAAGAGACCTGAGGGTTATGGATGAGTAGAAGAGAGATCCCAACAAATTTCCGGGAAAAAGACAGTATGGGAAACGTGTTGGCTGGCAAAACAGAGCGGACGGAGCAGCTCGGATGATGTTAAGATATTGTGTGAATTCCAAGACTGGCTCCAGTTTTGGAGTTGGCAGGCATTGGAGGGAGTGAGGAATGGGCTGAAAACGGTGGGAATGACAGAGTGTTTGCACAACTGCTCCCAGGGGTCTTATTTGCATGTGCAGAATTCCCATCAGAAGCTGAGAAGCCTCTAAAGAAGTTGAATGTACAGGGAAGGGTATGTTCTCTTGAGTGGAGGTTGGTACCTCTCAAAGAAAGCCTTCCTGACTTTGGTGTCTTCAGTGTTGGGGTTCAGGACACACCACCCCAAAATATGACTATAGGAGACCAAAACATGCCACACAGCATATTTTGAGCTGGTTATTTTGGGAAACTGCAGACACAGGAGCCTGTTTGAAAAGTTGCCCTTTTGTGGCCGGGCGGAGTGGCTCACGCCTGTAATCCCAGCACTTTGGGAGGCCGAGGCAGGTGGATCATGAGGTCAGGAGATCGAGACCATCCTGGCTAACACGGTGAAACCCCACCTTTACTAAAAATACAAAAAATTAGGCGGGTGTGGTGGCAGGCGCCTGTGGTCCCAGCTACTCGGGAGGCTGAGGCAGGAGAATGGCGTGAACCTGGGAGGCGGAGCTTGCAGTGAGCTGAGATTGTGCCACTGCATTCCAGCCTGGGTGACAGAGCGAGACTCCATCTCAAAAAAAAAAAAAAAAAAAAAAGAGAGAGAAAACTTGCCCTTTTGTAAAGAAAATCCACATCTATAAGGGAAATGTATATTAGTAAAAGTACCTGTGTCAGTAAGAGAACTGCTCTGAGTCAACGTTTATTACCCAGGAGAATTTTCATCTGCATAACAAGACAAGCTTTATTCACCATACATTTCCTCCCCTTGCCCTCCCATAATCTGCTTTTACCACACCCCAGAAGACCTTAGCCACCATTTCTTTCCGTAGCTCAGGATGCCAGATAAGCTGCAATCACCTGGCCCTTCCTCGACCCTCATATTTTTGTTGGATTCTGGTGTATGTATGTAATTAAATATGTTTTTTCTCCTGTTAATCTCTCCTATGTCAATTTAATTAATAGCCTGGCCAAAGGACCCAGAAGGGTGAAGGGAAGCCATTTTTCCCTCCCCTACAAGAGGGTGTGGCAAAAGTCCCACACCTACTCAATTGTATCATGAGGGTCCTGACACTCAAGTTAGAATAATGTAAAGAGGGTGTATTTACAAGGTACTCTACCAGACTCCTCTGATGCACCAGTTCCGATCCTTTGGGCCTCACCTGTCTTGGGTCCAGCCACTGCTGCAGTGATCAACTGCCTTTTTTGCTGGTGCAGTCCAGCAAGGTGTGTAGCCAGGCCTTATGAGCTTGCAAGAGCTAAACACAACCATTATTAAAAAATAAGTGATATAAATTTATAATTAAATAAATTACATTAAAAAGGAAGATAAACACTCGAAACTCATCACTCCCTATTTTATGACATTTTACTATTATTTTTGCTCTTGAGCTATTTATTTATTTATGTTTTGTTTTGTTTTGAGACAGAGTCTCGCTCTGTCACCCAGGCTGGACTGCAGTGGCACAATTTCGGCTCACTAGAACCTCCACCTCCTGGGTTCAAGCAATCCTCCTACCTCAGCCTCCCGAGTAGCTGGGATTACAGGCATGTGCCACCATGCTCAGCTAATTTTTGTATTTTTAGTAGAGATGGGGTTTCACCATGTTGGCCAGGCTGGTCTCAAACTCCTGACCTCAGGTGATCCACCCATCTCAGTCTCCCAAAGTGCTGGGATTACAGGCGTGAGCCACCATGCCCAGCCGTGCTCTTGAGCTATTTACATCTATTAAATCATCTTTTCAAGTTATCTTCAGAGTCAGTATGTTGGTAGCTTGAAATCAGCTATGGTGAATATTTATACCATAGAAATGTGAAATTAAGTAACTCACCTTAAAGCTGTTGGAGCTTTGAATTATTCTGAGCCTTGAGAAGAATGTGGCCATGTGACTCCAGTCACGGGGTATACAGCTGCGAATTTTGCCTTTTTTTCTGTAAATAATTAAGACCAAATGGCACCAGAGATAGGCCCCTTTAGATCATTGCCCCTACTCATGTGTTAATAAAGTAATCGTCCTCTGAACATAGCAATCTGTAACCAATCAAACTGCTGTAAAGGCAAGGCATGGTGGCTCGTATCTGCAATCCCAGAACTTTGGGAGGCTGAGGTGGGTGGATCACTCGAGCCCAGGAGTTTGAGAACAGCCTGGGAACTTGGTGAAACCCCGTCTCTACAAAAAAAAAAAAAAAAAAAAAAAAAATTAGCTGGATGTGCTGCCACAGGCCTGTAGTCCAGCTACTTGGGAGGGTGAGGTGGGAGAATGGCATGAGCCTGGAAGGCAGAGGTTGCAGAGAGCCAAGATTGCACCACGGCACTCCATCCTGGGCAACTGAGTGAGACCCTGTTTAAAAAAGAAAAAAAATCGCTGTAACATAGGCAGTGGTCTCATATGTAAAATGTTGTGATCTTGCTAAAATTTATCTGTTTCTACAAGTAAAACTGTAACTTATGCATTTTGGAATGCTGACCCCATTTGTTGTCAGTCAGTGTCCTCAGGTGTCTATCCTCAAGCATTGCAATCAAATAAACTCTGTACTTAATCATATATTCTGAATTTCATTATTTAAGGTAGATAGGAATAGGAGAGCCAGTTGTCAAAAGTTTACCGCACTACACTGGTGCAATCTGTCAGCACCTCCCCTCCTACCTGGAAGCACAACTTTTCCGTCCCGTCCTGAGGATCCATACTGAGTTATGGGACACCATGCAGTCATGCCCAGGGCTCACCACATGGGGGAGTTAATTCCTTGTGGAGCTAATATTTGACAAATAAGAAACGAGAGCTGGTGGATTAATTCTTGCCTCTTCCCCGCCCCCCACCGCAGACGGTCCTACTTCCGGCGCAGCTCAGAGCACAGTTCTGTTGCACTGAGCTATCCCCTGCACTTAGCAGCAGCCTGCCCCTCACACCTCCTAGGATGGCTCTCCCTCCTCTTCCCAGTCTCTTATTCCTCTGCTCTGAGATCGAACTCCCTTTAACAATAGCACATTCAGGCTTTGCGTTCTAGGGAAGTCAGGGTAAGACAGGACCTAATGTGGAAAGTGAGTGTGGTTGGGAAGAGCAAGGGATTGTGTAGGAACCTGAAGCCAGCAACACGGAGGCTGTCACAACCCCTGGCTTGAAGAGACAAGGGCAGGGAGCATTTAGCAAAAACCAGATGGGGAGAAAGTCATCTTAAAATGATCTGAGACCTTCCATTGTGGGGCACAGACAGGAAGGTAGGAAAGGAAATATCCAGTCCACAGTCGGTCCCCTCCCTCACCCTCTCACCAGGGAGCCTCATTCACTGGACATAATTTGGAGCCAGGGGACAGAGATGGGCTGGGGTGGGGCAGGAATTGGAGAAGAGTGGCTGGAAGGACAAATGGAAATTGTTTATCACATTGTCCTCGAGCAAAATCTACTAATTAGCATTCCCAGTTGCCAGTCACGCCTTTCACTCAGGAGAGAGGCTGGTCAGGAGATTATGCAATGGCACCCAGGGAGACATCAGCTGTGCGAAGAATGAGAGGGGCCAAAACAAACTAAGAAAAAACAAATTCTGGAAGAAACAAAGGTAATTTAGAGAACAGAAAAGAACTCGAAAACAAACCTATTACCTCAATTCAACATGGACAGCATCTGGTGAATAAAAGGAATGCTCAAATAAGAAAGAGGTCTTAGAAATTAAAAAAAATGATTAGAGAAATATGAAATTCAACAGAGGGACTAGAAGCTAAAGCAGAAAAAGTCTTCCAGTTCCTCAGGCAAAACCGCAGAAACCACAGACCATAAAGATGAGGCATGGAAGTTTAATTCAAGATATTAGCCCAGAACGAGAGACCAAAAAATACTGAAGGAATAATTCTGGAAAAAAAAAAAGTGTTTATAGAAGAAAATGCCCCAGGGCTGAGTATCTAAATCTTGCAGAGAGCTAGACTTTGTCTCCCTTTATCGACAAGTGCTTGGATGCTGCCTTCAGGAGCTGGGTGTAACCTGGGCGAAGCAGCTCCCTTCAGCCCCGGGCAATTCCTGGAGAGGGATTAGGAGTTCACCATCAGCAACAAGTAGTTTGGGTAACAGGGAAAGAGGCTTGGGTCCTGAAAGGGGTGCATCACAGCATCCACCACATCCACCCCTTGGGCACCACTAGAATCCAGCTGCTTTGGATAGACGTTTATCCTCTGTGGGAACAGCTCGTCCAGGATGGTGGTTGGGCATTTTTATTGGAGAAACATAGAACAGAAAGGATATTGACATACATTGTAATCCCCATGACTGCATTCAGCCCTGAGGCTGTAGCTGATTCTCATTATCTCCTCTTCTATTTTACTCCGTCTTTACACCCTCACCTCTTGCCTCTAGTGCCTCTGCTAGCCTAGGTGGCTTATCTGGGAGTACTCTCCAGACCTTCATCCCTGAGGAGCGCAAGCCCTGGCCACAGTCTTTCACAGGCGTGGCTGCTGCATTTGTTCATTTCCATCAAAATTGGGCGGGTGTTGGGAACCAAGAGATGCTCTGGCCGATCACGTGGGGGCCTGACCTATTGTTCTGCAACAGCAGCCCTGCCTCCTCCTGAGGAATGTGGATAATTTGCCTGCCAGCAAGGTGACTCTTTTTCTTGTCTGCTGGTCGCTGGGCAAGAGGAACCCAAAGTGATAAGGCAGCAGCAATAGCTTAAATGTAGTAGGACTCACACGGTTTCTCCTGGAAGAAGTGTTACCCCTCTAGGAACTGGGACCTTATAGACTAGTGCTGTCCAATAGAACTTTCTATGATGATGGAACTGTTCTATATCTGATTTGTCCAACATGGTAGCTAATAACTGTGTGGCCACTGAGCCCTTGAAATCTGGCTAGTGTGACACGGAGAGTGAATTTTAAGGCCAGGCGTGGTGGCTTATGCCTGTAATCTCAGCATTTTGGGAGGCCAAGGTGGGAGGATTGCTTGAGCCCAGGAGTTTGAGACCAGCCTGGGCAACATAGTGAAATTCTGTCTCTACAAAAAAGAAAAAGAAAATAAGCCAGGCATGGCTGAGGTGGGAGGATTGCCTGAGCCTGGAGGTTAAGGCTGCAGTGAGCTGTGATCATACCACTGCACTGCAGCCTGAGTGACAGAGTGAGAGCCTGTCTCAATAAATAAATAAATCAACAAATATGTAAAATAAATTTTAAACTTTATTTTAATTAATTTAAATTTAAATAGCTACATTGGGATAGTGGCTACTGTGTTGGCCAGCGCAGCTCTGTATCATCAGAACCTAAAGCTGCAGAGTACAATGCCCAAAATCCCCACCTGGGTCACTGGAGGTGATGGTGAGTAGGGCCACGCCTTAATATCCATGCCTTGGCTCTATCAATAGGGGACATGGCACCATGCCATGGTCTTTGATTCAGGGCATATACTACATCCCAGAGAATGCCACCCTGTACCGGAAGGGCATCATCTCCAAGCTGGAGCCTCAGCTGTGCCTTCAGAAGGCTCTGGCATCACTTTCTCAGGCATCAGCTTGTGAGTGCTGCAGAGAGAACTAGACCCATGACCAAGTATCCCTCCTCTGCTGCGAAGTGGGTTGCTTGATCCGAGGTGGTGGTGAGTAAGCGGAGCTCCATGTTGGTGGATCAAATATTATAAGATGGATTGTGGTGCTGGCCAACACTCTACAGGCAGGGAAGCAGAATGTGTGTTGCCTCCAAGCAAGATGAATTGCTCCCCCTTCCAGAGTGAAGGGATCCAGTGTCATCAACTCGCCACCAACTCTTTCATCGGTCACTTTGACAGATTAGGGGTTTGACTTTGGTTTCTGTGGCTCGCAAATTGGCCCGTTGGCTGTGGCAGTGGCTCAGCCTTGGCGAGTTGGAGCTCTTCTGTCTGGCACATGCAGAGCCTCCACCCCTGCCACCATGGCCTTTCCCTTTGTGAGCCCGTTGTGCCAGCACTGGGACAACCGATGGCAGAGGCTAGAACAGACAGCAGCTGACCGAACCGTTCTCTCTCCTTGGCGGTGTCAAGCCTTTTCTGGGTTGTTTGCTCTCTGGCGGATATTAACATCTGTGCCAGGATCTTCACTGGGTGCCAACTTCCATAGACACAGTCACATGTCTCTTCCCCTCCGTGTTCTCAACCTTCCTCCTTCCAGGCCCTGACGAGCCCAGCAAATCACACAAGACTGCCCAGGAGCCAATGTGGAGTCTGATTTCAGGATACTTCTCTTTCCACACTGCCTGAAGCCCTGCCCACTGGGAGAGCTTCCCCATTACCGCCGTCTCTCATGACCACCCTGAATGAGGCGGCCAGAGTACATCTGCAGCCAGTTTTTATTTTGTGCCCACATTTCAAGCTCACTCACCCCTGCACCAAGCTTAACCTTTCCCCTCCTCTGTCAGGTGATCACAAGGGACTCTCCCATGTGCCTCTGAGTGCGATCTGAGGGAAGGGCGCTGGTGTGGGGGTGATGGCACATGGGAGCGTGGGTCACAGCTCCATCACCAAATCGTTCCTCTCCTCATGTTCCTGCCCCTCGTTTATGTTGTGACTTGACCCTGGTTCTTGCTCTGGAATCCAGGAGGGAGGTGGGGACACAGCCTAGGGCAGGGATATGCATGTTGTCTGGCAAGATAAAGGCTCAAGTGATCCCACAGGGAGCTCTGGAGCTAGGATGTCCCTTTGGCATCATCTTGAATTGAGGTGAGAGGACTGGCCCTTTTCCCTCCATATTGTCCAGACATTGGCTGCAAGCTGCCTCCAGAGAGAGTTGCCACAACCTTGGCCAGGGTAGTCAATGCCCAGAGAAGCTCTCAGCTGTGAGCTGTGAGCAATGGCTCTCCCAGCAGCTGGGGGTGTGAGTGCCTTGCTCCAGAAGGGAGATCTAACGCTAGAATTCACCCAGCGCTCTGCTCTGTTCAGCCGCCAATAATACAGAGAAGATTCTACAGGCCTCCAGAGAGAAAAAAGAGGACTTAGAAAAAAATAAAATTAGAAAACAACATTTTATTTTAAAAAAAAATTCCTTCCTTTTGTAAATGTTTGCTAAAATCATCCCTTAATCAGTTAAGGGATCAATTCAAAAACTACTGGCTGAGGTAGTACTAATTCTACTGTGTCAAAAACAACTCGCTTTACTAAAGTAAGCCTTGTAGGGGTAGGATTTGGGTTTGTCCTGTACAACTAACTGCTCCCTGGAGTCCTCTACTTCCCCTCAAAGGAGAAAAAATAAGAACAAGAAAAAGAGCAGAGGCGGTACAGAGGACGGATCACTCTGAAATGAGTAGAGGAACGCGTGGACCATGCAAGACTGTGGGGCTCCCCGTGGATCGCCCCGAAGTACTCTGAATACCAAGCAATTCTTCAAACTCTTATCACAAGACAGTGACCATCATGTATAGACGGCTTACATTTGTTGAGTAGGAAAGTGTCCCAGGGCCTGCTCCCTGCTCTGCCACACGTGGAGGCGCAGGGCTGGGGCTGTGTTCTGTGGGAGAAATCCGCGGGGTCGAGCTGGTGGGGAGACGCCTGGTGGGGCGAGGCGTTTGGTTTACTCTATGTGACTTTGGTCAACGCTCTGCAGATTTGGCCTGCTCTTCTCTAGCGCCCTCTGCTGGAAGACGTCAGGAACTCTGTATTGAAAATATGTAATGAATATTTTTCAGTTTTTGGGCTTTTCCAGTGGGGAATTCCAGGTGCTCTCTCCAAAGCCCAGAACCTCCCCAAGAGGAGCAGCTTTTAGGAGACATTCTAGAAGGCAGAGAGGAGAATTCTGCTTCAGTCTGGTCTGAGAGGGGCCTGGGAGCCTCTCTGGTGGGTAAGAACCCGACTCTGGCACTGTCCCCCGCTGAGACTGTGAGCTGTGAGGGAGACCGGGGTGCAGGCCTGCCTCCAGCGTGATTAGCTGTCTCAGGGGACAAATTCATCCCCCAAGTACACCGTGAAGGGTTTCTGCCTCTCTTCCAATCTTGCTTTGAGGGTGGTAACAAGATTTATTCTTGAAATTGAAGGGGCTAAGTATTTTATACCAAACCTATAATTTGTTTTATTATTTTTTGAGACAGGGTCTCACTCTGTTGCCTAGGCTGGAGTGCAGCACTCACTGCATGCTCTGTCGTGGCCTCGACCTCCCAGGCTCTGGTGATTCTTCCATCTCAGCCTCCCAAGTAGCTGGGACTGCAGGCGCCCACCACTATGCCCCACTAATTTTTGTATTTTTATTTTATTTTATTTTTTGAGACAGAGTCTCACTCTGTCACCCAGGCTGGAGTGCAGCGGTGCAATCTTGGCTCACTGCAACCTCCGCCTCCCGGGTTCCAGCGATTCTCCTGCCTCAGCCTCCCAAGTAGCTAGAATTACAGGCACACACCACCATAGCCAAATAATTTTTGTATTTTTAGTAGAGCTAGGGTTTCACCATGTTGGCCAGGCTGGTCTCAAACTCCTGATTCAGGTGATCCGACCGCCTCAGCCTCCCAAAATGCTGGGATTACAGGCATGAGCCACCGCGCCTGGCCATATTTTTGTAGTTTTTTAGTAGAGACGAGGTTTTGCCATGTTGGCCAGGTCTTGAACTCCCGGCCTCAAGTGATCCTTCCATCTTGGCCTCCCAAAGTGCTGAGATTACAGAAATGAACCACCGCGCCCGGCCTAGAATTTATTTTTATATCGGTCTTCCCAAGTGACAAGTGCTGTTCTATAGAACGCTCACTTGAAATTATGCACAGGGAACTTTTTGCTCAAAACAAAAGATCCCCATTTTCAAATACGACTCCTATGGAATGTGCTTGCGTGCCTCCTCTGGAGACTGTAAGCTTCAGGTGGAAGCTTGGAACTTAGGATTTCATTATTCTGTGGACGCAGGGATCGGTGGATGGATAGGAGGACAAACAAATGACACATTCCTTTTTTTTCTTTTTGCTCATTGTATTTTTTTAAAAAACATTTTAAGTCTACTGTCCATACAGAAATATGAACAAATAATAATTGTATAGCTTGATGACGTTTCTCAAATTAAACTCACCTCTGCACCTGGATCCAGGAAGAGAACATCCCCAGACAGTCTCTCACACCGTCCCCCATGAAGGTGGCTACTCTCCTGATTCTAACAGCAAGGATTCCTGTGATCAGCTTTTGTCTTTTGCCCAGATAGAACTACACGGTGTGTTCTCGTCAGTGTCTGGCTTTTTCGCTCCCTATCAGGAGTGTAAGATTTACCCACATTTTTGTGTGCATGGATTATAATTATGGCAGTGCAATCTCTTATCATAACAATTAGTTTGTGTTCTCCCAGAAGAGACCCTGAGCAAGGATCCTAGTGTAAGCAGTTTATTGGGCGACGAAGAAAACCCTGGCAAATGAGGTGAATTAGGAGGAGAGACAAGGAAAGGTAGGTGGCCAATAATAGGTGTGTTATACAGCAAATTACCACTGTGGGCACCTGGAGCTCAATCCCGCCCGTACCTCTGGGAGACGGTGTGGAGATGCCTCGGAGGGATGCAGGAGTTGTGTATTCACATCCAAGCTCCATACAGTCACTGGCTGCTGGGCAAAGACTGTCTGTGTTAATGCCCTGGAACTCCCAGCCAGCTGCAGGGAGAGGCACAGGGGCTCTGGTGTTCGAGAAAGCTCTTGGAGGAAGAACAGCAGTGAAGGCAGTGGGAACTCAGGGAAGAGGGAGAGGGAAAGGAATCTGGGCAGTCAGAATCTGCTACAGACACCCTGGATCAGGGTTTTACGTGACGCTTCTGTACTCAGCAAAGAACATTCTGGACCAGGTACTTGCTTTTCCTGTGAGAACATTTGCTGTGTTCACCCATCCCACGTCCTTTCATTCTCTTCCCACTTTTCCTTTTGCAAAGCTACACTTTGCTCAGATGCAGACAGCCTTAGTGGGTCTGTCAAACGCAGCCAAGGGTGGGTCTTGACCTAAGCTAGGCCAGCCAAAACCTGTCCTTCGGGGCAGGAAAGGGCTGGGACTGCCTTCTTCTGGGGTGGTGCCTCCGTCAGTTCTCGCTGTCTGGTTTCCTGGGATTGCCTGGCTTCTTCTTGTCACTTGCTAGTGAAAGTTTTCCTCAAGGTTCTGTGAACTGCCCCATATTCTAATAAATTCCTCTTTTTGATTGTCTAAGTCCAGGCCCTTCAAGCAGCAGATGCCAAGGTGGAATTAGATTTCTAAGGGATTTATTGGAGAAATTGTGGAGGGCACCAGAGGAGGCTGGCCGACCCTTCAGCCAACATGCAGGTCTGACCCTGTGGAGGAGCGAGGGAAGGAAGGAAGGAAAGAAGGAAGGGAGGGAGGGGGGGCGGGAGGAAGGAAGGAAGGAAGGGGAGGAGGGGGAAGGGAGGGAGGGAGGAAGGAGGGCACCAGAGGAGGCTGGCAGACCCTTCAGCCAACATGCAGGTCTGATCCCTGTGGAGGAGCAAAGGAAGGAAGGAAGGAAGGGAGGAAGGAACGGAGTGAGGAGGGAGGGAAGGAGGGAGGAGGGAGGGAGGGAGGGAAGGAAGGAAGGGGAAGGAGAGGACAGGCAGGGAAGGAGGGAAGAAGGGGGGAAGGAGGAAGGAAGGGAGGGGGGAGGGAGGGAAGGAGGGAGAGGGGAGGGAGGGAAGGAGGAGGAAGGGGAGGAGGGGGAAGGGAGGGAGGGAGGAAGAAAGGCACCAAAGGAGGCTGGCAGACCCTTCAGCCAACATGCAGGTCTGACCCCTGTGGTAGAGCAGGGGAGGACGGGAGGGAGGGAAGGAAGGAAGGAAGGGAGGGAGGGAGAGAGGGAGGGAAGGAGGGAGGAAGGAAGGAAGGAAGGGGAAGGAGAGGACAGGCAGGGAGGGAGGGAAGAAGCAGGGAGAGAGGGAGTGAGGGAGGAAGGAAGGCACCAGAGGATGCTGGCAGATCCTTCAGCCAACATGCAGGTCTGACCCTGTGGAGTGAGGGAAGGAAGGAAGGGAGGGAGGGAAGTAGCAGGGAGAGAGGGAGTGAGGGAGGAAGGAAGGCACCAGAGGAGGCTGGCAGATCCTTCAGCCAACATGCAGGTCTGACCCTGTGGAGGAGTGAGGGAAGGAAGGAAGGGAGGGAGGGAGGGAGGAAGATTTGATAGGAAAAGTTTTTGCAATGCAATTCTCAAAGAGTTTTGGCAAGTCCGAGGGGGGTGGGGGTGGTCCTTAAGCCAAAATTAGTTGGGTCTCAAAGAATAAACCTGCCTTAATATCCCTGCTGCTTTTAGTCATTGGCTGGAAACAGTCCATGGAAGTATAGACTTTGGGCCTAAAGTCAGGGGCAGCACCTGGAGCCTTTGGTCAATTATGCTCGCTGCAGCAGGAAACCTGAGAGGCACATTTCACAGCTGTCGCGTTGCCTCAGTTAACAAGACAGCAGCCAAACCTACAGCAGCTGATACAGTTCCTTTACCCTCTATGGCTGTTTCTTTTTAATATATATATAAATTTAAATATAAATTGCCTTTCTCCTTGATTTATTTGGATAATTAATAGTATATGATATCTACTTATCACACTCTGCATGCCACATTGAACCAATTACACTGTTAGAGTTTCATTTTGATATCTGAAACTCTAGCCATATGTTTTGTTTTTAAAATGCAAATGCCCCTTAGTAGTGTTAAGTCTTAGTTGTTTACCCTTTAGTAAAACCAATGTTATCCAGCTGGCTCAATCCCACTTTCCAGCTGTGGGAACTTAGGCAAGTCTGTGAACCTCTCTGAGCCTGTTTTCTCATCTGTAAATGAGACCCTGCTCATGGGGTGACATAGTTTTGCTCTGTGTCCTCACCCCAAAATCATCTCAAATTGTAATCCCCACATGTCAGGGGAGAGACCTGGTCGGAGGTGATTGGATCATGGGGTCAGTTTCCCCCATGCTGTTCTTGTGATAGAAAGTGCGTTCTCACAAGATCTGATGGTTTAAAAGTTTAAAAATGTCCCCCTTCGCATGCTCTCTCTGTCTCCTACTGCCATATAAGACGTGCCTTGCTTCCCTTCCCCTTCTGCCATTATTGTAAGATTCCCGAGGCCTCCCCAGCCATGCAGAACTGTGAGTCAATTAAACCTCTTTTCTTTATAAATTACCCAGTCTTGGGTAGTTCTTTATAGCAGTTTGAAAATGGACTAATAGAGAAAATTGGTATCAGGATAGTGGGGTACTGCTATAAAGATAACCTGAAAATGTGAAAGCAACTTGGGAAGTGGGTAATGGGCAAAGGCTGGAACAGTTTGAGGGGCTCAGAAGAAGACAGGAAGATGTTGGAAAGTTTGGAAATTCCTAGAGACTTGAATGGTTTTGACCAAAATGCTGATAGTGATATGGACAATAAAATCCAGGCTGAAATGGTCTCAGATGGTGATGAGGACTTACTGGGAACTGGAGCAAACGTCACTTTTGCTATGCTTTAGCAAAGAGACTGGCAGCATTTTGCACCTGCCCTAGAGATCTGTGGAACTTTGACTTGAGACAGAAGAGTGAGGGTTTCTGGCAGAAGAAATTTCAGAAACTTTTCTGAAAGCATACAGTCATATGCATTCACAAAGAGATGATTTGAAATTGTAACTTATGTTTAAATGGGAAGCAGAGCATAAAAGTTTGGGAAATTTGCAGCCTGACCATGTGGTAGTAAAGAAAAACCCATTTTCTAGGGAGAAATTCAAACGCCTGCAGAAATTTGCATAAGTAATCAGGAGCCAAACGTTAATCACCAAGACAATGGGAAAAATATCTCCAGGGCATTTCAGAGAGCGTCAAGGCAGCCCCTCCCATCACAGGCCCAGAGGCCTAGGAGGGAAGAATGGTTTCATGGGCTGGGCTTAGGGCCCCTGCTGCTCTATGTAGCCTTGGGACATGGCACCCTGTGTCCCAGCTGCTCCAGCTCCAGCCATGGCTAAAAGGGGCCAAGGTACAGCTCAGACCATTGCTTCAGAGGGTGCAAGTCCAAAGCATTGGCAGCTTGCACATCGTGTTGGGCCTACAGGTGTGCAGAAGACAAGAGTTGAGGATTGGGAACTTTCACCTAGATTTCAGAGGATGTAGGGAAACACATGGATATCCAGGCAGAAGTCTGCTGCAGGGGCAGAGCCCACATAGAAAACCTCTGGTAGGGCAGTGCAGAGGGGAAATGTGAGGTTGGAGTCCCAACACAGAGTCCCCACTGGGGCACTGCCTAGTGGAGCTGTGAGAAGAGGTCCACCGTCCTCCAGAAACCAGAATGGTAGATCCACTGACAGCTTGGACCATGCACCTGGAAAAGCCACAGGCACTCAATGCCAGCTCGTGAAAGCAGCCATGGGGGCTGAACCTGCAGAGCCACAGGGGTGGAGCTGCCCAAGGCTGTGGGAGCCCACCCCTCATATCAGCATAACCTGGATTTGAGACATTAATTCAAAGGACATTATTTCGGAGCTTTAAGATTTAATGACTGGCCTGCTGGATTTCTGACTTGCATGGGGATTGTAGCCCCTTGGTTTTAGCCAAGCTCTCCCCTTTGGAACAGGAGCATTTACCCAATGCCTGTACCCTCATTGTATCTTGGAAGTAACTATTTTGTTTTCAGTTTTACGGGCTTATGGGCAGAAGGGACTTGCCTTGTCTCAGATGAGACTTTGGACTTGGACTTTTCAGTTAATGCTGGAATTAGTTAAGACTTTGGGGGACTGTGGGAAGGCATGATTGGTTTCACAATGTGAAAAGGACATGACATTTGGGAGGGGCTAGGGACAGAATGATATTATTTGGCTCTGTGTCCCCACCCAAATCTCATCTCAAATTGTAATCCCCATGTGTCCGGGGAGGGACTGGTGGGAGGTGATTGGATCATGGAGGTGGATTTCCCCCATGCTGTTCTTGTGATAGTGAGTGCACTCTCATGAGATCAGATGGTTTAAAGAGTGTGGCAGTTCCCCCTTCATGTTCTCTCTCTCTCCCGCCACCATGTAAGACGTGCCTTGCTTCCCCATCTCCTTTCACCATGATTGTAAGTTTCCTGAGGCCTCCCCAGCCATGTGTAACTGTGAGTCAATTAAACCTCTTTTCTTTATAAATTACCCAGTCTTAGGCAGTTCTTTATAGCAGTGTGAAAATTTTCTTTCTTCTTTCTCTTTCTTGTCTCACTCTGTTACCTAGGCTGGAGTACAATGGTACAATCTTGGCTCACTGCAGCCTCAACCTCCCAGGCTTAGGGGATCCTCCCACCTCAGCCTCCCAACTAGCTGGGACTACAGGCACATACCACCACATCTGGCTAATTTTTTGTATTTTTTGCAGAGATGGGTTTTGCCATTTTGTCCAGGCTGGTTTTGAACTCCTGGGCTCAAGCAATCAGCCCACCTCAGCCTCTCAAAGTGCTGGGATTACAAGCATGAGGCACCACACCCAGCCCCCAGTTCTTTGTTTTCTCTTCTGTTTTCTTTCCTTCCCATCTCTGCATCCTATAGCCTGCTCCTTACCAGAATTGCTTTCCTCCTGACACTGAGATTTATTAAAGCATGGGAATTTGTTGGGATTCAAAGAGAAAGGAAAATGGGAAAGGATATTTTAGTAGATGAGACACTGTCCTATTCACAAAGAGTTTACTGAGGCAAGGGCCTACTACAAAAAGCATTTTACAGGTTATCTCATTATGAACAAATGTTGAGTACTGTTATTAGATAAGCCAGTTCTCAGGCTGGGTAGGGTTCTGCAGAGAAGAACTTGAAACTAGTCCACTGGAGAGCAGTGGTGGAGTGGAGAGTGGATAGAGCCTTAGAAAATGTCCTGTATGTGGGTGCTCAGTCAATATGTGGTGACCAAGAAGAGGCAGGAGAAGGGTAAAGAAAACAGAGTCAGAGGACTCTGAAAGTGAACTGCTGAGTCACAGCGCTGTCTGCTTCTTGGATGGCGTTTATCCCACCTGGAGACACAGGCTCCATATTAAGTGGAACACCACCCACTGCACCTTCCTAGCCTCCTCTCAGTGCCTGCTCCACTGAGCCTTGAGAGCCCACTTTCCACTTTGCACTTGTCATTCTTTGAAGTTAATGGACTTTGGCTAAGCCTGCCTGTCTCCCTCTCTGAGAAATCCGAATGCCCCCCGAAACATTTTCAAAAGCTGGAACATTTGCTTTTCAAAAGTTGTCACAAGGGAGTCCTTTTAAGAACCTCTGGGCTGCCAGGTGCGATGGCTCACACCTGTAATTCCAGCACTTCGGGAGGCCAAGGCAGGTGGATCATTTGAGGTCAGGAGTTCGAGACCAGCCTGGCCGAGGTGGTGAAACCCCATCTCTACTAAAAATACAAAAAATTAGCCAGGTGTGGTGGCACATGCCTGTAGTCCCAGCTACTTGAGAGGCTGAGGCAAGAGAATCACTTGAACCCAGTAGGCGGAGGTTCTAGTAAGCCAAGATGGCACCACTGCACTCCAGCCTGGGTGACAGAGTGAAACTCTGTCACACACACACACACACACAAACACACACACACACAAAAAAACCCTGGGCTGTTAAAAGGGTTGGATTTGCAAGAATTTTGCTTACAGAGAAAAATTGCAGGAAGCTAGGTTGTATACAGGAAGGTCTACCTAACTAATCTGTGGAAAAAGTACAAGTGGTATTTCATTGCTGATTTGTTTTTCTATGGGAGTGAGAGTGGCTTTACCTGGAGCTACCTGTCCTCTTCTGTCTAGTCCCTCTTGTGGCTAGTGACCATCATTTACAAGAAAGCTCACCTGGATTGGGAGCCGAAGAGCCACGAGGAGCTGGAAGCAGGTTGTAGGAAACACAGCAGGGTCAGCGGTCTGCATCCCATGGGTGTGCCTGCCTCAGCACTGGAGGAATTTCATTAAAGTCTCAGAGGACCTCCCTGTGCACATCCAGCAGGTTGTAAATGCCAGAGAATTAGGGCCCCAGCTCCCTGCTCCTCAGATGGGCTCATTCTGGGGATAATGTCCCATGCTGCTTCCCAGAAAATCCCCCCAGGACTGTGCCCAGTGGTCCACAGTGAGGTGGCTTCATAAACATACCTTTTGTTGGCCAAGTTCTCACCTCGGTCTCACTTCTTCACCCACTTCACTGTGTATCCCGCCCCCGCTCCCCCGGATATTCTCTACACGCCCAAATAAACTATTTGCACCCAAATCCTTGTAGCTAGAGAACACAAACTAAGACACACGCTAACACAGTCATGGGGACCTGTGTGAAGATTCAGTTCTGGGTCTGACACCCTGGGACGTGACAGGTGCAGGAAGGCAGTGTGGTGCAGTGGGGAGCACCAGGCACTGCAGGAGAGCCAAGCCATGATCCAAGCTTTCCTGCTCTTGAGTGGTGTGGCCCCGACTATGTCCTTTACAATCCCCTGCTGGGATCTGAGCTCATTGACCATAAACATATAATGATGACAAAGGCCATGCTGGGGCTGGCTGGACACCTTTGCTGCTGTCCATTGCCATGTCTTACTGAGACAGGAATAAGAGAGGAGGCCTAGGATAGGCAGAGTCTGGGCAGGCATGAAAAACTGCTGAAGAGTTTCAGCAGGGGGAGGGGCAATTGGATCCGAATATTGAAAAAATGTCATGGACAATGGAGTAGATGGGTAGACGGGCCAGCAGGAAGAGGGGAGATGTGCTGGGAGACACCACACCGCCCATCAAGGAGGCCTCACGGCGCTTAGACCAGGAAGTTGTGGGGTAGCGAGGGAGAACAGTGGGTAGGTCCAAGACACCCCGAAGCAGTCAAATCAACGAAAGTTCGTGATGACTTGAACCTGGGGGTGGGCAGAGAGAGATTTCTATAAAAGGTGATGTCAAGTTTCTGTGCTACAACACATAAAGACCATTAGAAGAAATCAGGCTTGGAGAAGATGATCGTGAATTCCATTTTGTCATTTTGAATTTGAGATGCCTTTAAAACATTCCAGTGGAGAATCAAATGCACTGCTGGTTCTACAGATGTACAGAGCAAAGGAGGGGCCAGAGTAGAGACACACATTTTGCATTTGTTACCGTGAGGATGGTGACTTGAGCTGAAGATGGGGAGGAGACTCCCCAAGTAGGTCTCTGGACCACCAGCAGCGCAGCATTACCTGGGAAGTTGTTTGAGGTGCGGAATCTCTGGCCCCACCCTGTCCGAGACCTACTGAGTCAGAACTCTGGGGATGAGGCCTGCAGACCCTGTTAACACACCCTTCAGGGCATTTGCATGCACAGGAAAGCTTGAAAATCACTGACTGCAGGCAGTGAGTCTCAAACTTTGCTTCACACTAGAATTACCTGGGGAGCTTCTAAAATCCCAATGACAAAATCAGCTGGGTGTGGTGGCACATGCCTATAGTCCCAGCAACTTGGCAGGCTGAATTGCAGAGGATCTCATGAGCTCCAGGCTGCAGTGAGCCATGATCACACCACTGTACTCCAGCCTGGGTGACAGAGCAAGACCGTGTCTCTAAATAAATTAACATAAAAATAAAAATAAAGCCGGGCGCGGTGGCTCATGCCTGTAATCTCAGCACTTTGGGGGGCTGAGGCGGGCAGACCACCTGAGGTCAGGAGTTCAAGGCAAGCCTGGCCAACCTGGTGAAACCCCATCTTTACAAAAATACAAAAATTAGCCGGGCATGATAGCGGGTGCCTGTAATCCCAGCTACTCAGGAGGCTGAGGTGGGGGAATCATTTGAACCCAGGAGGTGGAGGTTGCAGCGAGCTGAGATTGCACCACTGCACTCCAGGCTGGGTGACAGAGCGAGACTCAGTCTCAAAAATAAATGAATAAAACAAAATAAAATTAAATTAACAAATTCCCAATGCCCATCCAGTACCATTACGTCAAAATCTCTGGGGAGGGCAACCAACTCATCCCCATTTGTCCAGGCCTGCCTGGGACTTTCCTAGTTTTAGCACTGAAAGTCCCTCGTCTCAGGACACCCCTCAGACCTGGATATTCTGGATCCAGCCATCAGAAGCTTTTAAAACTCCCCAGCGGGTTCCACCTGTGCAGTCCCGTTTGAGAAACTGTTCCTGGAGGGTTAGTTCATGCTGCCTGAATGTAAGAGTTGACTGGGGAGCTTTAAAAAGATATTGAATTTCTCCGGATCCCTTCTTCAGAGATTCTGACTTGCCTGGCCTGGAGCGGGGCCCAGGTGTAAGTAGATGGTAACAGGCCTCAGGTGATTCTCATTACAGACAGGGTTAGACCCTTGGACATAGGGAAAGAGCATCAAGTGGAAAGAAAAGTGCCCACCAGATTATGGCCATGAAGAGAAGGAGGAGACTTCTAAAGGGTGGAGAGGTGGCCGGAGAAGCAAGAGGAAAGCAGAGGCCTGGGCCCTTGGCAGCCGAGGGGAGATACTGCTGGAAGGTCATAATCAAGGCTTGCAAAATGTGCATTGGATTGAGCTGTACCAACACAGGGCGCAGAAGATAGGAGGGCTGCAGTGTGAAGGGAAGGCAAGCAAACCAGGAGCCAGAGGCTGCTCTTTCTGAAAGCCACATGGCGAGGAGGGAAGAGGGATGAGGCTGTCCCTGAAGGAGTCGTCTTATGTCCACTTGTTTTTTTTCCTGCTTCTTTTCCTTTTCTCTTTGCTTCTTTATTTTTCGACAGCCACACATTTCTTGTATTTTCAGGGGAAGAAAAAGTGTTAAAAATGACTCTCTTGATAAGCTCCAAACATTTAAAAGTTGGTGAATCTACCAAGGCAACTTCATTATTTCTGTTGAAGAGCAGAGAACAGAGGAATAATTCCAACTGATTGGCACAAACGACTGGTCGTAAGTCACATGTTACTCAGAGCCAGAGCCAGGAGTGAAATCTAGCATCCTGGAGCCACACGGCTCTCCTGCACGCCTCGCCTGCTCCCCAAAGGAGCTCTGAGGTTTGGACTGCAGGAGGTGGCCACTGCTGATGTCATGCTTATTTCGGAAACCAACGGTGGCCTATCTTAGTGCCAGAGGGGAAGGCTCCGGGTTCATTTGGCTGGGTTGCATAGGCATTATTCCATTAGCAATCCCATCACTGGGGCCCAGAGAGTTAGGTGCAGCTGATGAAGAATGAGTTGTCCTTAAGATCTGATTGCTGATCATTTGACAGCGTGCCGTGCTTACTCCATTAAACCTCTTTTTGTCCCCCACATGTTCTTTGTTTGCTAGAGAATATGGGAAGCTATGAGTTCACCGATAATTTCTTTTCTTTTCTTTTCTTTTCTCTTCTTTTCTTTTTCTTTGAGACAGTCTTGCTCTGTCGCCAAGCTGGAGTGCAGTGGTGTGATCTTGGCTCACTGCAACCTCTGCCTCCTGGATTCAAGTGATTCTCCCACCTCAGCCTCCCGAGTAGCTGGGACTACAGGTGTGCACCACCATGCCCAGCTAATTTTTGTATTTTTAGTAGAGACAGGGTTTCATCATGTTTGCCAGGATGGTCTTGATCTCTTGACTTCGTGATCCAACCACCTTGGCCTCCCAAAGTGCTGGGATTACAGGCCTGAGCCACTGCGCCTGGCCTCTTTTTCTTAGAAGAGCAAATGCAGCGTTCTCCAA
Organism: Gorilla gorilla gorilla; assembly: GCF_029281585.2. Classification (NCBI taxonomy): domain Eukaryota; kingdom Metazoa; phylum Chordata; class Mammalia; order Primates; family Hominidae; genus Gorilla; species Gorilla gorilla. The sequence continues at coordinate 30,842,348 of NC_073245.2, forward strand.
GCTGCCCTGTTTGTCTCAGAATAGATTATTAAGCTGGTTAGGGGTTTTACCTAAATGCATGCAACTGTACAACAGTTACCCACAGGGACTTTAAGTGTGGTTTTCTCGTTTTCCTTTTCTCTCCTCTTCTGTCTCCCCATCTTTCCTTATTTTCCTTTCCTTTATTTATAAAGAGGTCATGACAAAAGAGGACAATTGAGGCTAAAAGGGGAGGATAAGAATGATTAACCTTTGAAGGGCTTTGCAAGCTATGTATATAGCAGCTAAGTGAGCCACCCAGTTCTGCAACCCTCTGGAATGGCTTTTCAAACACACGTTGACAGTTCCCTGACTACCTGTATTCACCGATGTCCCTGAAGCAGTCCATGCTAATGATAAATCGCTGTTTCTCATGAACCTGTTGTCTGTCATCTAGGGACATTTTCGTGTTAAGTATTTATTTGCATATGTAAAAACCCCATAAGAGCCCATTAATTACCATGGTGCTCCTGAAGGATGATGCAGGGATGCTTCATCAACGGGGCTGTTAACCCTGTCCACAAACAAACACGTACCCATCAGATTTACCTGTTTAACTTAAACTATAATTACTGAGCAATCAGACGGCTGACAAGTGTAGGTACTAATTATCCAAATGAGACTCCGGCAGCCCAGAGGTACCTAGTTATGTTTAGCTCCTTGACTGTTACTTCGTTTCATATTCACAATCAACGCAAGTAACTTGTGTCCAATGAACTGGTTTATCAAGTGCTTTTCTTACTCTTATTGTAAATATTGAGAAGTGCTACTTTCACACGTGAAGCAACACTTCAATATACATGGATTTTAGAATGAAGTCTAAACGATCTACTGGATTTCCTGGAAGAAAATACAGCGAGTGCTTCACTTAGAGATGGCGAGGCCAGCAGATGGCGGTGTGGACCAGAAAATAAAAATCTCCCCTTCGCAGCGATCGGGCTTTTGCGGTAAGACAGGCCAGGTTTACTTACTAAACTTGAAGAGCTTTTGAATTTAAAGGCCTTTCAGTTGTCCATGCAGAAGGACTTCTGATAAGGGAATCAAGAGAGCCACGTCGTATGCTGGGTTCTTAGGTTTAGAAAGAGCCGCCCAGCGGAGCAGCGTCGTCGTCCTGCATTGCGCACGGGGTGAGAGACTGCAGTCACCCCGATGGCCTCTGAATTCCTAAACTTTGGACTTCGATGGCTCATGAGGACTCAACCAGCTCATTCTAGTTTCTAGTTCTCCCCCTCCCTGACAACCTCGCTGTTTTTTTGCTTTAATCCAGAGACTTATGGGAACTTTATTGTAACCCAGTGAGGGGAAAAATCTTCAATTTAAAGGCAGTTTACATTAATTTTTTTATGTTCATCTTGAAATCTTGGTTTCTAGATGGTTTAAATTAAAATGAGGGTCATATGATTTTTAAAAACACATTCATCTTTGACTCCCTGTCCTTGGCAAAGTGGCTACTTAGATGTAAGTAAAAGGCCAGGCTTGGTGGCTCATGCCTGTAATCCCAGCACTTTGGGAGGCTGACACGGGCGGATCACCTGAGGTCAGGAGTTAGAGACCAGCCTGGCCAACATCGCGAGACCACATCTCTACAAAAATACAAAAATTAGCTGGGCGTGGTGGCGCATGCCTGTAATCACGGGTACTCGGGAGGCTGAGGCAGGAGAATCACTTGAACCCAGGAGGCAGAGGTTGCAGTGAGCTAAAATGTTGCCACTTAAAAAAAAAAAAAAAAAAGAGAGAGAGAGAGATGTAAGTAAAAGACTATTGAGTCCTTTCAGGAAATGTCATAAGAATCCCATTTTAACAGCCATTCTGGTAGAAAGGCATAAACATATAATGGAAATAAAAGTGAAATGATAAGTTGGACATATCATAACATCCAGACTATCGATGTTAATTATTGTCCCTTAGCTTCAATTCACTTTATTTAACTGGGAATAATATATATGAAAATACAAAGTACAAATTGTCTCCTCTCTTCTTCCTCTCTTAGGTCCATTTTCTGTTTCTTTCTCCCATTAACCTACTGAAAACAAGTAGTATTTAACCCAGGGTACTATAAATGTTACAGTTTTCAGATACTGTTGTTAAACTTGTTTAGCTCATAATCTTGAGTAAATGATAGAGCTTGCTTTTCTACAGACTGTCTCCGCCCCCGGATTAGTCAGATTCTCCAGATTGAAAAAAAAAAAAAAAAACAGAATAGGATGCATGTACACAGAGAGATTTATTTTAAGGAATTGGCTTAACATCTTCAGGGTAGGTCACCAAGCTGAAGACCCAGGGAAGAGTCAAAGACTGTCTGCTGGCTGAATCCTTCCTGGTTGGATAACCAGTCTTTTTTTCTTAAGTCCTTCAACTGATTGGATAAAGCCCACCCACATTTTGGAGGGTAATCTTTGTTACTCAAAGGCCACTGATTTAAATGTTAATCGAGTTTAAAAACACTTTCACAGAAATGTCTAGAATAGTGTTTGACCAAATACCTAGGTACCACGGCCCAGCCAAATTGACACATAAAATCAACCATCACAACTCCTAGCTTTTCTCCTGAAAAGATTTCCTGAACGCACAGATAGAGCTTGGGATGGGCAGACCCTTTCCATATTCTCTCACTTGCAGGCAAGAAATATTAAGAGCACACGACCCTGGGCTGGGAGGTGGGGACCTGAGCACTGGTCCTGTCTGCTGCTGACACTAGTGTGGCATTGGGGGACAAGGCCTCCAGGCAGTGGTTTCCTCCTGCCTTGGTGTGAGATCTGGAGAGAGCTGGACATCCTCCTACACAGGGCCATGACCCACTGAATGTCATGTTGATAGGACAGGGATGACACAGGTTATTAGATGGGCCAGAAGTTTCCAACTAAGTCAGCTCCAGGAAGACAGGGGGAGATGGGAGTGGGGGCTTTGGGGATTGAGGTAGAGCTCCTCATTGTGGGTTGGGAGCTGCTATAGTTTGGATGCTTGTTCCCCCCAAACCTCATGTTGACATTTGATCCAATGTTGGAGGTGGAGCTTAGTGGGAGGCATTTGGGTCATGGCAGCAGATCCCTCATGAATTAATGTCCTATCTGGAACCAAGTGAGTGAGTTCTCACTCTATTAGTTCCCATGAGAGCTGGTTGTTAGAAAGAGCCTGGCACCTCCTCCTCTGTCTATTACTTCCTCTCTGCCATGTGATCTCTGCATACTGACTCCCTTTCACCTTTTAACATGAGTGGAAGCAGCTTGGGGCCCTCACCAGAAGCAGATGTTGGCTCCATGCTTCTTGCACAGCCTGCAGAACCATGTGCCAAATAAATCTCTTTTCTTTATAAATTACTCAGCCTGCCTCAGGTATTCCTTTAAAGCAATACAAATGAACTAAGGAGCAAAGGCCAGAGTCTGAACCAGAATTTGGGTTAGGTTCTGTCCTTTTTTTTTTTTTTTTTCCTTTTTCTTTTTAGATAGGGTCTCACTCTATCACCCAGACTGGAGTGCAGTGGCACGATCTCAACTCAGTGCAACACCTTCCCGCCAGGTTCAAGCAATTCTCCCACCTCAGCCTTCCAAGTAGCTGGGACCACAGGCACCACACCCAGTTAATTTTTTTTATTTTTTGGTACACATAAAGTTTCACCATGTTGTCCAGGCTGGTCTCGAACTCCTGACCTCAAGTGATTCACCTATCTTGGCCTCCCAAAGTGCTGGGATTACAGGCGTGAGCCACCACACCTGACCTATCCTATCTTTTAAAGGACAAAGATTGCTATGGGTTGAGGCTCTGGTAAATTGCTTGCAAAAATGGTTGCAATTAGGGCCGGGCGCGGTGGCTCACGCCTGTAATCCCAGCACTTTGGGAGGCAGAGGCGGGTGGATCACGAGGTCAGGAGATCGAGACCATCCTGGCAAACACGGTGAAACCTTGTCTCTACTAAAAATACAAAAAATTAGCCGGGTGTAGTGGCCAGAGCCTGTAGTCCCAGCTACTCGGGAGGCTGAGGCAGGAGAATGGTGTGAACCCCGGAGGCGGAGGTTGCAGTGAGCCGAGATCGCGCCACTGCACTCCAGCCCGGGCGACTGAGCCAGACTCCGTCTCAAAAAAAAAAAAAGAAAGAAAAAATGGTTGCAATTATTCCTTTCCCTGTATCCCTGCCTGTTTCAATGTAACTTTGCTGCTCCTCCCATTGAAAGGTGGAATCTACTTCCCCACCCTTGAATCTGCCTGATCTTGTGACTTGCTGTGGTCAAGAGAATGTGGAGGAAGCAATGGTATGCTGAGCCTAGGTCTCAAGAGGTCATGCGTGCCTCTTCTATCCCTCTTAAAACCCTATACAACCATCATGTGAATAAGCTTGGGGTGGCCTGCTGAAGGACAAGGGACATGTGGCCCAGGTACCCCTGTTGCCCTGGTCACCAGCGCCATCCAGCTGATGGGCAACTGAGTGCAGACGACTGAGCAAGTCTAGCTGAGACCCTGGGAACTACCCAGTTGAGCCAAATTGCCAGTCTGGAGAACAGTAGGTTAAATAAATGGTTATTTTTTTTAAGCCATAAGCTAAAGTGTGATTTGTTGTGCAGCAAAACCAGAAAAAGGCTGAACTACAGTTCTAGTGGGAGATTTGTTCATCTACAGCCTTGCTACTGGAAATAGCTCCAGTGAATGGATAGGCAGGCTGCCCCATACCACTAGCTACAGCTGAACTTTAATTGGCACAATTATATTCATATGCAAATGAGATAATGAAAATATTTTTCTTGCCCTTAATAGCATCTTTAATTATCTGGGAGCTCTCAGGATCAAAGAATGTGCAACATAAGGCCATAATTCTGTTTTTGTGGTCTAGTGATCCTTACATCATTGCATCCTCTTGGGAAATGCACTCTTGCCTGGAAATTTCCAGTAGACAACTCCTTGTTAACATCCCTTGTTAGAAGCCCTGTCTTAAGCTTCTTAAATGAATCTAATTCTCAACCCACCCCCAAGCCCAAAGCATTCAGTTCTGCTTTAGGTCCCAGACCACACCCTATGGGAGGTGGGTATAATAATCTGTCTTAATAACCTAACTTCTGTCTTAAGTTACCCGTCAGATCTTGGCCCTAACGCCCCTTCAGTACTAGTTAGACTAACGAGAGTCCCTGTGTCAGGGGTCCTCAATCCCTGGTATCAGGGTTACTGGTCAGTGGCCTGTTAGGAACCAGGCTGCATAGCAGGAGGTGAGTGGCAGGAGAACAAGGTCAGCTTCATCTGTATTTACAGCCACTCCCCCGGCTCACATTACCACCTGCGCTCCACCTCCCATCAGATCAGCAGTGGCATTAGATTCTCATAAGAGCAGGAACTTTACTGTGAACTGCGCATGCCAGGGATGTAGGTCATGCTCCTTGTGAGAATCTAATGCCTGATGATCCGTCACTGCTTCCCATCACCCACAGATGGGACCCTCTAGTTGCAGGAAAACAAGTTCAGGGCTCCCACTGATTCTACATTATGGTGAGTTGTATAATTATTTCATTACATATTACAATGTCATAATAGAAATAAAGTGCACAATAAATTTAATGCCCTTGAATCATCCTGAAACCATTCCCCTCCCACCTGGTTGGTGGAAAAAATTATCTCCTATGAAACTGGTCCCTGGTGCCGAAAAGGTTGGGGACCACTGCTCTAAGTGCTACATTCAAGGCACCTGTGTTTTCCCCAGCACAGGTCTCCTGTCTCACTGTCAACTCAGCCATGAGACTGGGCCTACATTCCAGTTTCATATTCAAGTCCTACTGGGTCTAGAGTCCAGTGCTGTCCACTTCCTAACTGCCTGGAGTCCTGACAATGAACTCCACCCTCCAGGTGGCATCCTACTCTCCCTTCCCTCCTTCTTCAGGAATTAATGTTCTGGACATTACATCACTTCACCACACTGAGGTCTGTGATGCACAAAGTGGAGAACAGCTCATTCAAATCACTCAATAAAGCTCTCAAAGCTCAGGGCACTTTATTTCCTCCCGGTAAATAAAAAGTGGATGGTGGTTTGGGCCAACAGGATAACACGCCACTTTCTGGTATTTCCATTGGAACGGTTTTGTAATACACGGAAAACTGTTCACATGAGACTATCTGAGTTTTATGATGGTCCTATGAGATACATAGGATATAGGACAGTTATCAATATTCTCCTTTTACAGGTGGGGAAACTGAGGGTTGAGATCACATGACTTATAAATGGTGGATCTGGGAACTGAACTCAGCTCTCCTGATTCCAAACCCTGTCTTTCTTGGAGTGAGAGAAGAATGCGAACTCCTGGCAGAGAGTCCATAGTCCCAAACACTCATTTTTTCCCCTTCAAACCCAGCTGCTGAGATGGCCTGGTGAGGGAGGGGACACATTAGAGCACTGTTACCTCTGAATCAAACAAGTCTTAAAAGAAAGCACCACTGTTAGCCGGGCGTGGTGGCATGTGCCTGTAGTCCCAGCTACTCAGGAAGCTGAGGCAGGAGAATGGCGTGAACCCGGGAGGCGGAGCTTGCAGTGAGCCGAGATCGCGCCACTGCACTCCAGCCTGGGTGACAGAGCGAGACGCCGTCTCAGAAAAAAAAGCAAAAACAAAAAAAACAAAAACAAAAACAAAAACAAAAACCTACCACTGTTGACGAAAATGTATCGCAACAAATGAAAAACCATGGCTGATGCTGCTACAAGTGTAAGAAGAGATAAAAGAGAGTCCTTCTGCTGGAGGAGCTTATGCTGCAGCTGGGGAGGGAAACATCGGCTTATTGGAAAGAGCCATGTAACTAGCTCAGGAGTATGTGGGTCTTCACCCCAGTTGCAGGTTGGTATCATATATTAGGGGAGGAGAGGGAAGGGTGAACTTGTCGGGGATGTTTCCTGGTGGAGCTGAGGCTTCAGAAGACTTTGGGGACATGTGTATGACAACTTCCATTTCACATAAAATTTTACATACTAAAGAAATGATTTGGAAAAACAACCAAATCTCATTTCTATTTTATGACGGACAGCATCATTCCCCTTTCCTCTACCATTTTCTGGACTTTGCTTTCATATGCTTTAATTGGGCGTTTTTGCTGTATCTATCTAAATTCATGTTCAGACATAGTACTTTTTCAGCTTCCCCCCACCCCCATTCCAACTACCAAAATAAACCATCATCCATAAATATTTGGGTCATTTTATGAAGTTAGCAGCAAGGTCTGGAGCATGAGGAACGCTCAGACCCCCAGATTTTTTATGGGAAACTACAGTGCTCCAGAGAGTTTGAGCTGACTGGGTGGGGCCAGCCCACATCCTATTCCTCCTGGTCTCTAAGTGACACCCCTGCCCACAGGCCCAGGGTGCTGTTCTCTACCTGGCCATGGCACTCTGGCCACTGACTTTGTCCTTGGCTGTCACTTTATTATTACAGTTACAGACCTCAAAAGATTCAACAGCACATAATTAAAAGCATACTCTATCAATATGAATGTTGCAATTTAGCAAGATTTTAGCCTTCTGCTTTCAGACATTTCTCCAACATGTATTTGAACCAGGAATAATTCACCTTCACCTTTGTAGCTGAATAATTCAACTACAAAAATGTTCTTGTACTCTCTGGTCTTGAGATGGAGTGTGGGAGGCTTCTGGGGCAAACTTGGCCAAGCTTGGACTCACCTGTTTGAAAATGCCTGGACTTCCTCCTTTCCCTTGAACTGGGCTGCTCCCCTGGAGATGTCAGAAGGGGGAGCCACAGGACGGGTTCCCAGCTTAGTCCCGCGGCTGCAGTCAGCTCAGACCTTTCTTCCCTTTCTCCCCATCCTCTCCACGTCCTGTTCTTTTACCTACAAATGACTCTTAGTGCAGCAGGCCTGCCTACAGTAGGCAGTTATTACGTGGCAGACATGATTACAGGCACAGATACTTTCCCTGATAACCCCTCAGAGCCTGCTGGCCACCCCTTGTCGCCCACAGCCCTCCAGCTAGGACAGCTGGATGCTCTCCAGACTCAGATCTCTGATGCTGCACACGTGAAGCTTGGAGTGGGCCCAGGGAGAGGGAGCAGGGAGGCATGGTTGCTGTGTGTTTATAGGGAGATTGTAAGACTTTCTCTCACCTCCAAAAGAGCTCCCCTTGGAGAACATTTCTGTGTGCCATTGTCCCATCTGATTTTCAAGTCGTGTTTACAGCATTGTTTGCTGTATTTGTTCATCTGTTTTCTTTCTTTCTTTTTTTTTTTGAGATGGAGCCTCACTCTGTCGCCCAGGCTGGAGTGCAGTGGCACGATCTCGGCTCACTGCAAGCTCCGCCTCCCAGGTCCACGCCATTCTCCCGCCTCAGCCTCCCGAGTAGCTGGGACTACAGGCGCCCGCCACCACACCCGGCTAATTTTTTGTATTTTTAGTAGAGACGGGGTTTCACCATTCACAGGATGGTCTCGATCTCCTGACCTTGTGATCTGCCTGCCTCGGCCTCCCAAAGTGCTGGGATTACAGGCGTGAGCCACCGTGCCCGGCCTGTTCATCTGTTTTCACACTACTAAAGTTGCTCAGTTGTTGTGCTGGAAAGAACTTCCCTGCCAAAAATATACCAGCAAGACCATCATGCAACCGGAGCAGGCTGTGCCACAGACCCTGGCATGCAGAAGTGTTGTGTAAACACAGAAGGGATCTGGGCAAATGCATGTCTTCATTTATAACAGATAAAAAGAAAGCAGTGTGCCAGACAGTGAGGCACTGACGCTTCACAGGAGGGTTCTGAGAGCTTTCCTCCCTGCCTGAAGTTCCTTCTCAACCCAAGTAGCCACCTTGTCCTCGTGTTTGTAGTTCCCCTCTCAATCCAAGCAGTATCCTTGGCCTGGGGGGGTCATCATCACCACCAGCAAGGGTCAGCACTGCAGGGTGACAATCCTGTGCCCTCCAAAGGCAGCTCCCTTAGACCAGGTTGACAGAGGCACTGCATTTTCCAACAGTCTAACAAAGAGAAGGACTTCTTCACTTCCAGCCTTGGGGGGATCCAAGACTCAGAGTCATGGAGTCCACAGCACCTGCCCTGTGTGTCCCAGGCCCAGTCTCTAGGGAGAGGGCTGGGAACTTTATCAGATTATCAAATTAAAGCAGTGACAAACATAAAATGAGGAATCACTATGGAAGGGGAGGGGTAGGGGAAGACGGGGAGGTAGGAAAGGAGATGGGGAGAGGCAGGGAAAGGAGATGGGGAGAGGCAGGGAAAGGAGGAACGGAAGCAGAAAGGGAGAGGAAGAAGAAGAAAAGGAGGAAGAAGAAAGAGAATAGGAAGAAGGAATCACTTCTATACATGCAGGAAAACCACTGCCAGGGTTTGGCATATTTTGTAGTTGGTTAAAAAGGTAACCTCAAACATCCTCTACCCACACTGGTAGCTTATACCAGCATGTGGGGTCCCCATAAACAAGGAGGGTGCTTTCTGGGGAGCTTCTTGAAAGGGAGGTTGGGGTGGGAGCTTCTGTTTAATGACTTAGTGCCTTTGGAAAATTCTCCGATCTTTGTGGAGGTTCACAGTCATCCCACCCCAGTAAGCTACACAGACAGCAGAAAGGGCATTTAGTTCATGTTTCCACAAAAGAAAACCGAGGAGAAACAGATGCATGGTTTAGTTAGCGTGACTGATGGTGGATAAGTTTTGCATCAGGTGGCCACTCCGGGCACTGGGCACTGGGCAGGTTGGTGGGCTCTAGTCAAGGAATAGGACAGTGGATTCTGTGCAGATTCCCAGGCGAGGTGCTGGTGCCCTGCAGTGTGGCCTGTTTGCCCATAAGCTCTGCTAGGCAGGGACATGGTATTTAGCTGGTATCCCTTTTTTGTTTAAATGTCCCAAACAATTTTCAAATCATTAGTCTCTAACCATCCAGAAATACTGTAGCATTTCACACCAGAATGTACATTTATAATTTTTTTTGAGAGGGTCTTACTCTGTCACCCAGGCTGGAGTGCAATGGCACGACATTGGCTCTCTGTGATCTCCACCTCCCGGGTTCAAGTGATTCTCCCACCTCAGCCTCCCAAGTAGTTGGGACTACAGGCACGCGCTACCATGCCCAGCTCATTTTTTTTTTTTTTAATTTTTTGGTAGAGACAAGGTTTCACCATGTTGGCCAGGCTGGTCTCGAACTCCTGACCTCAAGTGATCTGCCTGCTTCGGCCTCCCAAAGTGCTGGGACTACACGCATGAGCCACTGTGCCCAGCCTAGAATTGTTTAAAATGTAAATTACCTTGACTGTTTGAGCCCCTGATCCGTCGGGGGTGACATTCTTTGATATGTGGCAGCTGACAGATACACTCAACCACCTCCCCAGAGCTAGAGGAAGGAATGGCATGGGGTGGAAAAGCCCTCCTCCTCCTTCAGGGCTGGGCCCTCTCCCTGCTGTCCCCTGCTCTCCCCTGCAGGTTTGTCCTCTCTCCTCCACGCTGCTGCTGTCTATATATCACCTGGCCAGAGTCACCTGGCTTTCTTCCTTCTTTCGAGATAGGCCACTGTCTTTTGATACAGGTGTCCCAATCACCTGTGTGCCTTGCCAGGGACCCGAGCTTGCCATTTTCATGGTAAAAGTTGACAGGTAGATCCAAGGGATTATGTAGAACCTTTGCACAATCAGCTTCAGAAAATAGCTCAGATTTACAGAAATGGATCCGTAAGCCAAACATCTTCTTGTAGAAGCTATTGATAGCTTTGTTTTTTCTATTTTGTACATATATAGTCATCCATTGGTATATGTTGGGGATTGGCCAGGACACACACATATACCCAAATCTGCACACCTCGAGTCCCACAGTCAGCCCTGCTGTGTTATATGAAAAATCTGTGTTATATGAAAAATTGACCCTCCATATATAAGTGGGTTTCATATCCCTCGAATACTGTATTTTCAATCCTTGTTTGGTTGAAAAAAATCCGCGTGTAAGTGTAACTGTGTAGTTCAAAGCTGTGTTATTCAAGGGTCAATGGATATGTATATACTTTTCTCCTAATTCAAGAAAAGTTTATTTTTAGTGGCTAGTTTCTATTTTGTGATGTGATATCATTTTAGTATTGCTTGCTACTTCTTTGAACATCATTAAATTGATTTAAAATATTTTCTTAATTTGCTTAACTAAGAAGTTGGAATTTAAAAATTTTTATTAGGAGTGCCTCGTGTGCCTTTTGTAACATCTAGTTTGTCATGAAGCCAATTAGCTGTGTTATAGTCGAATGCCAGCAAAAGAAATGCCAAGCTGTAAAAGGAGATCAGAAGCACATTTTGTGACCCATTTCTTGGTAGGTGGCATTGCTTGGTTGAAATTATACATCAGTGTTATTACACATAGCCAAGCGGGTTCTTAGAATGGATTATCTTACTGTTTTTTTTATCTAAGAATTTTATCTCCTGACATAGATGGATGCGGGGATGGGAGCCGGGGTAGCCTGGGAGATGGAACCTGGCAGTCCAGGTGTTGAAGGGTCGAGATAGACCCAGGATGGCCAATGACAGGAAACCCATCTGGCTGTTTAAATACGGTGCTAGGCAACTAGCAGTCACCCAGGCAACCGATGGGGCTGGGGAAGTCCAGCAAGAGGTGACAGCGGGTCCTGATGACAGGACTGACTTGCCCTCGGAGGCAGGCCATGGAAGCAGGCACTATTCAGAGACGCAGGCAGGTGGCCGGCCTTGGGGACGTCTGTCAGCTGCAGGGATGGGACGCCAGGCCTTGGGAAGAGCAAGAGCAAGACGGCATTCCAGGACCAGGGCAACTGGAGCCCGTGGATGTTGTCGAGAAGGAGGTGGGCACTGGGGAAAGAGATGCAGGAGCGAGTAGGTGGGCCAGGATGCCAGGTCTGGCAGGATTCCAAGAGCAAGCAGACCCCGGGGCAGCTGAAGGGTCAAGAACTGTGGTGCTGTGAAGTGGTTCTCAGGACTTCTTAGGTTCCTCTCTCAGGAAGGCCTACCAAAGGGTCCTAGGTGTGAAAACAGCGGACCATGGAAGTGGGAACGGGACGGGATATTTTCAAGTTGGGAGTCCCTGGTTAGAAGTTATTGGATTGGGAACTATGGAGGGTTTTTCTTGGAAGGGATTGTTATTCCACAGTCTGTGTGTGTGCCCGGGGTGTGTGTGCAAGTGAGAGTGTGTGTACGGGCATGTGAGTATACACAGGCCAATGTGCAGGGTTGTGAGTGTGTAGAGTTGTAAGTGTGTCCATATGTGAGTGTGTACGGAGTTGTGAGCGTGTGCTGGTGTGTGAGTGTGTGCAGGCATGTGATTGTACATATACATGTGAAATACTGGCTGGGAAGTCCCTCTTAAGTGGCCAGAAGATGGAACGCTGCTACCCCAGCAATAACCTTGTGTGCGAGGTCTAAGGGCGGACTGTGTTTATAAGGCAGGGATTGGAGTCCCACTTTCATTTTCTCAGAAGGTGCCCACCTGTGTTTAATTTCCACCCATCAGATGGGCAGACTGATAAGTGAGCTTTGACACAATAACTCCCCTCGCCCTGAACAGAGAGCGCCAGAAAAGGAAGCCAGAAGAGGCTTCAGGTTGCTTTTACCCTGCTGGGGCCTCTGCCTGGGCTTCTGTAACACTAGGAGAGTGAGGATCTCCATTCTTCAGAAAATGTGGCCTGGACTGGGGAGAGAAATAGGGTCATGGCCATCAGAGAGACAGGGCTGAAGCAAAGTCAGAACTTTGAGTGACCTCAGACTCAAGATTGTCCCTTCTGTGGCCTTGCAAGCAGTGAAGGCCGCAGAGAAGACCACAGCCACTCACTCTCCTTCTGGGGCCCATGCAGCAGGGGGGCAACAGCCTTCAACAGTCCGGGTGACTTTGGAACAAACAGCTGGGCCGAACGTGGAAGTCAGCGGGTCTTTGCCAATGAATGGAGCCCTCAGTGTCTCCGTTACAGAACTGTTCTCCTTTTGTCTCTCGCTCTTTGGCTCTCTGTTATATAAACATCTGGAGGGCTGAGTATCATTTTAGCCATAGTAAATAGCTTAAAGGAAGAATGCATCTTATATTCCCCCACAAAGAGGCAAAATGGTGTGTGGGCCGCACTAACATAGGAACTGGAAAAATATCTGTGTGGAGTGGATCTGAAGAAGAGTCGCTCTTGGTCTATGAATCGCTTTTCTCTTCCTCTTCCAAACATCTGTGAAGCAATGAAATAATATGTGTGAAGTCTGAAGATTCCCTTCCGGATCAATCTGAGAGTCTTTTTTTTACATCAGTGGCCATAAAGAAACAGGTTAAAGCATCAAATGGGAATGAAATTGCTTCCATATAATTTTTCAGACCCTGTTTTTTTCCCAATGCATTAAGCAGCCTGCCAACTAACAAGCGACTCATTTCCATATTTGGAATATTTTCTGTGGTGATTATATGTTTGTGTACTTGTGGGGGTTAGGGTATCTAGGAAAAAGATAAAAAGAAAAACAAAAGAACAACCAACACATTTAGCTGATCAGCATTCTGTCCTTAAGGCAAAATAAGGGTTGCAATTCTTTTGAACACCTTTGTCTATCTACAGCCTCCCAACTCAAAATGTGGTGCAAGGACTGGTGTCACCCGCACCACATCGCCCATGACCTTATTAGAAAGGCAGAGACTGGAGCACTCCCCCTCCACCCCCGAATCTGAACCTCATTTTAACAAGACCCCCCCAAGGGATTCCTGCACATTGAAGTTTGGGAAGCCGTAGTCTAAAGGCCCTGTCTGGATGGGTGGGCTCATTGTCACCGACTGACTTTGCTTAACACTCACAGGCTGGCTTGAGTCTTTACAGCTTGACATTCCTCCTATGGGAAGAATATTCTGGACCATCTCTTTACTTATAACCATTTAGTATTTAATTCAATCATTTTGCACAGTTCCTTGTGTGAAAGTATCAGGAAAAATGGATGTTTTGTTAACATATCCTCACTTTGACTGCTATCAATCCACAAGTATTTACTTATTCATTGAGACAGGGTCTTGCTCTGCTGCCCAAGCTGGGGTGCAGTGGCAACATCATAGCTCACTGTGTCCTTGAACTTCTGGGCTCAAGTGATCCTCCTGCTTCAGCCTCCTGAGTGGCTGGGACTACAGGTGCATGCCACCATGCTAGATAATTTTTTTTATTTTTAGTAGATGTAATGATAATTTTAATTATTAAATAATAAAAATAATGTATTTTTTAATTTTTAGGGTCTCACAGTGTTGCTGAGGCTGGTCTCAAACTTCTGAGCTCAAGTGATCCTACTGTTTCGGCCTCCTAAAGTGCTAGGGTTACAGGCATGAACCACCATGCCCAGCTCACAAGTTGTTGGGGACGGAGCAATAACCAAGAAAAAGTTCCATTTTCAGGGAATGTAAATGCCAGAAGATGGAGACAGTTGAACATGCAAGCAAGCAAGATTTAACAAGGCCTCAGATAATGCCATGAAGAAAACAAAATAAAGCTTTGTGATATCCTTTGGATTCAAGAAATCAGAAACAAGACACACTATATGTGGAAGAGTTGCAGTTGTTGACTACGGAGATTTTTCACAGCTGTCCACAGAGCTACCTGGCAGATGGATTAAGAGCAACCAGGTCCAGAGGCAAGGAATGGACTAAGAGATATCTGAATTTTCATCTCATCTTAAGAGTTTTAAAATTAATAGAAATGCTAGTTGAGATTTGTATTGCAAGAAGACCCAGGGAGAAAGAGAGAGACAAGCAGGGAATAAAAACTCATTTCCTTGGGTTGGATCTAAATGTCCATCAACCTTCAGATGGATGAGGGATGGGTGGAGAGGGAGGGGAAGCCAAGATGATTTACTCACAAGAGTGTTTTCTACATCAGTGCTAGTTCTTCAAAGTGGGTTCTTCACATTCCAGGCCCAGGTGGCTCCTTCAAGATGTGCATCCAGGTGGCTCCTTCCAGATATGAAAAGGTAGAAGAATCGTGGAGAAAGGGTGGCTGTGAAGTCAAGCGCCATATTTAAAATACGATTCTATTGAATCCCAGCTAACTGTCCTCCAGTTGGTGCAAGAATTCCTAGAAATCACTGTTCATAGCAGCAGAAGAAGGAGATATTTTTTTTCTGGACCACTTATAAGAAATCAGTGGAAATAATAAACATATGTCCTAACATATTTCCTATGTTAGGAAAAAAGATTTTCTGCTCTGGGAATATCTGTTCTGAATGATCATTTCTGGTTCACTTTTTTTAAACCAAAGGCTTGAATGAAAGTGAAACAAAAGCAAGTATTTATTTGAAATAAAAGCAGGAAAATGTCTACAAGAACATTTTGAATAAGAACTTCCTAAAATAAGGACAATAATCCTTACATGAAGGTGATCAATATTCCCTCCCCCAACTCTGAACTTCCTGTTGGCTCTGAGCATGGCCATCTTCAATTCTTCTTCTTTATGAGCTTGGAAAACTACTTGTTCTTACCCTCGGCCTTTGTCACTTAGCTTCTTGGATGGGGAAAAATAAGGAAAACGTGTCATTTCAACTTCTGAGTAAGATCGTTTTGTTTTATTTATTATTATTATTATTTTATGTATTTATTGTAGAGACAAGGTCTCATTCAGTCACCCAGGCTGGAGTGCAGTGGTGTGATCATGGCTGACTGCAGCCTCAAACTCCTGAGCTCAAGCGATCCCCCTGCCTCAAACTTGAGTCTGGCTAATTTTTAATTTTTTTTTTTTTTTTTGTAGAGACAAGGTCTTGCTATGTTGCCCAGACTAGTCTTGAACTCCTGGTCTCAAGCAATTGTCTTGCCTTGGCCTCTCAAAGTGTTGGGATTACAGGGATGAGCCACGGTGCCTAATCAAGGACCAGGTCATTTTAGTTCAGTGTGGAAGGGCACTGTGTTAGTCCATTCTCACATTGCTATAAAGAACTACCTAAGACTGGGTAATTTATAAAGAAAAGAGGTTTAATTGGCTCATAGTTCTGCAGGCTATACAGGAAGTATGACTGGGGAGGCCCCAGGAAACAAAACCATGGCAGAAGGTAAAGAGGAAGGAGGTAAGTCCTACACGACCGGAGAAGGAGGAAGAGTGTGAAGGGAGAGGTGCTACACACTTTTAAACAATCAGATCTTGTGAGAACTCACTCACTATCATAAGAACAGCAAAGGGGAAATCTGCCCCCATGATCCAATCACTACCACTACCTCCTCCAAAATTGGGACTACGATTTGACATGAGATTTGAGTAGGGACACAAATCCAAACCATATCATTCTGCCCCTGGCTTCTCCCAAATTTCATGTCCTTCTCACACTGCAAACCAATCATGCCTTCCCAACAGTCCCCCAAGTCTTAACTCGTTTTAGCATTAACTCCAAAGTCCACAATCCAAAGTCTCATATGACACAAGGCAATTCTCTTCTCCCTATTAGTCAGTAAAATAAAAAACAAGTTAGTTACTTTCAGGATACAATGAAGATACAGGCATTGGGTAAATACACCCATTCCAAAAGGGAGAAATCAGCCAAAACAAAGGGCTACAGGACCCATTCAAATCTGAAACCCATCAGGGCAGTCATTAAATCTTAAAGCTCCAAAATAATCTCCTTTGACTCCATATCTCACATACAGGCCACAATGATGAAAGGGGTGGGCTTCCACGGCCTTGGACATCTCTGCCTCTGTGGCTCTGCAGGGTATACTGCCTAGGATGGTTTCTCAGGCTGGCACTGAGGGTCTGTGGCTTTCCCAGGCACATGGTGCAAGCTGTCAGTAGACCTACCATTCTGGAGTCTGGAGGACGATGAACCTGTTTTCACAGCTCCACTAGGCAGTGCCCCAGTGGGAACTCTGTGTGGGAGCTCCAACCCCATATTTATCCTCTGCACTGCCCTAGTAGACTCCATGAGGGCTCTGCCCCTACAGCAGAATTCTGCCTGGACATCAGGCATTTTCAGACAACCTCTGAAATCTAGGTTGGAGGCTCCCAAACCGCAACTCTTGCTCTCTGCATACCCACAGGCTTAACATCAGATGAAAGCCACACAGGCTTATGGCTTGCACCCTCTGGAGCAGTGGCTTGAGGCATATCTGGGGCACTTTTAGCCACAGCTGGAAATGGAGCAGCTGCAATGCAGGGAGCAGTGTCCTGAGGTTGCACAGGACAGCAGGGCCCTGGGCCCTGCCCACAAAACTATTCTTCCCTCCTAGGTTTCTGGACCTGTGATGGAAGGGGCTGCCACAAAGGTGTCTGAAACACCTTCAAGGCATTTTCTCCATTGTCTTGGCTATTAACTTTTGGCTCCTCTTTACTTATGTAAATTTCTGCAGCCAGTTTGAATTCCTTCCCAGAAAATGGGTTTTTCTTTTCTATCACATGGCCAGCCTACAAATTTTTCAAACTTTTACACTCTGCTTTCTATTTATTTATTTACAACAGATAGTACAGACATTATTTTATTTTCTCAGAGCAGAGGTTAGTCCTAGGCCACAGCTGCCTACATAGCTCCCCTCTTGTCTAAGGATGCAAAGTTCACTTCTGGGGCACATCCACCTCCAGCTGGAGGTGCAAGCAAAGGACAGTATATAAGGAGGCAAAACTCTCCCATACTGTCTGAAGGATCTCCAACAAGCCATATTCTGGAAAGAGCTCTGACAGTGAACTTTCCGCAAGGTCCAACTGGAGCTGAGACTTGAGGTTAGGTTCAAGTGTAAGCTTCCTTTCCCTCACAGCCTCGGAGCCTTCTGGGGGCAGGAGCCATTGTGTGGGATGGGGGTGTTGTTGTGATTGAGATCACTTCCAGGCCCCCCATGGTCAGTCCCTGGATGGCAGACAGGTGTCCTGGCCCCTGGCCTTTCACCACAACTCAGGTGTGGGTAACACCCTTTCCTGCAGCTTTTGTCATGGCTGCTATGCCTGCTGTCTGTGCATCAATGCCTGTGCCCTTCTTGGCATTCAGAAATTCCTCTGTGCCACAGGAAGTATGGGCAAGGGGCTGATTAGTGGCAGAGATTACCTGGATCTGTGTGTTGTTGTAGGATGCTCTAATGTGTGCAATTGGGATCTCCTCAAATTTCTTTCCTGCCCACCTCAGAGAGCTTTTTTCTTTTGTAATGGGAGGGTAAATGCTAAAGCTGGTGTAGCTGGGAGCTACCATCTTCTCTTCAATGTTCTGCTTGGCCTCAATGTCTTGGAGCTTCTGGGTGCCTGTGTGGATGGTCTGCACCAGCATCCTGGCCATGACCCTGTCAGGAGGAAAAGATTAATGAGGGCCACAGCCTAACAGTCCTTGGGGTCTGGGTGGCTCATGTGACACAGGCAGTCCTGGAGGTGGTGGTGAGCTCAAGGGGACAATCATTGTTACCCAGTGGTCAAGGGTAAAGTCCAGGACCACAGAAGTGAAAACCCACATTTCTTACAACCTGCATGACTCAAATTGACCCCCATCTGCTTTCCTTTTAGATATAAGTTCCAGTTTCAAATCATTTATTTGCTCACACATATAAGCATATGTTGTTAGAAGCAGTCAGGTCACATCTTGAATGCTTTGCTGCTTAGAAATTTCTTCTATCAGATATCCTAAATCATCCCTTTTTTATTTATTTATTTTTATTCTTTTTTAAAAAAATTAATAGAGATGGGGTCTCACTATGTTGCCCAGGCTGGTCTCGAACTCCTGGGCTCAAGTGATCCTCCCACCTCAGCTTCCCAAAGTGCTGGGATTACAGATATGAGCCACCATGCCCAGCCCTAATTCATCTCTCTCAAGTTCAAAGTTCCACAGATCTCTAGGGCAGGGGCACAATGCCTCCAACCTCTTTGCTAAAGCATAGCAAAAGTGACCTTTACTCCAGTTCCCAATAAATTCCTCATCTCCATCTGAGACCACCTCAGCCTGGATTTCATTGTCCATATCACTGTCAGCATTTTGATCATAATAATTTAACAAGTCTCTAGGAAGTTCTAAACTTTCCCTCATCTTCCTGTCTTCTTCTGAGCCCTCTAAACAGTTACAACCTCTGCCCATTACCCAGTTCCAAAGTCACTTCCACGTTTTAGGTGTCTTTATAGCAGTGCCCCACTTCTCAATACCAATTTTCTGTATTAGTCCATTCTCACATTGCTGTAAAGAACTACCTTAGACTAGGTAATTTATAAAGAAAAGAGGTTTAATTGGCTCATGGTTCTGCAGGCTGTACAGGATGCATGGCTGTGGAGGCCTCGGGAAACTTACAATCATGGCAGAAGGTGAAGAGGAAGGAGGAACATCGTATATGGCTGGAGCAGGAGGAAGAAGGTGAGAGGGGGAGGTGCTACACACCTTTAAACAACCAGATCTCATGAAAACTCACTATCACAAGAACAGCAAGGGGGAAATCTGCCCCCATGATCTAATCACCTCCCAGCAGGCCCCTCCTCCAACACTGGGGATTACAGTTCGACATGAGGTTTGTGCGGGGACACAAATCCAAACCATATCAGGCACTCTTGGCTTTGAATATTGACCTGCCTTTGTATGGATGGCGTTATGACCTAGAGGTATGTCCTTTTGTTTTCTCTTGGGATGAAAGGAAGATGCTCAAATCAGAAAGTCATCTATAGTCTATTATTCCTCTTAGCAAACAATTATGAAGACAGTAAGTGCCTCCTAAGATGGTACAGAAGGAGCACAAGGGGTAAAATGTGACTCTTTAGGTTGGAGTCACCTGACCTTGAAAGTGGCTCCCCTCTAAGAAGAGAAGCTGGTGCACAGAGCATCACAGGGCAATTGAGGAGTCCAGGAGAAGTCAAGGAAAGCATTCTGCGCTGGACATCAGGAAGTTGCATGGAGCAACGGGCACTTTGGCCACAACTTAAAGAACCTTCTGGCCATGAGGCATCTAGAAATGTTCAACCATAAGTGCTTGCAGTGACAGCATGGCGTTGACCCTCTTGGAGGAGGGAGGACTGGCAGAGGGAAGGGCTTGGCAACAGGAAGTAATGGGATTAGTGTGGAGTATGGGATAAGAAAGATAGGTGTGGCCGGAATGCTGTGGGTCTTGAGTGACTGTGAAGAGACTGAGTCGACAATGAGGAGCTGTCGAAAGTTTTGACTGGGGGCCTGACTGAATCATAGAGGAATTGTGCTAAGTTAATCTGGTGGTTTTGTGCAGATAGGTTGCGAGGAGGAAGGACTGAATTTAGAAAGAGGAGGTGGATGTGAGTGAGATCTGGAGGAATTTTCCAGAGGACCGATGAATGAAGGAGGCAAGAGACAAGTCAAATGTAATTTCCAGCCTTCTTACCGGGAGATGGTCATGTCACTTACTGAAATCAGACAGTTGCGGTGGCACGTGTGTTTGGAAGGTGAAGGTAGTGAGAGTGTTTTGAAATGTTGAGCTTGATGTTCTAAAAGAATATTTTCAACGTTATAAACCATTTAATGTATGTATAGATATAAATATTTATATGAAAATGTATACATACATATATTTACACATATAAAACAGTTATGTTTAGAAATTACTGCTGTTATTTTACAGGAGTACTTAGTAGAAAGCACAGCAATATGACACTTAAGAGTATGAAAACTCTCCTTCAAATTGTTCATTTTTTGTCTCTCTTTCTGTTTTTCTCTTAATTAATGTGGTTAAATTGATGCAAGAGATTAGAGCCTCGTGGTCATCTGAAGTTTTCTCTTGGTGCAGTTAGAGCTTCCTTTGGTGCCCAACCACACTCAATGATTCATGTTTGTTTGGAATATTATTGAAGTCGGAAGCAAGGGGTGGTGCCTCTGGGCCATGCAGGAGGTGCCACTGAGGCTGTCATTTTTGCCAAAGAAAAGAAGGCAAAGCTCCAGCAGGCCCTAGTCCCAGTGATTCCCTTAGAGAAGCTCTAGGAGGAGCAAGATGGTATTTTCTAGTCTCTGCACTGGTGATATTTGGAGCAAGTCAGTTGGAGAAAACCAGGTACCCTTCTTTCTATTGTCTCTGATTATGTCACAGGGAAATCTTATAGGGATCCTTTTGAATGTGCTTTTAATGGATTGGGTTTGAAACCCATTCCTCCTCTTGCACTCCTTTGCACATGCGGTGAGAATGGAAAACTCTCTTGGGAATCTGAACAAGTTTAAGATGAAGTAATGACGTACACTTGACTCTTACAAAGTGACTACTACTCTTACTAAATGACTTACTGCTGCCGTAATATATATGACATGAACCCAAAGATCCCATCAAAGTTGATGTGACCTTTAAATAACAAAGGATCTCTTAGAAAATACATTTAAGAGGCCCTGTCATCTCTCAAAAACATAGGATCTATAAAGAGGGTCAGATACATTTAAACCATGTTTTGAAGTTGTAAGCATTTTTTATGTTCTTAGCATTGGATTAAAGAATACAATCAGGCTGGGCACGGTGGCTCACGCCTGTAATCCCAGCACTTTGGGAGGCCGAGACGGGCGGATCACGAGGTCAAGAGATCGAGACCATCCTGGCTAACACGGTGAAACCCTGTCTCTACTAAAAATACAAAAAATTAGCCGGGCGTGTTGGCGGGCACCTGTAGTCCCTGCTACTTGGGAGGCTGAGGCAGGAGAATGGTGTGAACCCGGGAGGCGGAGCTTGCAGTGAGCCGAGATCTCACCACTGCACTCCAGCCTGGGGGACAGAGACAGACTCCGTCTCAAAAAAAAATACAATCAGATGAGACAGTATCTCAATGACTCAAAGTAGGCCTTCATGGTAAGAGCCTATGGTTCTTGGTTAAAATCCTTAAAACTTGGTTAAAACCCTTAAAACTCATTGAATCTTTTTTGTTCATTCTTTGAACTTCCCTTCTATGTTCTTCTATTCTCTTCTATGTTCTACTTCTCTTTCTGTGTTCTATTACCAGAAACATACCTGTTGCTTGCTAATTTTATATGCCTACTCCTAAAACCTTAACAAGTGATAATGAGAAAAGAAAACATATTTCTTTGAGCTCTATCCCTGGGCAGGGAACTTTCTGGAACTCTGGTCCTCCCAACATTTCTCAGCACCTGAGCGGGAGGCATCTCAGCTCTGCTCACCAACAAGTTCTCCCAGTTAAAGCATGGTGCCTGTCATCTTCTGGCTCCACTTAGAGATGTCTGTGGTTGATTATTTTGCTGCTGATGCAGCAGTGTGAGTAGGGAGGCAAGCTACTGTCACCAAGGAGCTCTTTCCTGTTAGCCCTAAAGGGACTGGTATTCCTCTTTATTGGCACTGCCTCTCACTGCTGCTGAAACTCTCCATGCTGCCACCCAAGTTATTCACATATTGATTCAGCAAATAGTCAGAACCATGGATAACCCACTGTATACCAGGCTCTGCACTAGGCACCATGGATACAACGACTGGCTCCTGCTCTGTCCTTATAGAGCTTAAAGTTCAATGTTGGATGCACACACATAATTCACAATGCAAACAGAGGAGGCTCTTCAGACCTAAGGTTGATTGGAAGGATAGATGAGAGGTCCCACTGGCCTGGTAAGCTAAGCTGAGGATTTTAGTTGTTTTTCAACAAGCAACAGAAAATCTTTGAAAAGTTTTGTTGTTGTTTGTTTTTTTTTTGAGATGAAGTCTTGCTCTGTTGCCCAGGCTGGAGTGCAATGGCACAATCTCAGCTCACTGCAACCTCCACCTCCCAGATTCAAGCAATTCTCCTGCCTCAGCCTCCTGAGTAGCTGGGATTATAGGCACACGCCACCATGCCCAGCTAATTTTTGTATTTTTAGTAGAGATTGGGTTTCACCATGTTGGCCAGGCTAGTCTCAAACTCCTGACCTCAAGTGATTCTCCCACCTTGGCCTCCCAAAATACTGGGATTACAGGCATGAGCCACTGTGTCCATCCCTGAAAAGTTTTAATCCAAAGGGCAAGCTGGATCAGTTTGGGATTTGGGAGAATACTCTGACTCAGGGTGGAAGAGCGGATTGTAAGAAGGACAAATGGCAATGGGAAGAAGTGCTGGGAGGCTGCTGTGAGGGCACAGGAGAGACAGTGTAGCATGGACTGGGTCTGGCTGTGGCAGAGATGGGGAAGAGAACCACATCTCGCCAGTGTACAGGGCACTACTGCTTCAGGGCAGCCTGCGCTGGCCAAGAACCACAGCCATGTTTGCTCTGCACCAATCCAAGGAGATTCTCTCTGTTTTCCTATTGTGACAGTCTGAGATCTTGGTCCCAAAGGAGCGTTGACTTACACTATCCATTCTAACATGTGCCTGGGAGGTCAGCCCCATCACTCGTCAGTCGTGTTCAGGGATGTTGCAATCCAGAGATGAACACAGCTTGGGCTTCAGCTGGCTACCTACAGGGGGATGGTAATGCCTAGGGGATTGGCTGGTTGTCAGAGAATGAAAAATAAGCTATGTTTTGGAGGCACAAGAAAATTTCAGAATCACCATTTGGTAACATTTCCATTATGTAACAGTGGACAGTTAAAACAGATACGTTTCAGCACACTGTAAGCCGGGTGGGTGGGCCAGAGTTTCTATGTAGAAACCTTTGTTGGGTTGGAAGCGGCTGGTAGTGAGGTGGGGACCTTGAAGCCACATGTGTGTTTCACCTCTTAGAAGGCTGAGAAAATGTCAGTTGCTTATATTTTTAAAAATGGAGGACCTGATGGAAATGGTACAACGGGACAAAATCGCGCGCACACACACACACACACACACACACACACACACCCCTTCCTCATGCCCAAGCGTCCTGCCTGGAGCATCCGTTTTCTACAATAAAGGTTAAGACAGTGCTGTTGACAGGTGCTTTAAAAGCATAGGGAACTAACTTCCTGGGACAGTCATGAGAAAGGCAAGGCATTGCTAAAAATATGTACTCTTGCCCATTTGGGCGAGGGTCTAAGCTCCTGAAAGCTTAGACAGTAGAAGACAAGTTAGTCATCGTCATTCTTTTCTGCTGATTTCAACCAAAGTAAGTACCCGTTTCCTCTGGGATCTAGCCCCTCAACAGCTGTTACCAAAAACTAAGCCAGCAGGGGGCGCACAAGCACAGCAATGCTTGCAATACTGCCATTGGCCATGATTCTCTCCTGCCTCTGCAAGATAGAAATTAGGAAGGGAATGACTGTGGCGTTAGGCTGTACGTGGACTTAAAGAGGCATGTAGAATCCTAAAAAGCAATATGAATTCTTTTCACTGTTGGTATGGAAGGCAATTTATACAGCATCTCTTAATTGCATTACATAGCGTCTCTTAATTGAAATCAACTAAAGCTTCCTTAACTATTATTTTTAAAATTTAGTAGGGCAATTAAAAAAAAGAAAGTTATTATAGCTCTCAGCCATAACAACTCAAATAGCACATATTTGGGAGAAATGATAAAGAAAAAGCTGGAAATACTGGATTCCTTTCTGAAAGCTCAAAAAGACAATGAAAGGGATGAAGGCAGAAATGACACTTAAGCAATAAACACATTCAAGTAAACATCAGTTTCTGAACACACTCCATTTCCATTGGCATCTGAGCATAGATCTTAATTCAAGAGGTTTAACCTGCTTCAGAGAAAATGAATAAAAGAGAATGTAGCACAATGCTTGAAGATCTTCACATTTATAGACTGGTGAACTCTCTCGCCCACACACTGTAATTTGGGTGGCGTTCCTTCAAAACTATTAAGGCATCTTCATTGGAGCTGGGGTAATTCTAAGCAACACTAATGGTGTGCTCGATGTTACTGTAAGTGAGATAAATGATAGCAAACTTGTATGAGCAGGTGCATCTAATAACAGAGGCATAGAAGCATAATACAGCAAGAAAGAAATGTTCAAATGCAGAAAATAAGAGCTCACGGAATCACTATGAGTGTGTTAGTGTGCATTACGGAGTGAACGATGTGTGTGTCTGACCACTTTGTCCACATCTCTATCTCTGGTGCACCCAACTTCTTTGAAAAACCAGAGTCAAAACCAGTGAGAGGAAGCCCTCATGTGTTTTCAGTCTCCACTTCCAGAAAACCTCAAGACATTTTTATTGGAGGAATAAAGAAAAAGCCCTTGAATTACAGAGCACTCAATGGGTCTAGGAGAATGAGTGTCTAATACTCACTCACATTCAAGGGAAATGACACATTTATCCATTTCAGGCTCAACTCTTTTAGACCGAAGAAAATCTAAAACAAATAGATATGGCTTACAGCATTGCCCATCTAATTAGTTTTCTTACTGCACCAAAGGTGGTTGATGTTATGTGTTTTCTCCATATCCCGTGAGAGAAAGCTCTGGAGAACTTAGCTCCCTTCCTCTAGAGAGAGTTTTTGAAGAGGAGGGAAGAGATGGAGCTGGCAAAATTTGGGCAAATATTCTTAGTCTTTGGCATAGAAATATATTGAGGAGTGAAAAGAAGCACTAAAAAAAAAGACACCATCTTTTGGCCTCTAGTCCTAAGAATTTTAAGATTGTACTTTTTTTTTTAGATGAAGTCTCTCTCTATAGCCCAGGCTGGAGTACAGTGGTGCGATCTCCACTCAGTGCAAACTCTTCCTCCCAGATTGAAGTGATTCTCCTGCCTCAGCCTCCTGAGCAGCTGGGATTACAGGTGTGCACCACCACGCCAGGCTAATTTTTGCATTTTTAGTAGAGAGAGCATTTCGCCATGTTGGCCAGACTGGTCTCAAACTCCTGGCCTGAAGTGGTCCATCCGCCTTGTCCTCCTGAAGTGCTGGGATTACAGGTGTGAGCCACCATGCCTGGCCAGATTGTACCTTTAAATGACTCAATAGAAATGAGTTTCACTAAGACTTCATTCTGTGTGGGAAGCCACTTGCCTAGTTCTCTCAGAACTCCAGAACCCTGGCTGTAATAACTGGGCAAGGTTCATTCAACCCTGGTGGCCACATACAGTCCCTTTGTGTAAGGTTTGTGAATTTGAAATCTTTAGAAGATAACAAAAGAACTTGTAAATGATTGGACCCACACCCAGAGAGAGAGAGACCTGTATACATTCTTCCATGCAGAAAATAAACTGGAAATCTAACGCACAAAAATATTTTTGAAACCAGGTTATTGAGGTATGATTGACTTGTATAAAGCTGTATGTAATTAATGTGTACAACTTGATGAGTTTGGGGAGAAGCAGACACCAGTGAAATCATCACTACCATCAAGGCCATAGACATCCATCCCTTCCCAAAGTTTCTTCCCATCTCCTCTATTATAATAATTATTAGTGTGTGTGGTAAGAACACTTTAAAAGATTTGACATAGACTATTAGTTCCTCCTCAGAAAGGAGTTGATGGGATTTCAGAGGTGGCGTGGCTTGGAGTTGCTCTTCTCTTGATGTCCCCTGAGAGCCTGCACTGATCTTGGTCCTCCTGCCAGTGCTCCCAGCCCCTTATGGACAACTGGCTTTCTGCACCTTTTGAAATGCTAGGCATGGCTGTCCCACACGGCGCTTGCTTTCTCATGCCTTCTAACCTGGGCACTGAGCATTCATCTGTGTTCACTGGCTGGCTCCGTAGCATTTTCTGCCACACCTCCGTGGAGGTATGGGCATTTCGCATTCCATAAAGGGGAAAAGAGCTTCTTCCTGATCAGAGTTTAAGCTTAAAATCGTTTTCTTCCTCCTGAAACCACAACGTTTCCTAACAACATTAAAATTCCCCTCTGCTCAGCCCCCTACTGGACCAGCTCTGGGCTGGAGTGAGGAAGGCATCCCTGTTGGTGATTTCATGCCCACTGTTGTATAGGCCAGCACTTCCCCAAAGCTGGCCTAAGTACTAGCGTCCGGTTACCCTAGCACTGGAGAGCTTTGGGGGATCTGCCTCTGCCCATTCTGACCTATCCCATCTAGGAGGAGCCTGACATTTTCATGTAAGGAGCTCCCAGGGCATCCCACACACCAGGAGGCTCGGGAAGCCACAGGTGAATGCGATGCCTGTGTCTCCTAGGGAGGTAAGTCAGTGGCCTGCAGAGCTCCGGGAAATCTTTCTGCCTGGAGAGTAGGCAGGCCCACCAGTGAGGATTCCCGTGGAGTGTTTAGCCAGCTTGGTTCTAGTTAGACGTAGAAGACATGGAAACAAAATGTGGTGTTGGAACACAGCCTTTAATTGTGGGCCCCAGGAGTCCCTCTGAGATGTTTGGCCACTTTTCTGCTGAAATTGTGTTTTTATTGGTGGAGGATGCATTTTTAAAGTATAGAGGCGTAGCAAGATAAAGAATAGAAATGCCCCCGTCTGTGGAAGCAGAGAGAGGGCGGGAAGAAGCCATTTTGTCACTCATACAGCAGGCAAATGCCACCCCAAGCCTTACCCTGGCAAACTCCTGACTCCACCTGTGACTTTGTTGTCTGAGACACGAGCCTCTACTCTGCTGTGGCTATTGAAAGTTAATTAAACTTAAAGAAAATGACAAATTCCATTTCTCAGTCCCACTAGCCACATTTAAGGGCTCAGAGCCACATGTTACTAGTGGCTACCGCATTGGACAGCACAGATAAAGGCCATCTCCATCCGTGTAGGAAGTGCTCCTGCAGGGCGCTGGCCTAGAGTTACCCCTGGTGGGAGATATGGGGCCCATCAAGCCAGGTAACCATCACTGGGGTGAATTTTTTCTCTGGTGTTGCTGGAGCTTATTGAATAGAGTGTCAGGATAGAATCTCTTGCTGGCTTAAGCTGAATTCCATAGACCTCCATAAAGAAACAAAAAACCTCTTCAGAGGAGAAAGCATAGTTGGAATAGCTCAGTGCTGGCTTGAGCTGTTCTGAGATTTTTCAGTTGTTCACTTCATAACTCTCTGAAACTCCAGCCAATACTTCTTATATGGTCAGAGAAATGTGCAGACTCTTCGAATCTTTATTTTGTCCTTTTTCCTCTGGAACAGTGGTTGGAGGTCTCAGGTATTGGTATCCGCTTCAATGTCTGGAAAGCTTCTTGAAAGATGCCTGCTCTTCAGCAGAGGAAGACGCAATGTTTACCTTCTTCCTACCATCTTCTGATGACTGGGGGAAGAAGACGACTTGAGACTGGCCTCCAGAATTAGGGCGTTTTTATGGGGAGAGAGTTGGAAGCTTGGGGTAGGGAAAAAGGAATAAGGAAATCCAAAAGAGGTTGCTCTAGGGTTGCTATTAAATCTTCTATCAAAAAAAGGCCTGGGTACTGAGGTGAGTTTTGCATTATTTCCTGAAGGTGGGGATGTTGGACTTGGATGGATTCTGTGGCTCACGCACAGGAGAGGCCCAGCCTTTGGTAAGTTCAATTTCTGAGGAAAGATAGCAGGATCCTGTGTTGCTGGCTGGATTGTGAGACAGCGTGGGTAGCACTTAAAAAAAATCATTCAAATTCTTAGAAAGAAAAAGCTGGACTCCAAAGTGACCACATGGGCATTGCTCTGAGGAGAGGAGATATGGAGAAACTACTTGGCAAAATATATTTTATAAAGGTTTTGCACCTCCTGACATGTTGCATTAGAAAGCCATGAGTGATTTATGGCCAGAACTTCCTTTGGCTTCAGTTGAAATGACCTAGCTCTCCCAACTTGCCTCATGGACTCTGGTTTAGCCGGCCAATTAATCAACACCTGTTCAGTGGTAGTCACAACATGCCTGTGTCTACAAGACAGAACCAATGTTCCTTAGCTCAGCCTGTTTCTCAATCTGTAGTTTCTAATATCCTGAATTCCATTTTCTTTTTTGAGTCAGAGTCTCACTCTGTCACCCTGGCGGGAGTGCAGTGGCGTGACCATAGCTCATTGCAGTCTCCAACTCCTGGGATCAAGGGATCCTCCCACTTCAGCATCCCAGGGAGCTGGGACTATAGGCACATGCCACCACACTCGGCTAATTTTTTTTTTTTTTTTTTTTTTTGAGATGGAGTTTCGCTCTGTTGCCCAGGCTGGAGTGCAGTGGCGGGATCTCTGCTCACTGCAAGCTCTGCCCCACCCCCGGGTTCATGCCATTCTGCCTCAGCCTCCCGAGTAGCTGGGACCACAGGCGGCTGCCACCATGCCTGGCTAATTTTTTTGTATTTTTTTAGTAGAGACGGGGTTTCACTGTGTTCGCCAGGATGGTCTCGATCTCCTGACCTCGTGATCCGCCTGCCTCGGCCTCCCAAAGTGCTGGCATTACAGGCGTGAGCCACTGCGCCCGGCCCACACTCGGCTAATTTTTTAAGTTTTTGTATAGACAGGGTTTCACTATGACGCCCAGGCTGGTCTTGAACTCCTGGGATCAAGCAATGCTTGAGTGCTGGGATTATAGGCATGAGCCACCATGCCTGCCCTGAATTCCAATTTCTACTAGAACTGAAGAAAGCTACTCTCTGCTCCTTCTCCTTTTCCCACTGTGTCCTCTGGCTCCTAATTCAAGAACATGGTGTCTAGCATATGAGTATTTGTTAAATGAGGGAGTGAATTAGAAAATTACACTTAAAGTAGGATGTCCTAGGTTAAAGGCAACAGAATTTAGTGAGAGTGTGTGGCGGTCAAAAAGTTAGGAGTTCTTCCTAATAATGCCTTACATTTGGATAGCACTGTCTTCGCAAAGCTCTTTCACACCTATAATTTCATATGACTTACTGTTAAACCTTAGATAACATTATTAGCCTTTATGTGCCTTCATTTTTCACCCATGGCAAAGAAAAGATACCCAGTGGAAATACTGTTATCTTTTCATCAAGATGTTGTAAGAGTTATAATTGAGTAATTCCCTAGAATATCATTAGAAGTCAATCTGAATATAAAAGGGAATGCCATCACTTTTTGAAGTTTTTAAAGGCTATTTGTTATGGCCTAAGTGGGAAAAGCTGCCCAATAATTTAGTACAGTTTAAATAGGAATGTCAAGTTACCTCTGACTGGAGCTTGGTAGAATGTGAGAAATCTGGGCTTGGGCATCTTGCTGAGATGATCCTGGAAGGCGGGCCATGTAATGGACTTGCTTGTTTCACAGTCAACCATTTTCCATCCCTCCAGGCCTCCCTCCAAGTGTTTTCCCAGGTGGGCGGCCTGCCAGGCTGTGTGCATGACAGTCTGACCCCTCAGGTTGTTTATAAGGTTCTTCAGGGCAGAGGTTCCTTGAGGACCAGTGGTCAAGGACTTGGGTTCCAGCCCCAGCTCTACCGCTCACCAGCTGTGTGCCTCTCTGAATCGAAGCGTCTTTATGTCTAAAATGGAAGCCACTACACTTCCCTCCCAGAGGAGGCATAAGAGACCCATGCCTGTGTAACGTGACCGGTGCCTGGCATGTAATACATTCTCAATAAATGGTGACTGTGATTATCTTCTGGTGGAATTTTCTTTCTCACTTATTGTCAGTGCCTAGAGAATTGTTAGGAACTTGGAAGGTAATAAGTAATGCTTACCAATTTGAGAGGCTGAATCCTTACATGGTGTTAATGATCTTGATTATTTTCTCATTGATCTTTGATCCATTTCTACATGTGGGCCAGGACATGCGGTATTTACTGTTAAAAGTAAGGTGGTAGAAGTTCAGTACACAATGAAAATGTGTAGTTTTCTTTACTAGGTTTGGAATATTCTTGGTAAAATAAATACTAAGATTTGTTCTATTAAAACAAATCTGGCTAACATCACAAAGCCAAAACAAAGCCAACCAGAGGTCTGGTGCAATGTTTCAGGCCTGTAATCCCAACACTTCAGGAAGCTGATGCGGGAGGATTACTTGAGCCCAGGAGTTCCAGACCAGCCTGGGAAACATAGTAAGACCTCCATCTCTACAAACAAACAAACAGACAGACAAACAAAAAATACAAAAATTAGCCAGACATGGTGGCATATGCCTGAAGTCCAGCTACTTGGGAGGCTGAGGTGGAGGATCACTTGAGCCCAGGAGGTTGAGGCTGCAGTGAGCCAAGACTGAGCCCCTGCACTCCAGCCTGGGCAACAGAGCAAGACCCTGTCTCAAAAACAAAACAAAACAAAAGGCAACCAGGATGGAATGTTGATTTAAACCTTAATTTCATTGACCTGTTTTAATCAAATAAGCCTACTTTAATTGACGGGAAAAACCAGTAGTAATGTCCTGAATGCTTCATCTCAGCACATACAGACAATTTTTAAAATGCAACTCTCACTCTCGAGAGCTGGAAGGGAAACCTTTCTCTTGCAGCATTGTAGGGCTAATGCCTTGCCTCTTGGGGAGGACACTAGGATCCAAAGATAGGTTTTCCCTGACATCACCATTTTAATGGGAAAATGTATATAGGAGATGACATTTTTGGGGGAGGGAGGATAGGCAGCTCCGGAAGCCGTAGGCTGTTCTGGAAGGTGCACCCCACATTGTGGAAGGCAACTCTCTCATCATGATGCTTCTTATTTTGCAACTTTTCAAGAAGTTCTCCTTTTCATTTCAGTGCTCCCACCCCTGGCAACAGTAACCATTTCGAATAGTAAAATGTGCTTACCATCCTTTCAGTTTTGTTAAGGATGGGGATGAGTGTCCCTTTATTTATCCACTGTTGGAGGTACGTGCCCATGGGCTTCCACACCCTGTGCTCTGGCTCTCTTGGATGGCTACCATTCACTCACATTGCCACTGACGAGGCCAAGCAGAGGAACGGACACAGGCTTCTCATTGAGCCCTCGTCTTCTGGGTCTGTGTTTGGTTGGTCCTGCAGCCGAAGCTTCCCACACCCCGCATGAGGTTTACTAGACAAACACCTTCAGGGACAGTGGAAGCTGATGGGCCACTATTCTTTGGGGGAGTCTGTGGTTTCATTTAAAGATGAGCTGTGGATAGATGGCTCGTTATACTGCATTTTGGTTGCTGACGATGCAAGAATAAATGTTTATGGAATCATCTTTGTCCCACAGACACACCTGAATCAATACAATCACTTCTCCTTCTCCTTTCTGTTCGTCATCAACTGCATCTCTATCAACAGGTTTCCACATCTGTAAAATGGGGATAATAATAGTACCTGCCTACTAGGATTTTTGTGAGAGAGAAATGTAATTCACGTGACTGGCATATAGTACATGCTCAATAAATGGTAGTTGCTGTATTGAAAGATGTTTGATACTGAAATGCAGTTGGAGGAAATAAGCATCCTGTCTGAGGGAGGTTGGTTGCCTTTTGTTGCTTACTTTATAGGTGATCTTCTTACATTTAAATTCCCACCATTTGACCCACATTTCCTGAATAGACCCAGGAGACAGCAAGAGCAATCCACGCCATAATAAAACCCTTTTGCTATCTGATCAGCATCAGCCAATCTAATCGTTGGCTAAACTATGTACCAAAAACTGAATTAAAAAAAAAAGGGAGCTTAAAATAATGGGCTGCATTTAACTTGATTGCTTCTGTACATTTGAGGCAATGTTTAGGAGAATCAATTTTGCCAGACTAAAAATAAAAAAGGAGGAACACACAGCAATTTATATAGTGTTCTTTGTTATTTGAATCAATAGCACTGTCCCCACGAAGATCTGAATAATCACCTTTTGTGTGGTGCTGGAACCCCTGATTTATCTCTTGGTGATTCTGTTATTGGACCATCAGTGGAACAGTTTTGTCTCAATAATTTCTGGCTCTGACTCCCTCTCTCCCCTCTATTTGGAGTTCTTTCTCTATGCCAAAAACTTAGCATTTATTCCTTGTTGGGAGTTGGCATGTTCTATAAAAATATGTTTTTCAAATTAACATGTTCATGAGAAATCTCAAGAGGAGGGAACAGCATTTTTCTGATGAGGACACTGACATCTGTACCATTCCTAGAAGAACCCACATAACAAAAAGGGAGGCGGCAGGAATGGCTGCAGCATTTGCTGTCTTGGCGCCTTGTCTAAGGCACAGTTCCAGGTGTCTGTGTGCACCTCACTGCTTCACTTAGTCCTCCCACTGCTGTCTGGGATGTGTGCTACTCTCTGTATTTTACTTCTGTGGAATCTGAGGCTCAGGGAGATTCAGTACTTACTTAGGGTCATATTTATTAAATATCTGCCTGGAATTTGATCCCACTTCTGTTTGGCCAGAAGACACTTTCCACCACGTTATGTTGTCTCTCAATAGAGTCTGATTTCCGTTTGTCTCCTTAATAATATTAATTAAACCATTTTTCCAAGTAAAAGCATCTTTGGGAAAACTATTCATCTCTTTCTTTTTCATAAACTAAAGAGCCAGGAGGACTTTTCTGTTAGAGCTTCTTACCAAGGATTAGGAAGTTTTGGAATTTCCAGGCTCCACAGTTATTTCAGAAGGGATTATAGATGTGAGCAATGTGCTTTTAACTCTGCTGTCACATCCTGGGGATTTCCAGTTGGTCAGGTTGGTGTGAGGTGGAGAAGTGTTCTCAAGATTTGGGAGCTGGATACCCCAATGGGACAAAGACGGAGGAGGGTAGAGTTCCAAAATGGCCTCCACGGGCCTTCACGGGAGGACGTAGGCTTGTGTGTGTTATACTCTGATGGGAGGCGGCTTCTTTTTTTTTTTGAGACGGAGTCTCGCTCTGTCTCCCAGGCTGGAGTGCAGTGGCGCGATCCCGGCTCACTGTGAGCTCCGCCTCCCGAGTTCACGCCATTCTCCTGCCTCAGCCTCCCGAGTAGCTGGGACTACAGGCGCCCGCCACCACGCCCTGCTAATTTTTTGTATTTTTAGTAGAGACGGGGTTTCACCGTGTTAGCCAGGATGGTCTCGATCTCCTGACCTCGTGATCCGCCGGCCTCAGCCTCCCAAAGTGCTGGGATTACAGGCGTGAGCCACCGCGCCCGGCCGGGAGGTGGCTTCTTTAAAGAAAAGGCAGGCCATTAATACAGTAAATTGTTGGCTTACAAGAACTATATTTGTTCTTAATCTGGGGTGTGTGGACCCCCGCCGAGAGGTCCATGGTTGGAATTCAGAAGTCCTGTGAACTTAAATGAGAAGAAAGTTGTCATTATTTTCTCAAACCTGACTGAAATTTAGCGTTTCCTTTAATTATGAATCTACAATACCTGTGATTTTGTCACCAGTAGAAATCAGATATTTTCACATCACATTGCAGTTGTTGCAGAAATATCAAACTATTACTTACGCTCATCATCACCTCAAAATGATGGGGGTTATTAAAGTCACCGCTAGATCGTGTTATTTATTGCACTAACAAAGAAGCACACATATTACTATAATATACATTTGTTTTAGTAATATTTTGATAACTGTATTTCAAGGTATTGGTTCCCTTTGTAATACCATGTGTTTTACTTTATGCATTTAAAACATCATTCTGAGACTGTTTTCAAAAAAAGAAGTTGAGACTCCTGCTTTAGAACAAGTAACAAAAACACAGGTTTAGAATTATAACTCCCTTGATGCAATTCGTTTGGTGATCTATGGACTTCATTAGGGTAGCTCACCATTTCTTCAAGGTCTGCCTAGATGCCTATTCTGACTAGAATCTGTAACAGATTTCAAAGTCTGTATTTATTAAAATTTTTATTAAACATTTTTGTATTGAGATGATTACATAAACCACATTTTGGAATTTGCATATACCTCCCAGAAAAAAACTTATATCAAAGTCAGTTTTCTCCATCTCCAAGTGCTCTGGGGTTGAGGGCAGGGTGAAGGATGGATTTGAAAGGCCAGAGTGATACTGAAACAGAGGCTCCCTGCACTTGTCTTGAAGTGCTTGTTACAAGAGTAGACAGCCTTCTTTAGTGCCCTTTAAACCGTAATAGAAAATGCCCTCCTGGCCCCAAATACTGTCCCCACCAGCCTGATGCAGTGCCTGAGATCTCCACTATTAATCAGATTTTGAATTAAGGTATTGTGATATTAAAGCCCCTGCTCAAAAATATGATGCAAAGAGATTCATTTCTCATATTCTCACACATTAGAAAATGCTTTGTTAATCCTCTCTCTCTTCCTGTGTAAACACCTTCCCCACTTTACCCACTGAATAATACAAGATTCCTGTGGAAGAGGTCAACTGATTATATTGTGAAAAGCAGGAAAAAGAAAACGTTGCAGCTTCTTGGTTCTTTTGCTGAAACCTTGATTATATGGGTCAGTCCGGGCATTGACTTAGAAACCTGTGATGGTGGTGGTGGTGGTGACTTTCATGGATCGATCTAGTTGTGAATTTTAATTTCTTTCATTGTGTGTCACTGTCACTCTGACAATAAAAGGTGGATGTTGGTCTGCTTTATAGCATTTCCCATCCCAGCAAAAACCCTTGAACTAAAGTGTAATTTCCAGGAAGCCTGTATTATAATAAAAATATCTTTCCCAAGAGTGGCAAATACACTGGCAATTGCTGACCCCTTATTGATAGGGTGACCGTATATGCCTGTGTGTCTGGTAGAGTCCCAGGCCAACCTGGTCTTCCATGGTACTATGTATGGTGACATTTTCACTCTTGAAAGTGTCTTAGTTGGAAGATAGATTATATAGTCTCCCTGCTTTGGGGGAACAGCTGTCGTGTAGGCAGGGCTTATCAGGAAAGGATAGGAACGGAACAGAAGTAATGGAAAGTGATGGAAATGTAGTTGATGTGTGGAGGAAAGGGCCAGCCAAGAGTTGACTACAACCAAGAATATCCCTAATTAGAAGAAAGGAGTGAAAACCCCAGGTACCCTTGGTGGGGAGCAGTATGGGTGAGAGTGAATGTGCCAAAAAAAAAGAAGGGGCCAAGGACTAATTTCGTTTTATCTCAGTTCCCTGACTGCCTGCACCGTCTTGATGGCTGAGATGTGTAAACTCGGATTTTAAGACCCCCCCTCCATGCCAGGGCCTGATTTGGAAATCCTCAGCTGTGGCTGGTATTTGAAGTGACTTTTTAACCATGGGGGATGGTGGAATCTTCAATTCAAAGTTTTTGTTTTTGTTTTCTCAGTGCCCCCTTTCTTCCCTGTCTTCAATTTCCAATCCTGAAATCTACATTTGCGTAGCTCACAGAGGCCTAGGGTTGCCTCAGTGGTACTTAATCATTAAAAAGAAGCCCCCAGACCATGCATCACCAAGAAAAAATGAAAAACTGAAGCCATCAGTGGCTCGGTAATCCACACTTATTGTTACTTTGTATTTTGAACATCACCTTTTCCACTTACAAACAGTTATATTATTAAAAAGATATTTTCCGAAGATAGTAACCTTGGCAGTAGTTGTCAAGGCTAATAGTTTGACATTTCAGATCACCCACAACTAATCAACTGAACATGGCAACACATTTGAAAAACCCATTATAGGCGGAAGGCCCTGAAGTAATATGTCAACGCTCGCTCTAACAGCTGTTATGTAAACGGGCTGATTTTTCTCTGCTGAATGGTCACATGGTTGAAGGGAGAGTGCCTTTGAAGGACACGTGCGTGTAGCTGGGAAAGGAGATTGTGTTATTGAATGCCATATATTTATGGGGGGAAAGTCCCTATCACCGATGATAAAAACACTCAGTCATCTCTCACAAATGCTTTTAGGGATGTTTTTCTCATCTAAACATAACACTCCCTGAAGGGCGTGGAGAGCTGTTCCACCATTATTGCCTTCCTATTGGGGAAATGATCTTTAGGGCTGAGCATCCCAGAGCTGTTGTCCAAGATTTCCCTGAAAGATAAGAGAAAAATAAGCCAGCAGCTCCGGCTTTCAAAAACTCCCAAGTCCAGGTGGGCAAATAAAGAAGGAAACTAATTTTGTTTCTGCAATACCTATAGATTTTCAAGTTGTTTAAAGTATTTGAAGAACCTAGTTCAGAGGACGGTTCTTTTTAATCTCTTAGCCTTGGCTAGATTTATTACTGAGTGATCTTTGTGGTTTTTGAGAAACAAAACAAGTGAAAGAATCCTCACAACTGAGTTTACTCCAAAATGACACAGAAAGGTTGAAAATAAAAAATTGGGAAAAGATATTCTGGGTGAAAACTAAGCCAAAGAATATAGCTGGCAGCTGTGTTCATAGCCGGCAAAATAGAATTTAGAGCAAAAAATGTTAATACCAGAAAATATAGACAAGACAGGCTTTTTAAAAGGAAATATCTCTAAATATGATAAAACAATCATAAACCTAAAAAATTTCACCTTGAAAGCAAAGTCTGACCAAGAAGCCATGGATAAATAAATCTACAAGCATAATGGAAGTCAGTAACCCAACTCTCAAAAGCAGAGAGATTAAAGCAAACTAAATATTGCTCAGGATAACACAAATTAATAACCAAATAAGCTTGAGCAAAGAGATAGCTGTAGACATTGCCATCCAATAGAGCATACATTTTCTTTTTTAAGCATACATGGAATAGTTAAAAAAATTCTCAATAAATCTCGAAGAATTAATAAAGACCTGTCCTCAAACCTACACATGTGCCCCCACAAACCTGAAATAAAACTCAGTAAGAAAAAAAAACATCAAATCAAACTTAAAGTCACTGTACAAATAATAATCATAATAATAATCCTATTCTCTGACTAAAATGAACCTCAGTTAGAAATCAATAATAAAAAGACAACACTCCCTCCAACTTTTTAGAAACTAAAAACACTCATCTCAAAATTCACGGGTTAAAGAAGAAATGATAGTGAAAATTGCAAAAAATATTTAGACATTAATAACAAAAGCACCACAGATCAAAATACATGCAGCAGAACTAAGGTTCTACTTAGAAGAAAATGCTTACTTTTCAATGTAGTTATTGGAAAATAAGGAAGACATCAATATTCACCTTAAATCATAAGGCAAAGAATAGGATACAGTCAAAGCAAGAAGGTAAAGAATCACAATAGAGACAGGAATTAATGAAACAGAGAGTGAGTCATTTTATGTTTCTCTTTGGAAATTTTGGTTACAGAGTGATGGTTTGTGATAGTTTATTTAAATAAAGTATTCAAACCACTATTGGTGAACCTTTTCAAAACAGGCAGCATTTTGGACCCAGCACGGTGGCTCACGCCTGTAATTCCAGCACTTTGGGAGGCTGAGGCTGGAGGATCACTTGAGCCCAGGAGTTCAAGACCAGCCTGGGCAATATGGCGAGACCCCATCTCTACAAAAAAATACAAAAATTAGCCCGGCGTGGTGGAGTGCACCTGTCGTCCCAGCTCTTGGGGGTCTGGGGCAGGAAGATCACTTGAGCCCAGGCGGTAGAGGCTGCAGTGAGCCGTGTTTGTGCCACTGCACTCCACCCTGGGTGACAAAGTGAGACCCTATCTCAAAACAAAAACAAAAACAAAAATCAGACAGCATTTCAGTTTGTTTAATCAGAAAGACTGTGTATTGTGCAAGAGAGTTCTCACTGGTCCTCTTGTGATGGTTGGAGCTACATAAAGGGCCTCCCAGGTAAAGGTGAAGGGAGGAGAGGTACTTGCAGCCCTGACACTTTTTGCTCACCTTGGTTGAGCGAGGAATCTTTTTTTTTTTGTAATGGCACAATGCCTGATATTTACTGTGAATTGTAACACAGAGAACACAAACAATGTACCCCTGGGCGAATTATCACAAGGCAAGCAAATTTGGAACCACGACCCAGGTCAAGAGACCCAGGTCAAGAGAATAGAACTTGCCGACGTTCCAGTGCCTTCCTCAGGACTGATCCCAGTCACCACCCAGTCTTACTTTGGTTTATAGTTTTATTCCATAAGTATTTCTCTCTAAACTTGTGTAAGTGCACCTATTCTTTGAACTACGTAAGTAAAATAATAGAGTAGGTATTTATTTTTTTGTAGCTAGCTTCTTTTGCTCAGATTTTGTGAAATTAATGCAGGTTGTTGTATGCAGCTGTAAGTTTATTCATTTATCTTCATTGATATACAGTATTCTGTTCTCTCTATATAGCTCTCTCTCTCTCTCACATCCATCCTATTGTTTTTCAATGTAATTCACAATTTATAATTGTATAAGTATCTAAGGTATAAAGTGATGTTACAATTTATGAATACAATGTGAAGTTTTAAATCAAGCTAGTTCCCGTATCCATCACCTCAAATATTAATACTTAACATTGTTTTGTGGTGAGAACATTTGAAATTTGCTCTCTTAAAACTTTGAAACACAACACTCTATTATTAACTATATTCACCACACTGCACAGTAAAGCTTTAAAAAAGAAAAAAGAACATATACCTCCCATCTAACTGGAATTTTGTACCCTTTCGGCCACATTTGGTGGCTTGGAATGCAGTGGCTCTTTCAAGAGTTGAAGTTAGAAAGTTCTTTGTACATTATTTAACATTCTTCCATGCCAGCAAGGCACTTAGCCCAGTCAAGGCAATTTTTCACAATTTTCTGGTCATTAAAAATATACTTTAAAACTATCAACTTCACTCGAGGGCTTTCTTGGTGCTGCTGAATCAAAGCTGGAAGTCTCGCCATACTCCATTCATTTTACTGCTGGTTTGATTATTCTGGCCAGCACCTACACTAAATCTGAGAGCCTGAATTTTGTGCCCAATTAAACACGGAATTAAAAGCTCAGAGAGGCACATCCATTATCAAAATTGGGCCTTTTCACACCATACACTCACTCGGAAAACATTTCCTAGTGAACTAATAAACCTTAGCCGTTTTCATTCCAGCAGTGTTGCTGTGTCTCTCTGTTCGCAGCAAAAGGTTTACAAGTCTGAACGGAATCCAAATGAGCTCAGTTCCTGTTAATTGAAAAACAGGTAAGTCAGGACTAATTTTCTGAATTAATAGTGTTTGTCACAGCTTTGAAAATCTGCTTAAGTCAGGTCAAAAGTGGCTCTTGGGTTGGAAGAAGGGAATGAGCCGAAACACAAAGGTGGAGTGGAAGCCCGTCCCAACACCACTGTTCTTTCTTTGTTGCGGTTTTCCCATTTAAATAAGTTGTATTTACGTAACAGAGAATAAAGAGAAAAATGTATTGAACTTTCACACTTGACCACAATAAAAATGTGTTCCTTTATAAAACAGTCTGATAAAGTATTAAAGCTCAAAGACAGCTGCAGCCAGATAGCGATGAATACAACTGAATACAATTGGCTATTATTGATGCAAACACTATGAAGCAGATCTGACTACATTACAGGCAACTTAGGATGGAAAGAGACCATTTTATCTATATTGAAAGAATAAGAGCCACGTATATATTTGGGTGTAGAGACACTGAAAAAATTGATGCAAAAAGTTCTGACTTGCTTGGGGTAACCCACTGATGTTTCTATCCCCTTCTTTCCAATTCATTTGCACACAAATCTGTATTAAATATCCATAACTCACATCTGGGATTGTGATCGAGGGTGGATGGTGAGCAGTAAGAAGTTGCAAAGTATGGAAAAGTCCTGGTCCCTCTCCTCCAGGAATAGAAAACTGGAAGAACCCCAGGGAATGGAACCATTACGTCCCTTGGTTGGTTAAAACCCATCTCTTCCTAAACCTAAGCAAAAAAAAAAAAAAAAAAAAATCTAAGCTCATTGTCATGTTGGAAAACAGAAGCTTCAGGTCTCATCTGGTTAAATACATGTATAACAAGGGTGTCTGGGAATTTGAGGCCATTCCACATTATCTTCTCTTAGCCATTCCAGAAGTTTCTTGAAGATAGCTTCTATTAGGATTCAGCATAGAACAATAATAGAAAAGCCAACCTGTTTCATGTCTAGCATGGACATGTGTACCTGCTACTCTAAAATGTAGCTCTGAGAATCACTTTGAACAATGCAACTATTGTTTAATCTGTTGGTCTCATGACTCCCTTGAACAAGACATTGGGTTTGAAAAGCCTGGAAATCAGAAGCTCTTGGGGCCAGAGGCTCTGCCACTAAATGAAGGTCTCTCTTCTCTGGACCTTAATTTTCTCACCTGTAAATTAAGGTTATGTGATATCTTCCCAAAGTTCCCTTACTCTCTGGCAAGTTACATATTGTTGCTCTCTGAAATTCAGTCTGTTATATGTTGGAACTTTTGAGGGTAAATTTTTAAGGAAACACTACGTGATAACAAAGAAAAACCCTGGACACTGACGTCAGTCATGACATCATGAATTCCTGTTCTACGTTGTGACCCCAGTCAAATTACTTTCCCACTCAGAGCTTCAGTTTTTTCATCTTCATGGGAGAAATAAGAATATCTACCTTGGCTGGGCATAGTGGCTCACGCCTGTAATCCCAACACTCTAGGAGGCTGAGGTGGGAGGATTGCTTGAGCCCAGGAGTTCAAGACCAGCTTGGGGAAAATGGTGAAACCTCATTTCTACAAAAAATACAAAAATTATCCAGGCATGGTGGCACATACCTGTAGTCCCAGCTACTCAGGAGGCTAAGGTGGGAGGATCACTTGAGTCCAGGAAGTTGAGGCTGCAGTGAGCTTTGATGATGCTATTGAACTCCAGCTTGGGAGACAGAGCAAGACCCTGTCTCGAAACAAACAACAACAACAAAAAAAGAATATCTACCTTGCAGGTCATTCAAGAACGAAATTGGGCAATGTAGGAAGACACCAGTGCCTGGCATTTAGTAAGCACTCAGGAAATCATACTTATTATTCTTGCTGTTACTTTTCCTTGCTAAGACATTCAATGTTGCCTTTTGTCATAAGCAGTACAATTCTTGCCTCACATTCATGAGGCAGATGCTAAGCTCACTATGCCAGTTTTCTCTTCTACCTGGGTGAAGCTATCCTGCATCTCCCAGCATCCCCTGTGGTTCTGTGTGCACATGTGACTGCATTCCACCAATGGGCTATGGATAGAAAACCTCCTACTTGTAACACTCTTTCCTTCTTTTCTAACTTAATCAGACAATGTTGGAAGCCACATGTAGCAGATAGCACAGCCAAAAGCTAGAAGGATCTTGGGCCCTAGAATTACTGCTTGACAGAGATACCCAATGGTCAGAACACTGTTTTTAGACTTTGTGCACGAGAGGGAAAAGACTGCTATGGTCTTTGAGTCATTTTTACACTTCTTAATTTATTTCAGCAGCATTTCAGCAGCTAGCTTTGTCTTTTTTTTTCTTGTTCTTTTGAGATAGGGTCTCACTCTGTCACCCAGGCTGGAGTGCAGTGGCGCAATCTCAGCTCACTACAGGCGTGCACCACCACACCCAGCTAAGTTTTGTATTTTTTGTAGACATAGGGATTCCCTATGCTGCCCAGGCTGGTCTCTAACTCCTGGCCTCAAGTGATCCACCCGCCTCCAGACTATAGGTGTGAGCCACCGCACCTGAACTGTCTAACTAATTTGTCTACAGAGACTAGCCATGATTTAAAGATATAATATTAAAAAATAAATATGAGCTGGGTGTGGTGGCTCATGCCTGTAATCACAGCACTTTGGGAGGCCAAAGCAGGAGGATCACTTGAGGTCAGGAGTTTAAGAACAGCCTGGGCAACATAGCAAAACCTCATCTCTAAAAAAAATAAATAAATAAAAATATTAAGCAGGCATCGTGGCACACACTTGTAGTCCTAGCTACTTGGGAGGCTGAGGTGGGAAGATTACTTAAGCCCAAAAGTTAGAGGTTACAATAAGCTGTGATTATGCCACTGCACTCAAGTCTGGGCAACAGAGCAACCCCTGTCTCTAATTAATTAATTAATTAAAAGTAAATAAATATGAAAGGAACTGGTCTTCCTTTTTATTTACCTAGAATTGAAGGGGCCGTTGCTCTTCCAATTCAATGTGACTAACATTTATTGATTGCTTCTCTGATATGCCAGACCAGAGAGAGAACCTCCATGCAGAATAAAGACTAGGGCCTGTCACGTATGGGAGGTCAGGATAGACAGCAGG
The DNA here is from genome assembly GCF_029281585.2 of Gorilla gorilla gorilla. Taxonomy (NCBI): domain Eukaryota; kingdom Metazoa; phylum Chordata; class Mammalia; order Primates; family Hominidae; genus Gorilla; species Gorilla gorilla. Next base: position 30,884,907 of record NC_073245.2, read on the forward strand.
AGAGCCAGTTGGCCCAAACCCCCATTTGACAAGGCTTTGGAGTTAACTTCTTGATGTCACCTTCAAATGAGGCTATACCCAGAACCACAGAATGACCCAACAAGATTAAACCTATTCTCCATATAATATCTAAAAATTTTCGAAACTTTATATTGGCACCTTATATAATGTATGTTATATAATATAAAACCTTACGTTATTTAAGGTTTTAAATTATTAAATTATTTAAATTATTATATATTCTTTAAATATACGTAAACCTAATTTTTAAATATATAACCTTATGTAATATACCTTATATTTCTTTTTTTTCATTTTTCAGCATACCGGAAATACCCTGTAATGAAACAGTTTGATTCTCTCATAGTCCCTGTTCCCAAGTATCCAGTCATGATCACGCATAATTACGTTAAGTGCCACAATGAACAGATACAGTGGCTAAAGGAGGGGCACAGCTTGATGAAGAGAGTGGTTTATTCCTTTGGGAGGTGAGCGGAGCAGGCTTCCCAGAAGAGGTGGGTCAGAAGCAGCTGATAAAGATGACCAGGAATGTCCAAGTGGAAAAGGTGAGATGGAAGGTGAGCTGGGAAGTGACATTCCTGACAAAGAATGACAGTCTGCCATAGAACAACGTCTGGGAGCCTCTGAAGGGTTTTGAGTAGGAGAATAACCTAACTACATCTGCAGTCGACAGCCATCATTTGCACAATAGTGTGAAGGATAAACTGGGAAGGGAAGTATCATTGGCACAGAGGACTTAGGGAGTGACTATACTAATCTAGAACAAAGCACGATGTGTTGATCTAAGAAAGTGGCTGTGGGGGCGTCCATGATGGGGCAGGATCAAGATTTCCAGGAGGTTCGGGTCATGGTGCTCAATAGGTTCTGAGGTTGAGGAAGAAGACGTCTTGGATCACTCGGAGGTTTCAGCTTTAGTGACTGGCTGACAGGTAACTTTCGTGATGTTTAGGTTAGTCCAACCTGCCCACATGCTGACCAATAAAGGTAAAACTCAGGACTTCTCAGGTCGTCTCCCACTTGCTGTCATTCTGCTACAGTGTTTACCCAAACCGAGACACTAGGTTTCTTGTTGAGATCTGTTTTGGCCCCATATTCTACTGGACTCACAGAAGCTCCTTGGTTCATAGAAAATGGCTACTTAGACTAAATCATGGACCAGTTGTACTGTATTTGGGTCTGTGTGTGTGTGTGTGTGTGTGTGTGTGTGTTCCTAGCAGGCTTAATTGCAATAACATTTATGTCACATAATATAGTGCACTGAGGTTGTAATTTTCCTATCATCTAAATTGCAGGCTGAGAATTGTGTTAAGGAAGGACCGTAGAGAATGAATTACTGCTTTCAAAATGACTACTTTTAACAGACAATGTGACCGGCAAATGAATGCTAGAGCCGGAAGGATATTTTGTATTTAATGTCAGCTGTACCCCAGGACTTTTTAAGTGTAGCTAACTCACACCATTTGCATGTTAAATTTATAACTAACACCTGGTCTACCTAGAAAATCATTTTTTCTACTTAATGTTATATTACCTTTGGAAAACACTTAGCAGCTATTTTTGAAAACATGGTGCTGACAGTTCAACCTGTCAATTTCTTTTAGACTCTCCTGACAGGTAGGCCTGGGTTTGGTTGCAATGACTCAGCACTGGTGTGCAAATTGGAAGGGGCACCACTGGTTCCTTACAAGGAGCGCAATGAGCAGGTAAACATTCAGCATCATACACCCAGAAGATACTTATTGTTTACTAAACATGGTGACGATTAAAAACTTGTCTCACTGGGGAGCAAGCATGATCGTTGCAAAGGTAGGTACTGGGTTCAAATCCTGCTCCACCATCAACTCCAGCATCCACCACATGGCCTCAGCAAGTAACACAGCCTGTCTGAGCTTCAGGTCCCTCATCTGCAAAGTGGGTGTAAGAATAAAGCAAATCTCATGGGGATGTGGGACAGTAAAGGAGGCAGTGTCTAGGAAGTGTCTGGCCAGGGTGAGTCCTCAGGGAGGGACAGCCTGTCATTACTGTGATTGTCCTGGGTGACAGTTAGCCTGGAAGACACCACTGGATAGGATTCTGTCCTGTGGGAGAAATTCAGATGACAATTCAGGTGAATCCAAAGTCATAACATCTCAGGAAGCCTCCAATGTCAAAGCTTTCAGAGACTTCCATGCTGACGTGGATCAGAGCGATGAGGCGCCAAAAAGGCCGGGGAGACCTGGTGCTGCGGAGATGAAGGCCTCCTTCTGTGGCTCCCTCTGTGGGCCCTGGGTCATTGTCCACCGCCTTCGGATCTGCTTGCATATCCCTCCAGCCCAGAGCCTGTGGGCCCATGCTCCTTTCTCTGACTCTTGGTTGTATTGTTTGAACTGTTGATTTGCTGGGGCTCCAAAATTAGAAATGCTGGCTGTGACTGACCCAATGCAACACAGCCTTCAGGAGACTGTTACTCCAGAGCCACTGACCCCAGATATCCATCCCCAAGAACAATTGGTCACATGAACTCAACTTTTAGCCAAAAGGTTCCAGCACAAGCTCAGGCCTGAGGGGGAAAGGCTGCTCTGTGGTGTAGGCAGAGCCCCTAAGAGTCAAGACACTCTCATGGGCATGCTCGCTGCTGGGGTTTGTCTGGGAGGAGAGACAGGTAGATGAAGGGTGGAAAGGTTTGACATCTGCCCCTTCCTACTTTCCTTCTCTTTACCCTTCCTTGCTCCCAAGAGCCCTTTTGAAAGTGGGGCTTTTAATCAATGGCACAGGAACAATGAAATAGTTTTGGAAAAAAATAAAATTAGAGCCATACCTCACACCATGCATAGAATAAATATAACCAAGATAATTAGAGGTCTGAATGTAAGAAAGGAAGCTGTATGAGCATTTGGAAAAGACACAGTGAACTCCTCTATAGCCTGCTGTGGAGGAAGGGCACTGTTCTACAGTAGGCCGGTCTATGCAAATCTGCTCCAAAGTCCAAGGAAGCTGAAAGGCCCAAGAAAGAGGCTGGCAAATCCAGTTTCTTCAAAAGAAACACTTAATAAGGACCTGGGAACAGAAGTTGTGTCTATGTCTTGGGTGGCGATGACATAAGATGGTGGATCCCATGCCATCACCCCCAGACCCAGGGCTTCTATGCCATAGAGAAGGGGTGGTTCAGAAGGGATGTGTAGGATAATCGAAGCACAATAATACCAAGGTTGTTTGGGATTTACGGTAAGGACCTGCTCCTATACAAGGAGCAATAGATAAAAGGGAAATCTTAGAGGCTTCTCAGAACAGGGGTTAATGGAAGCCAACCTGGCAGATTAGCATCTAAGGTGGAGTCGCTTTGGCTCCACAGGTGCTCTAACTGTGGCTAACATCTCTGCTATGGAGAGACTTCTTAACAATTGAAGGAAAAAAGAGCAAACACACAAAAACAAATAGAAAAACACACAAAAACAAGAACAGAGAATTTGCAACAAAAGGCTATAAAAATGGCCTTTAAACACATGAAAAGATGTTGAAATTTGTTCATATTAAGAGAATGGCAAATTAAAATTACGCTGAGACACCATTTCTCATCTATCTGATTGGAAAATATTGAAAAGCTCCACAACACACTCTATTGATAAGGCTGTTCAGGAAATAGGCACTCTCACTGCTACAACTCTTGAGCAGGAGCACTTTGAAATAGCTACCAAAACTACACATGCACTTGCCTTTGACCCAGATATACCGACTCTAGGAATTTACTCTAAAGACACACCTTTAATGATACAAAAATATATAAACACAAGGCAATTCATTGCAACCTGGTTTATAATTGCAAAATATTGATAACTACCTAGAGACCCAATCACGGAGAGTATTTGAATAATCTGTGGTATATCTACACAAAGGAATATTGGGCAGCTGTGAGAAATATTGAGAAAGATTACTGTACACTGCTATGAAGTGATTTCCAATGTTCAGTGAAGAAAGCAAAGTGCAAAAGAGTATCTAAAGGATGCTTCCTTTTGTGTAAGAAAGACTAAAAAATTAGCAGCTTATTTGCTAATGTTTTGCATAAAGAAATACAGGGAGGATAAACCAGAAACTAACACGATTAGCTGCCTCTAAGGAATGGGTTGGAACAGGATGGAAGAGATAGTGGGGTTTGAATGGGGTGGAAAGGATCAGGCTGGAGAGGAAGAGACAGTGGGGCAGGAATGGAGTAGACTTAAAGAACCATGTTAATTTTTACAAACTCAGAAAAAAATGAACAATGTAGAAAAAATATTAAAATAAAATGTAAACAGAAACAAATAAACTTAATTGTCCTTTAAAGAAATAACCATCATGAACGGGAGGGAATGGTTGGTCCAAACCTATTATGGCCTGGAGTGCTTTATTTCCCTACAAGCCTACTTTAGCATGGGAGATGGTACTTTTGTACAGAAAGAGCCCTGAAGGAGAGGAGAGAAAACTTAGTAGAATACATTTTTGAAACGATCCACCAAAGCTCTTGTAGCACATGTTTTCATGGGTTCTTAGTGTAGGAGCAGTTTGAAGTGGATTTAGTTTTATGGATAATAAACATGAGGGTAATGGTCACATCAGACATTTTGTTGCTAAAGGCAGGTGATACTGAGATTATGTAGACACACAGGTATGCAATCTACATATTTTTAATGTGAAGAGTCCATGAGGGTGAGTCCAGCGTGCTAATTGCTTGATGCCACCAAAAAGTATAATCTTGAAATAGAAGCAAGAAGTATCCAAACAGGCCCCAAATAAGAATTTTAAATGGCTTTTCCTCATCTTCCAAGTGGAGGTCTACCCACACGGATTTATTGAGTGCTTACTATATGCCAGGCACTTTTGTCCCAGGACAATAAGGGACAAGACCCTCGTGGAGACAGACAAGGAAAAAGAAGACAATTATCAAAGAAGACAAATTTGAGGAGTGAGCAATGACTTAAAGACAACAGAGTGGAGGTGGGGGCCACTTGTGCTGAGATAGTAAAAAAAAAAGTCCTCATCAACGAAGAGACATTTGAGCTGAGATCTGAGTGGGGAAGAAGGCAGTGTGCAGAGATCCAGGGATGAGTGGACCAGGCAGACGGCACAGCAGATGCAAAGGCCGTGGGGTAGAACCAGTCTTGGCGTGTTTAAGAAACAGAAAGAAAGCCAGCATGGCTACAGCAGAACAAACAGGAGCCTGGCACGAGATTAAGCAGGATCACATTATAAAATAATAAATTCACCCAGATAACGCTATATTCTTAAAAGACTGACCCAAATTATATTCTGGTTCCCTGAACCTGAAAATTGTGTTTCTACTTCATGAAAATTCCTATGCCAGAGATAAAACTTGAAAAGGATTTAATGAAAAACCTTTACTCTTTCCCTTATCTGTTCTGGTTTAGCTATTTCCTCAGAGGTTGTCAGGCAAGGAGAGGAAGCTAGCTTAATGTTTCAAAAATGCCATTACTCTATGAAGAGTGATGCTGCTTTTGCTAAGTCATGGGGGGAAAAGCTACTCTTGGCTGATGAAACTCTCGATATTTATTTATTAAATAATTGTTTAAGGCAAATGGGGATTTCTGCTGGAGGAAGCTTCCTATAACCCCATCTAGCAAAGTGGAGAGGCACAGGTGAAGAGAGCAATTTCATGGTTCATGCTGCTATTGATGCTTCGTCATGTCCTTTGAGAGCAAGACTCTTTTGTTCAAGTTTGGGGAAGGAAGTGTTTAAGTTTTAGGTACTGTCAAATTTGGCCATCCAAGTGGAAACCGGGGGGCTTTCTGGGAAGATAAGAGAACAGAACTGGGGGACTCTTCCTTGGTGACCAGGGAGACAGCTCCATTAACCACCATCCAATGCTTAAGAGGGAAGGACCCAACTCTTTACCGCTCTCACAAAGTCTGGTCCAGAACAATCAGAACCCAAGGTCATTTGCTGCATGAGCTCACCTTCTTCTTATGGTTGGAGCTGTGTTGATAATGAGATGCTCAAAGGGACCATTAAATGAACGCTTCCTATGCATGGCTGTATACTTACAGGAGAGCTGAGGAGCGCACAGGAGACCAAGCACTCCACCATTTCTGCTTCACTGAGCACGGAGCCATCTCTCCTTCACAGAGCAGAAGACATTGCTCCAGCAGGTACCACTTTAGCTAGCCCTGGCCCCCAGCCCCTGGGGTGCCCTAAGTCATGCTGAGTCCTGCGCCTGGAGAGCAGGAGCCCTGGGAGGAGCACTCCAGACACCTCCTTCTGGAGCCAGGGATGCCAGCCATGACAGCACTGGGCTATCCGTGGTACCCAGGAGACAGAGCCTTGTTGACACTGCCAGTGTTTGTAAATCCCAAATGCATCTGGCCTCAGGAAAGTTGTTAATTTTAGGTGGGTTTTGGAGGCTTTATTAGCAGTGCGCCTCAACATACCCAGCATGAGGAGAAAATGGAAAAAACTGAAATGATTTGCCGCCTATTTCCATGAGGGCCCTGCTGTTTTCTGGAAGAGGTTCAGAGTTTTGATCCTTGTAAATTAGTTTCCAGCTCTACTTCAGGTGAAGTTAACCATTAGGGATCATTTCACCCAGAGAGATGAACAATCAGGACCCGGAACACTGTTTTGTTTAGCCAAGGAAAGGAGTGGCCGGGCATAGTGACTCATACTTGTAATCCCAGCACTTTGGGAGGCCAAGACAGGGGATCGCTTGAGGTCAGGAGTTTGAGACCAGCCTGGCCAACATGGCCAAACCCCATCTCTACTAAAAAATACAAAAATTAGCCAAGCATGGTGGCATGCACATGTAGTCCCAGCTACTTGGGAGGCTGAAGCATGATACTTGCTTGAACCCAGGAGGTGGAGGTTGCAGTGAGCCAAGATCACGACACTGCACTCCAGCCTGGGAGACAGTGAGACTCTGTCAAAAAAAAAAAAAAAAAGAAAGAAAGAAAAGAAAGAAAGAAGAAAGGAAAGAAAGAAAGAAGGAAGAAAGGAGAAAAAAGAAAGAAAGAGAAGAGAAAAGAAAAGGAAAGGAGCCTACTCACATTCAAACAATGCCCACGGGACCCTGTAAACACGGGGTTGCCTCTTTCAAATTGGTAGAAAAAAAGAAAAGAAAGAAATAATTCAAATAGAAGTCTGATTTTCCTTAAACATTTAAAATTAAGGGTGATTTCAATAACTTGCTATAAACAAAGCCTAATCCCAGGATCTTGTGGCCGGTCTGGGCTCAAGTACTATGTTTGCAGTGGGGTCATTTATGAGAAAATCTACCAGCTCCATCTCTATTTTTGTGTTCCTATATCTATGGACCATCCCCTTCCACCCTAACCCCATCCTTTCTTCTCTCGATTATACAGTTTTCTTGGGTTATTACTGTTTAAGTTCAACAGGGTTTAAATGCAGCATTAAGCATCCTGATTGTTGATGGTAGTGGCAATTACAGTCTGGGAGACCTTATAATTTCTTTAGGAAATCCAAGTCCGAGAGGCATCATGAGCATATGTTCTACATTGCTGTGCCTTCAGTGGAAGTACTTCCTTATAAAGGAAAGAGGAAACCAAAGCGAACATACCAAAAGGATCCATTCCTTTAGATTAGAATAGAAACAGGCAGATGCCATAGAAGCCCGTGTTCAAAAAGAACAGAACGTAGAATTTTGATGTTCTTATCGTAGTTGGATTTTGGTATCTGTCATGATAAATAAATTGTTATAAACATAATACAAATGGATAAATGTATTTCTTGCATACGACTTCAAAGATTGCTTTGCTTTGGGATATTTTATTTTTTCTCTATTTCTTTTAAGAGGAAGGAGAATGGGAAAATATAACTAAAAAAAAATAGTTGACCATTAGCTCTTTCCTTGTCTAAGAAGTCTTAACTCCCAACACATCACACTGGATTGTCAGCACCATCTGGGCAGACAGAATTGTCCCATGTAAAGCCCACTATCATTGAATAGCAAATAACCCAACTTTACATACATATATATACATACATGAACACATACACACATGAACACACACACATGCACACACATTCACACACATACACACATAATACATACAGTCACACATACACACATGTGCACACACATTCACATATTCAAACATGCTCCTGCATATACATGCTACACACTCACACACACACTTTACCTTTGCTTCTGAGGGGAGCCCAAGTGGCCTTCTTCACATGTCCAGCGAGTAAAGAACTCTCACTCTCTGTTTAGGCACAATGAGATCTGAATAAAACATCAAACTGTGCCAAGGAGACTCACGGTCACCTTCTTCAAGGTGTCAGTGGCATCTGAAACAGCAACAACAAAGTCCTCATCTTTGATGTTACAATCTGGGATGATGCTGGGCCCGAACTTGTGACCAAGGGTCATCCAGCTTGTCTCTGGGCCCCGTGGAGAGCTGTGGGAAGACTGGACAGTGTCATCTTAAAAGCAGGCTCCTACGTGGTCCTGGGAAGGAGATGCAGTGTGTCAAGTTAACTGAAGAGCTGGGCTCCAAGTCCTGACTGCTCTGTGCTGGACAGAGGGCAGGTGCCCACCAGGGATATCACTGAGGGGCTCGAGGCTTGGGGACAGCGAGGCCAAACCAGGGCGTAGAGACCTTTTGATCCCGGGCTTAGCTTTCAGTGCTGGAAGGCAGTGCAGTGGGAGTTTGAGACGATATTGATGTCCTGCACCAGCCCACTCGATTCCCCAGAGGGTCACAAGGCCAGGCCTGTATTTAGTTAGTGGTAATGATCTCGTTAGGGGTGTGAATGGGCCACCACCCAAGACATTCAGTCCTGCCAGCAGGCCTCCCCCCGAGCCCTGCCTACCCTGTGTGGCCTTACACGGGACGTGAACTGTGATTAACAGACTTCCAGTGCTTAATAATTTGCAAAACAGCATTAAACAAGGGAAGTTGAGGACAATTGGAATGGGACATTGGCCGGGCAGGAGGTGGTTGTCAACAGAGCTGAGACAATCCCGCGAGCAGGGCCTTCACAAAGCTGGCAGGGTACAATGTCACAGCTGGCTGCTGGCGGGGTGCCGGGCTGACAGCGCCTCCCCGTTCATCCAGGTGGTGAGGCTGAGCCAGCCTTTTAACTTTGTGAGTTTCTTTAAAAGGGAAGAGAGAGAGGAGTGGGGGAAAAGCCCTCCTGTTTCTTCAGTAGGAAAGAAAGTAAGAGGGGGCCCATTGAGCAAGAGAAAGAAAGAGATTAAGTAGCAAAGAAAGTGACAAGCTGATAATAGAGAACACTTTCAATGGTGGTAATCCTTGACATACAAGGACAAATATGAATACTTTTGTTCCTGAATTTAGATTAACTTTGTGTTAGGAGAGAAACCAGAATGCAAGTTGGTTTGCTTGTGCCTCTTGTGAAGCTCCGCGAAGGCGAGTTGACAGCAGATCGAGGAGGCCCCCGGAAAGCGGCCGCGCAGGGGATATTGACGGGAACAACTGTAGCTGGGCAGTCTGTGTATTAAAAGACCACAGTGGTTGAAGGCAGAACAGGCGAATTATTAAAGATGTGAGATGTGGCGGCGTTTGACCTGTCTTTCTTTGTCTCACTGTGTTACATACCGTGAGGTCACCTCAGCCCTGTGGACGCTGTTTAACATTCAAAAATCATAAAAGTTTCGTATTTTTAATATCCATCACATGCAGAAAATCTGATTTTTATCAGTGTGTATTCAAACTTCCATGTATTAGGGGCCACTATCCACGGTTCTCAGAGCAACAGGAAGTTGGTTTTATGGGAACGTCGTAACGAGGAGGTCGTAACGAGGAGGCTTGTGTGACTCCCAAGAAACATAATAACTTATTAAGACCCAAGGAAAAGACGAGATAAACCAAGAATGGTCTGGGTGGGCTTTATTTGTAGCTTCTTGTGAGTTCCGTTTTTTGAGCCTGCTAGAAGAGTCTAGCCTTCTGCTTAGGGGACACTGATTTCTCTCCTGCTTACTAATGAGAGTAAGTGTCCTCCACACCTCTCCCAGCAGTTCCCGTTGTTAAACTTATTTCACTTTGAAATAGTCCATCGTGCTGCTTCCAACCCAAACAGCAGGCTGTGTTTCCTCTGGCAAATATCTTTATCACTTTCAAAACAGAGCTCCAGCTGCCACACTGGGTGTGCCCATGGAATTTGTCGTGGTGGTTTCCAAAATGTGTCCTCAGTATCCTTGAGGGTGGCTGCAGTGACACTCAGGAGAGGAGGGACACACCACGGGGGGAAATATCCAACATTTCGAGGTGTTTTGGGGAGGAGGTGTCTGCTGGAACGACCACTTGAAATTCCAAATTGCTGCTTATGATTAAAGTGATGAGTTAACGCTTCTTTAAAAGAATGGCGACAAGCAGCTGGGACTGAGACAATGAGGGTAGTGTGGGTGACGGAGGTGTCGAGAGAGGTGGTGGGGACTTTGCAGGGGAGCTCTGTGGATGTCATCAGGCAGTGACATTGTGACATTTTGTGTATGTTGTACTTTTGGGGCCACATTTCATCCAGTCAGGATGACTGACAGCCTTATTCTGTGATTTACTTAGCAGCTGGGATTTGTCTTGACAACCATGCTTAACGTGTCCCTTTCCAGGATTGGCAGGCTCCGGAGCAAAGAACCCGGGGGTCCTCCCGACTCGACTCAGTGCTGGCTGGCAGCATGTCCTGGCCTCAGTGCCTCTGCTGTGAACTGGCACAGGCTGGCCCTGCCCTCCGCTGCTCCTCCACGGCCTGTATCACCACCCAAAATGGGCCTTGCCTTGGGCCCCTTGGAATCTCCTGATTAAAACAGAAAAACAGAATGTGCCACCCACCAATTTTTTCTAGGAGTGTTTTCACAAAGGGACTGTTTTTTTGCAAAGGCTTGAACCAGGCCCATTCTGGCAGTTCTGAAAAAGTTAAGGATAGTTTAATCTGCTTCCATCAAAATAACTGTTTTATTGATTTCTTCCTGGACAAATCAGAACTGGATTTGCATAGGGCTTTCATATTTGCATGGGGTCTTTAAAGAACTGCTGAAAACAGCAGTTTTTTTTTAAAAGCATTGGAAATTTTGTGTGAAACAGCAGTGATGGACACATCATTGTACATTTGTCAAAACAAGTAGAATGTACAATATAGAGTGAACTCAAATGTAAATGTGGTCTTTGTTTAATAATAATCTATCAATAGCAACAAATGTACCACACTGATAATAATAATCATCATCATAGGGGAAACTGTAGGAGGGGAGGGAAACTTCTGTACTTTCTGATCAATCTTTCTGTAAACCTGTTATGGTTCTGTTAGGATTCTGTAAACCTTTTCTGTAAAACTTGTTTTAAAAAATAGTCTATTAATCTGTAATCCCAGCACTTTGAGAGGCCAAGGCGGGTGGATCACAAGGTCAGGAGACCGAGACCATCCTGGCAACACCGTGAAATGCCGTCTCTACTAAAAATACAAAAAAAAAAATAGTCTATTAATTTAAGGCCGGACATGCTGGCTCATGCCTATTATCCCAGCACTTTGGGAGGCCAAGGCAGATAAATCACCTGAGGTCAGGAGTTCAAGACCAGCCTGGCCCACATGGTGAAACCCCGTCTCTACTAAAAATACAAAAATTAGCCAGGTGTGGTGGCGGGCACCTGTAATCCCAGCTACTTAGGAGGCTGAGGCATGAGAATCGCTTGAACCCAGGAGGCGGAGGTTGCGGTGAGCCAAGATCCTGCCACTGCACTCCAGCCTGGGCAACAGAGAGGGACTCCATCTCAAAAATAAATAAATAAATAAAATAAAATAAATAAAAACAAAAAATAGTCTATTAATTTAAAAACAAACAAAAGGCATTGAGTTGACTCGCAGCCAAGGTAGAGGATGTCTGTCTTCATTCATAGACACAGGGATTTGGCAGGCGCTGTTGATGCTCCATGCTGGCCGCCCCCACACCCGGCTACTGACACACCGGCTTGATGGTTTCCATATGCAAGTGCCCACTCCTCTTTGCTGGGGCATTTTTTGGCCCACAAGGGGACATACCTGAAGTGCTCCTTTTCCCTGAGAGCAGCCTTCAAATAGTAGCTGAGAGGCATTACTGGAGAAAACCCAGCTCCCCCTGGGGCAGGGGGCTAACTGCACTGTTTCCCAGGGGCCCCAGAGGGATGGGCCTTTACCACCCTTCCTCTCCTCACTTCACTTCCCCATGCTCCTCCTGATGCCTCCTTAATTCACTGCCCAGTTCCCGTCTCCCATGCACATCAGTGTCTGGGAGAGAAGCAGACCTTACTCTTGGCATAATCCACTGCCAGATGTGAAAACTGAATGAAATGTGCAAAGCTGTGATAGGAATATGTGTTTTCTGGGTTCAGCCTAGTTGGATGGAATGCCACTGGGGGGATTTATAATTCAAAACAAAAATCTAAAAAAAATAATTGGGCAGTGCAAGGTGGCTCATGCCTACAATCCCGCCACTTCGGGAGGAAGTTGCAGTGAGCTGAGACAGAGCCACTACACTCCAGCCTGGGAAACACAGCGTGACTCTGTCTCAAAAAAATAGATAAATTGCATGTAAAGACTAGGTGACTAGGAAGACTGTCTCTTTCAAATGAGGCACCTGGTCATCCAGGGCTATTTCCTGGCTGGTTCTGGGGAGCTGATGGTGGGAACATGAGAAGTTGCTACTCTGCTTTGCTACTTCGATTTGAATTTAAGCCTCCAGCCATGGAGACGTGGAAGGACTTTCCCAGAGGGGAGTACTGAGCAGTCACCAGGCTTCCTTCCTTCCTCGTTTGTTTGGGGCTGGTGTTCACCGGACTGAGGACAGCACAAGGGCCAGCACCCATCCTGCAGCAACATCTCTGGGCAAGATCCACGCGTGCTACCTTTGTGGGCTCCTTGGTGGACAGCTCTCCTTCTCTAGCAAAGCATGAAAGAGCTATTCTTACTCTACTCAATGACTTTGTTTGAATAGGTAATAGGTGAATATGACATAATTATCCAATCAGAAATAATACAAAAAAAAATAGACATTTTCCTCTTCCATTCCCAGTCTTCCAGTTCTGCTCTCCAGAGAGAAGCCTGGTTTTAGTTTCTCCTGTGCTCATGCATGTATAGTCTATGTGTAAACAGCAAATGTTGGTCCTATTTGTTAAAAAGAAACAGCAGTGTGGTAGATGGCCCCCAGGGATCCTGCCCCCTAGGTACTTGCCCTGTAGAAACACCCTCTTGAGGGTGGGCAGGACCAGGGCAGATGATGAGATGTCGCTCCTGTGATTGGGTTCTGTTACGTAAGACTGTGCCGTAGCTATGGCTTTGAAGAAATGAGCTGCCATATTGTCAGCGGGCCACACTGCTGGGGCCTGAGGGGGGTCCGTAGGAGCTGAGACTGACTCTTGGCCTACAGTCAATAAGGAACCAAATTTTGCCAGTGACCTGAATAAGCTTAGAAAGGGACCCTGAACCTCAGATGAGACTACAGCCCCAGTCGACACCTTGATCCCAGTCGGGTGGCATCCTGGACAAAGGCTCCAGGTGACCCATACCCAGCCTCCTGACCTCAGGAAACTGGAAAACAATCCATTTCTGTTGTTTGAAGCTGCTACCTTTGTGGGAATATTTTACATAGCAATGAAACACTAACACAAGTATAATGGTATTTGGAAAACACTTGTTTTCCTATTTGTTTTGTTTTATAACTTTTTTTTCCACTTAAAAATCCATCTTGGAGATGATTTCAATCAGTAAATCCTTCTTTAACCCTGTGTGTGAACAGCTATTTGTTTGTCATTTGATCTGCCAAATTCTTTTCCAAAGAAGCTTATGTTTTACAAATGAAAGTTCAGTCGCAGCTGTGCTTGGTCATACACTTGGGCTGTCTTGTCATAATAAGTAATGAAGTAACAACGAGGTGATGCAAAAGTAATGTGGCCAAAATAATTTTCTGATCTTTCTATTTTTATCTGTTATTTTATTGGTTTGAAGATCAAACTGATGAAGACCTTTAAAGATAAAGGTAATTTCCAATGGCACATAATAATTTGTCCTGTTACGGTTATAAAAGGCAAATGCACTTTCTTTTCTTATGAAAGCCACACTAGAGACATTCAGGACTTGTAACAGACTGGCAAGTTTGTTGCTGACTCAGTTTCCCTTTCCTCTGGCAAGTAGATGACCTGTCCTAGTCTTCCCTGAGGTTCAGAGGCTGTGACTTCCAGCCAATGAAACATGGCAGAAGTGGTGCATTTCCCTTACCCGGCTGTCCCACAGAAACCTTCCACTGGATCCTCCCCACTCTCCCCACCTCCCACCTGCCAGCTGGAAACAGGATTCAAGAGAGAACTTAAAGTTCCAAGGGATGGTGGAACCTCAGGCTGCGAAGAGACTGGCCTTAGAATCACCCCGCGAAAGGCTGCCTCAGAATACTTACATTGAATCATCATGTGAGCGAGGAATAAAACTTCCATTGTGTTAAGCTGCTGAAATTTGAGGACTGTTTCTTTCAGCAGAGAGCTTATTCTGACTGATATAGGACTGAGGATTTACTTTCAGAAAGGATTCTCTACTTTGCAAGAGGAATCATGCCAGGATCTCTTTAAGTCGCAGGCTCGCCTTACACAGGTGATATGAAGCCACTTATTACAAATTGATCTCAGGGGTACATCAGTTGTGCAAGCTGCTGGCACATTCAGGGCCATACTCAAAGTGGGTGTTCAGAAAAAGGTATGCTCCACAGTAAAAAAAAAAAAAAAACACAATGACATTTATAATAAGTTCTGATTAACATCATGATCTCCTAATATTAATGTTTTAGTTGCAAATAAATGCTGTTTGTATTTGCTTGATTATTATTATTATTATTATTGTGAGACAGGGTCTCACTCTGTGGCCCAGGCTGGAGTGCAGTGGTGTGATCAGGGCTCACTGCAGCCTTGGCCTCCCAGGTCAACAGACGCTCCCACTTCAGTCTCCTAAGTAGCTGGGACCACAGGCATGCACCACCACACCAGGCTAATTTTTGTATTTTTTTTTTTTTGTAGAGATGGGGTTTTGCCATGTTGCCCAGCTGGTCTCGAACTCCTGGACTCAAGAGATCCTCTTGACTTGGCCTCCCAAAGTTCTGGGATTACAGGTGTGAGCCACAGTGCCTAGCCTTGTATTTGTTTTCTAATACATGTTGAATCTACTTTATTTGCTTAGTTGATTTATAGCTTTCCTGTTTTTAACCTTATTGTTTGAATTTCCCCACAAGCAGTCATTGCAACTCAACGCAAAGCGATAGAAGAATTTCTTTCTAGCTCTACCTGTTACTTTTTTCCACTGGAATAAACATGCTTCAGGAAAGCCAGTTTTTGAGTAGCTTACATTGAGTTCTAAGGAGTTGTCCCTTGGCCAATGAGGTACTTGTGTTAGGGAGCAGGTAAGTTTCCATTCAGCAAGATTCTTGAGAGTTACATGCACGTCCTGCTGGATTATGAGCTCTGGGAGGTCAGGAACCATGACCTTCTCTGCTGTCTCTGTGGCTTTTGGCTCAGAGCCTCATGTAATTGATGGCCAACAATTTCCCACTGAATATAAGAATGATTCAGTAAAAGGATCCTTTGCCTTTTGTGGCCACACAGATGCTAGGTTAGCCCACATGCAGAAATGTATCTTTAAGCCAAGTACACTGGAGATATTAATAATAAAGATTCAGTTGAGCATCCTGTTTGATAGAGTTGCCATTCTGTTTCATTGATTCATTTTTAGGTCTCAGGTCACAGAATGAGGACTGGATGGACAGAACTTTGCTTTAGAGCCTGAAAGAATCAATAAGCTCCCCACGGGAATAAGAAGAAAACATGAAGCTGTGGGGGAAGTGGGACGCTTCTGCGTAGGAACAGGAAATAAAATAAAAGACATTGCCTGAGGCCAGCTTTTCTGAAATGTTGCCATTGGCAGCCCTGGAGATCCACTTGAGTAAACAATCCTGTGAAACGGAAGAAAGCATTCCAAGAACAAGCCCAGGGAATCTGCAGCACTGCCGCTGCCTCCTCTTAGGAAAAGAAGCGGCCGGGCGCAGTGGCTCACGCCTGTAGTCCTAGCACTTTGGGAAGCTGAGGCGAGGCGGGAGGATCACCTGAGGTCAGGAGTTCGAAATCATCCTGGCCAACATGGTGAAACCCCATCTCTACTAAAAATACAAAAATCAGCTGGGCGTGGTGGCGGGTGCCTGTAGTCCCAGCTACTCGGGAGGCTGAGGCAGGAGAATTGCTTGAACCCAGGAGGCGGAGGTTGCAGTGAGCCGAGATGGCGCCACTGCACTCCAGCCTGGGCGACAGAGTGAAACTCTGTCTCAAAATAGAGAGGCAGCGGGAGAGAAAGAGGGAGAGGGAGAGCACCACGTGGTCCTCGCTGCCATCTTCGTTGCATTTCGGGTTTGCATCTGTGGTTGCTGAGAGCTCAGAGTGGGTGGTGTGCAGGGCCACTTGGGTTTCCCAAGTGGGATGGGCCGATGTATTATTTATGAGAAAGAAAAGAAACGTTTTACCCGAGGAATGTGAGCCTCCTCTAAATGATCATGCCCAGGGAGGCACAGGAATGAGGCAGCAATTACATTCCACTTCCCTTCTTGGGCTGAAGTCATTAACTCTTAAAGCCTCTTGCTCTGTGGACTCGACTAACTGCAGCCCAAGCGGCTTTGCTGTAAATTAACCCACCAACGCGGCTCTCTGCTGGACACCAGCATACTCATACCCCCAAGTTCAATGTCCAGCCCATCATTAATCGATGTTATTTCTGTCAACCAATGGGAATTCTTGACAAACACCTTTGTGTCTGCCCATTCCTCGTTCCCCTTTTATCCTTTAAAAACGCGCTTGTAACAAAGGCTAAATGGAGCTCATATCCAAGGTGACTTGGGTCTGAGCCTTCCGGGCAGCTGTCCTCACCTTGGCTCCAGTAAACTTTGTGAAATTATATCTGTGCCTCAGCTTCTTCCTTTAGGTCGACATTTCTGTTTTGATGAAGTTACGTTTTACAGACTTTAAGAGGAAAAGAGAAGAGGGGGAAGGTGATGTAGTATACTAAATCACAGTAAAGACTGGGATGAAGGAAAGAGTACAGAACTTGAAAATTGAAGTTGGGATATTTCTGTTGTCATGAAAGGACCTCTACACATTTCCACAGTCAGAAACTCACTTCGAGGACCCAATTGCACTCCCCTACCTTGCTTTGTAAATTTGACCATGGGCTTGGCTCTAAATCCACATTAATTTATCTTGAAAAAAGATAAATGGTCTTGCTGTATTTCAAGATATGATGGGATGGCAGGGACTTCTATTGGGAAAAGGTGTGACCAATAGAGACACAGTACCTAAAAAAGCCCAACAGTAAGAAGTGTTACCATTGAAGGCTGGGTGAGGTGGCTCACGCCTGCAATCCCAGCACTTTGGGAGGACGAGGCGGGCGGATCAGGAGGTCAGGAGTTCGAGACCAGCCTGGCCAACATGGTGAAACCCCGTCTCTACTAAAAATACAAAAATTAGCCAAGGCGTGGCGGCACACGCCTGTAATCCCAGCTACTCGGGAGGCTGAGGCAGGAACATTGCTTGAACTCGGGAGGTGGAGGTTGCAGTGAGCTGAGATCACGCCATTGCACTCCAGCTCTGGCGACAGAGCAAGACTCTGTCTAGGGGAAAAAAAGAAAAGAGAAGAAAGAAATATTACCATTGAAGCTGAGGAGTGGAAAGGGCATGGAGGGAGAGAGGTGAATTTTGCAAACAAATAGAACAGTCCAGCAAGCCTGTGTGATTTGTTTCTATTGTAACTTTTGGCCAACTGCCACTGGCTGAGTTTCCAGGGATTTCTTTCTGTTTTCCCTATATATGGTGAGATCATAATGACTTTTGATGTTTTCAAGATAGAAAAGCAGGGTGAAAAGTTATTGCAAAAAAAAAGAATCCAAAGCAAAATAAATAAAAGTCCATGTAGAACGTAAGTAAGGTCCCCATCTCAGATGGATTATTAATGCCCCTGCAAATGCCTGCTCCATTCTAGAAGCGGGTAGATGTTCATTAGGTGTTTGCTGAAACTTTAGTTCAATGTATCTGTTTGTCATTTATTAGGAATCAATGCTTCTAAACATTCTATAGCAGAAAATAACATTTTCCTTTTGATAGGAAAATTATTTTAATGAACTATTACAGTATCTTTCCCTCTTGAATCCCATGAGTTTAAAAATGTTGAACATCAGATAACACAGCTCTTAATTTCAATGGGCTTCACATCCTGAATGTAACTACAATAACAAATAAACTCACCACTAGATCTCAATTTACTTAGAAAAGATCCCAGCTGTCACCCAAAGCCAAAATGGGTGGAGACAGTTTGGTTCACAGATGTGGATCTCTGGCTATTGAAAAAGCATTTTCAGACATTATTAACAAGAAGAATTGGCCCAGTGAATAATACAATTATGCATGATCTGTGGTTCAGATATTCAAGTGCAAGTATTCAGAAAGTGCTGCTGCAGCTAATCCAGGGGGTAGTTTTGAAAATAATGACATTTAACCTATCATAGCAATTGTTCTTGTAAAAGGTATGAACTGTTCTAATGAAGAAAAAAATCCAGTGTAAAAATTATGTCTTGGTGCTAGAAATCATGAAGCTGAACAGTCAGTCTTACATTATTAAGTCCCCTATACAGGGGAAAAATCAATACATTTAAAAGTGTTTAAGAAATTTCTGTAAAGAGGAAAAATACCAGCAAACAACCATTTCTTCCGTGAATTTCTAGACATGTACTTGCCAAGTTCAGTAAGAAAAATTTTAATGATTATTCAAAGCATCACATGAAGGACAACAGTTAATCTGATTAGAATAATGACATTTCTAATGTATTTATTTGGAGTAGCGATTGCTGAATTGCACTGTTATTAGCAAGCTTGCCCTGTTTACTGGAATGCTGATACATATTTAAAAAATCTGTCTTTGCATAATGCAGGCTGAGCATGTGGACAATAGAAGGGGGTCTTTAGCTTTCCTATCCTCCTTTATGTTTTATCTGATCTGCCTGCCTTGATTTGGAATGGGCCCCAGGGCTTTGTTATTGTTGATGCCTCTGCTCTCTCCTGTCCCTCCCGGTTTTGGCCTCCTTGGGTTCTGATATCTGATACACTCATGACACCTCCGAGGAATGCAGCTGAGAATTCATTGTCCCCAGGCTTTTTAAGCATCCCTGTGAACTCTCCTTTCTTTTTCTAGTTAGGAACCGTTTCTCATGCTTGATTAGTTGATTCACCAACCTTAAAATTATTGCATTTGTAGTAGTATCAATTGCCCAAAACATTCAAGCTTATAACACTGTTGGCTGCAAGTGAGACAGGCTAGAACTAAGACCCCTGCAACCTGAGGATTTTCCAAAATTGTGATCTTTAATGAGGAGAGGGAAAATAAATGGTTCTATCAAATCCCCATCTTAGCTCCATTCCTTTCTGAAATTGTAAACTCATCTGTACTAGTTTCTTTCATTTTGCATCTCAAGAGCCTTCATTGGAACCTGAAAGTTTAAATCCATCAAAATGCAAGAATGGAATCAAATGTGTATTTTTTAAAGAGTGGGGTGAAGATGCAAAAAGAAAAAGAGAAGTTGTTATGGTCAGAATGTTTGTGTCTCCTCAAAATTCATATGTTGAAACCTAATCACCAATGTGATTGTATTAGGAGGTGGGGCCTTTAGTAAGTGATTAGATCCTTATGAATAGGATTAGTGCCCTTATAAAGAACACAGGCTCAGAGAGTCACCTCATCCCCTCTACCATATGAGGACACAGCCAGAAGCCACCATCTATGAACAGGAAAGCTAACCCTCACCAGACACTATGCCTGCCAGCACCTTGATCTTGGACTTCCCAGCCTCCAGAACTGTGAGAAATAAATTTCTGTTGTTTATAAGTCACTTAGGCTATGGTATTTTGTTACAGCAGCCTGAATGGACAAAGACAGAAGTATGATCCAAATCACTGGATATTGGCAGTCTCTCCTATATGAACGACTTCTGTTTATATCCCCAGAGCTTAAGTGAACTGGAGGATTTGGACAGACCTGTAGCTAAACCACCCTTTTGAAGCTATTGAATTGATGGGATGATAGTTTCATCAACCAATGGATATCTATTGAGCCCTGGCTACATACCAGGCTTTGAATACCAAGGAAACTAAGACAGATGAGGTTCATCTATGCTCCCATGTAGCTCTCCAGAGTGTCACAGACTCTTTCTTATTGGGATTTTTAACCTGGGGGATTCTGAGGTCAGTAACTATCTGGAATTATGGTAACATTTGCTCAAGAGTGCAGAATGATATTGTCCAATAAACAATGTACTGACTACATTGATGGTTATCAAAATGCTTTTACTCTGAGTGGTATAAAAATAACAAGTCTTGGCCTTGGAGGTAGGTAATAGAACCCCTGAATAGGGTCAGTGTGGAGATGGGTGGCCCAGCAGGCTCCACGTAGACCAAGATGGAGAGGGCAACAGAGTGGCAGGGCATGGGTAAAGCTCCTTCTGGCTGCAAAAAAGACCCAGGAGCTGGAGACCAAAAAGTTTAATGGGGGAGTTTGATGAGCCTTCCTGTGTAAAATCATATATAGACAAAAGGGCACTGTTTAGCTAGTGATGGTTGAGTTAAATAAACATAAGGTCACACCAACGATTTCCAAAATCAATAAAAAATTATTAGAATAACTTGATAAGCTATATTACTTGGTAAGCCATTTCATTATAAGATATATAATATAAAATATATTTTATATGTTATATAAGATATACTTTTATTATACTATATAATGTACATTATATATTATAAGAAATTAACTTATTTATAAAATAAGGAAGACATATGTTGATTTATATATTAATTTATGTTACTGTGCCAGTTCTTAAACCATCTTTTGAATGTTATTTTCTGTCTACATCTGGATTTTTCAGAAAACTGTAACCATGGCTTTCATTAAATTTTCATGTGGTTCTAATATTGGCAGGGCCTAGGTACAGATGGAAGCCCCATATCATGTGCCTGAATATTTAAAACTTACCCATGAAGCTTCTAATAAAACATGTTTTATTCTTTTACCTTGAAAAATATTATTTTATAAGATGACCTGAAAGGCCAAGTTTACATTTAGGATTCTTCGACTCCTCTGAGTGCCCAGCCTACATGTGGTGACACAGGGAAGGCTGGCCCCCAGTCCTCAGCATGATGTAGGGTTTTTTGCTCCTTAGTTCAGCTAAAATCCTGGTTTTTATCTCATGACCAGGAAAAATTAGGTACATGGACACATTAAAAAGTGAGGAGAGCAGAATATATTGAATGAAAAGAAAGCTCTCAGCAAAGAAACAGGGGGTCCTACCAACAGGCTCCCACCTCACAGACTGAATACCAGGCCACCACACATGAGCTGAAGAAGCCAGGATCCTCCCCCTGCATAAGGCATGAAGTCCCAGTGGCTCTACCCCACTCTCCTAGTGCTCAGGCGGACCCCCAACTCCATTGCAGACATATCCAGACAAGACCCTGGGCAAGTTCCCTCATCTGCACAAAAGCATCTGAAAACACTTGTGGGGCAGGTTGGAAATTCTCCAGGGACCCTCCATTCTCTGCCTCCTGCATCTATCAGTATGTCCTAATTTCCTTCTCTTTTCACCTCCAGCTCGCTCCTTCACCTCAAAATGGTCAGATGTGGACATCAAGACTCACCCACCTCCAGTAGCAAATGGCCCTCCCAGGCCTGGGGTTATATAAGAAGCACAAGAGGATAAACCTGGGCAAGGGCTTGTCCAGACCCTGGATGTAGGTTCAGGGCTGCATGCATAGTGAATTCAGGGATCCTGGTTACCTGAGCGTGGTCCAAGGGAAGAAGGTACCAGGTGGGCATATCATCCCCAAGACGCCTATGCTTACCAGGGGCTGCTCCCTCCAATGACAGTGTGCCATGGTCTACCATGTAGCAATTCAGGCCCATTCCTGTGAGATATAAGGTTCTTCACTGGGCAACACTGGCCTGAGTGAAATCTTCTAGGAACTGCCCTGCAGTATGAGACTTTCTTAACCACCCCTCCTGTCTGTCTCCTCTCCTTCATGTGGTCTGCAGACTCTCCTCTGGCTGGCTAGCTCCCCTTCATCCTTCACAGGTGTTTTCCTTTGCACATCTAATTTCATGCTGGTATCCACCTCTCGGATGACTTGAGCTAGCACAGATCCCAATTATTATAAATCTACATTTTCCAAGGTGGCTTAAATTTTAAGTATTTTGTTACATTATCCCTTTTTAATTCATCTATAGAAAATCTTATCCAGCTCCATGGAATTTTTTTTTGTTTTTTTGAGATGGAGTCTTGTTCTGTCACCCAGGCTGGAGTGCAGTAGCGTGATCTCGGCTCACTGCAAGCTCCGCCTCCCGGGTTCACGCCATTCTCCTGCCTCAGCTTCCCGAATAGCTGGGACCACAGGCGCCCACCATCACATCTGGCTAATTTTTTGTATTTTTAGTAGAGATGGGTTTTCACCTTGTTAGCCAGGATGGTCTCGATCTCCTGACCTTGTGATCTGCCCGCCTTGGCCTCCCAAAGTGCTGGGATTACAAGTGTGAGTCACTGTGCCCGGCCAGCTCCATGGATTTTAAAAAATGTTTTATTTTGAAATAATTATAAAGTCAAAGGCAGTTGCAAAAATAGTGGACAGTCCTATGTACCCTTCACCCAGCTTCCCCCAATGGTCACATCTCACATTGCTTTAGTGCAACTTCAGCACATGGATTCTGAAACCAACTACATGCTGATCACTGCCCCATTTTATTTCTAGCTCAAACAGACCCTTTCACCTGAGCTCTGGATGCATCTCTTCCTACCTATTCAGCATTTCCACTTGGATGTCTAACAATCACTTCAGTTTTAACATGTTCAAAATAGACCCCTTGACCCCTGGCCTCCATCATCCAAGTATTTCTCAGTCTTCTTCATTTTTGTAAGTGGTACTGTGGCCACTAAGTCATTGAAATCAATTATCTTGTGAAGCCTGTGCTTACTTGTCATGGTAGACCTGTCCCCATGGGAACATGAGGGCAGGAACCTCATCTGTCCTGTTCATTGTGGCATTTCCAGCACCTTGTACAATGCTTGGGCTGGAGCAGATGCTCAATAAATAATTTTTGAACAAATAGATGTTTTTGGTAGAGTGAATATCATGATGTTGTGGTCACAGATGACATCAACCATCAGGATTTGGCTTTCTGAGCCATAGTCTACATGCACACAAGATGAATGCCTAGAAAGGAATATGGTGTGTCTTACAAATACATTGACAAGAAACATACTCATCTGATTAGGAAAGTTTCAACCTGAGAATCGAGTGAATGGCACAGATAAAACTCGGAATAAATATCCTTCCTGCCTCCCTTCCTCCTTCCTTCCTTTTCTTCTTTCCTTCTTTCCATCACTTGGTTGCTCAGGGTACATTTTCAAGTAACATTTAGAAGAGTACATTGACCTCTTTCTTACCCTTGCATATTTGATGGGCAACATCTTTCTTTGACTTCCTATATGAAAGAAAACGAGATTGAATCACAGCTTGCTCCCTCACCATTTTACACAAAGTATTGATGTCTTGTGGCATTTTGTGTGCTAGGGAAGTGAGGTCAATTTCTTTTTTTTTTTTTTCCCAAGACAGAGTCTTGCTTTGTCACCGAGGCTGGAGTGCAGTGGCGAAATCTTGGCTCACTGCAACCTTTGCCTCCCATGTTCAAGCAATTCTTCTGCCTCAGCCTCACGAGTAGTTGGGATTACAGGCACCTGCCACCACATCCAGCTAATGTTTGTATTTTTAGTAGAGACAGGGTTTCACCATGTTGGCCAAGCTGGCCTCAAACTCCTGACCTCATGATCCGCCCATCTCGGCCTCCTAAAGTGCGAGGATTACAGGTGTGAGCCATTGTGCCTAGCCTGTGAGGTCAGTTTCTATGCCTTCTTCTTTTTGTCCCTGCCTGGATGCTTGAAGAATATGACAAAGTGGTTAACACCATGGGTTCTAGAAATAGGCAGTTCAGATTCTAGTTTTGCTGTATGACCTTGGGCAAGTTATTTCACATCTCTGAGGTTCAGTCTTTTCACCTGAAAATGTGGGCTACAACCCCTCTTCATATGGTCACTGTGAAAATTAAATGCAATAATATGCATAAAGCACTTCAGGCCAGTGCCTGGCACCTAGCATATGCTCAGTAAATACCAATACTTCACTTTCCCTTTGAAATCTAAAATACTTGATGGGAAGAGGAAAGATATTTATTACCTTTGTAGATTTTAGCCTGCCAAACAACATGACTACTCAAGTCTTTGTCTCGTCTTGTTTTTGCTTTTCTTTTCAGTGTATGGAATTCTCAGCTTCAAACAGTAAGCCTGCATCAGGTCTGTGTCATTCAAGGGGCCAAAGTTCCAGCTGCCATGGCCTTCTTCAGGACAGCAGCCCAGCTAGCTGGAGGCTGAATTGGGCGACTTACAAGTGGTTGCACCTCCACAATGCCCTTGTAGCTCTTGCCTTGGTGGGCATTGTGTTTTGGAGCGGAATCACCTGACCCAGAACTATTGAGATGACTTACAGTTATTAGAGCTGCCATCTTTGCACACCAAATCAGAGCATGAATGTTGTGCCCCAGTCAAGACAATCAGAAATGGCTCTTCAGAGGGAAGTAACAAGGTGGAGAAGAAGACCAGATAGGAGAAAATAAACAACAGGATGTGAGAAAACACCCAGGCAGAGGTGGCAGCCATAAACCCAGCTCCCTACCCATTAGGAAATGGGCCAAGAAATCACCAGGACTATCCCAAGGGAGTTGGCAAATTTCTAGGCAAAATCTGGGCATTAGTCTGAATAAATGAATGAACACCGAATACATGAATAAACAAAGCAGAATGTACAGACTTCAGAGCTCTTGGCAACAAGTGCAAGCTGGGTCAGACATAAGAATAGTGGACGGAGCAAGAGAACAAAGTCACAGACTGAATATTGAGGGTTGCCCCAAGAAAGGGAGACTCCCAAGCACAGGACTGAGTCAAGGAGCTCTGTCTGGTACAAAGCCTCAGTGAGGACCAACAGATAAGGCCCCATGTCAATGAAGGCAGCTACCCAACTGACTTCATCAGTGACTGGCTAATATTAGGTCCACTCCATTAACTAACCAACATTTCATGGAGGTCTCCAGAGGGACCTTTGGAGCATTTTCAGGTGTTCCAGAAACTAATTCAGAGTGTGCACATAGAAGTTAAATCGTTTCAGGTCAGGCCTTCCTCAGGGAGTTTGTCCAGAGGGAATAATGGGCCCATGCTGGAGCTGGAGGTGCCTCCAGGGCCACCAGCAACCTGCATTGCTCTGCAATTATCAGAAGCTCCATCTTAGTGTGAATTCACAGACCTCGAGACAAGGATATGGGTGCAAGAGAAGTGCGGGGAACACTGGAGAGAAGTGGGGAACTGAAACATGGAAGTAACGACAGTCAATACATGGTGCATTATTAAGCCAGCTGTCACTTTGAACAACTCAAGCTTAATCTCATGGGAAAATTGGGAAACAGTGCAAAACACATGTCTCAGAATTACCCAGCTCTTTTAGGGAGAGAGCTGGGGTATTGATACACCAAATAAATAAGAGTCATTGGCTGAAAGCTGTTTATTGTGAGGGAGTGTTTATTCCTAGTACTTCTGTCCATGTATTTGTAGTTAGAAGTTGGCCAGAGCACACTGAAATAGTAGGGTCTGAGGTTTATCAGTTAGTTTCTTCTGCATAACAAACCACATCAAAACTTAGTGGTGGATGACAGTATCTATTCTTTTTTAAATTTAAAAAAAAAATTTTTCTACCCCTTCTTCTTCTGAAAATAACCATCTATTCTACTCACAATTCTGTGGGTCAAAGGTTTGGCATCTGCAGTCAGCCATCAAGTCCGCTGGTATCTACATGATCTAGCATGGCTTTACTCACATGTCTAGTGTGGACAAGCTGATTGTTGGGATAATGAGTGTGACTGGACCAGGCTGGTCTCAGCTTCTTCACCTGTAATAGTCACCAGGTTCCAAGAACAACACAAACGTAAGCCTCCATGTGCAAGTTCTTTTGAGCCTCTGCTGTACTCCACATTTGCTACTGTCCCACTGACCAAAACAAGTTGCATGGCCAACCCAAACTGGTGTAAGATTGTCAGATAAAATGTGATATGTCAAGTTAATTTTGAATTTTAGATAAATAAGAAATAATTATTTTAGTATTAGTATGTCCTATTGAAAGATGTGGTATTAGTCAGGGTTCTCCAGAGAAATAGAATCAGCAGGAGATGATAGATAGATGATAGATACATAGATGATAGATAGATAGATAGATAGATAGATAGATAGATAGATAGATAGATGATAGATAGATGATAGATAATAGATAATGATAGATAGATAATAGATAACAAATAGGTAGATAATAGATAGATAGATATGCAAGAGGAGGTTTTCATAGAAATTGGCTTACATTGTTATGGTTATGGAGACCAAGAAGTCCTACAATTTTCTGTCTGCAAGGGGAAGAACTAGAAAGCCAGTGGTATAATTCAGTTCAAGTTAGAAGGCCTGAGAATCAGGGGTAGGGGTGCTAATGGTGTACATCCCAATCTGAATCCAAAAGCCTGAAAAAAAAAGGCTGAGCTCTGATGTCCAAAGGCAGGAGAAAATGGATGGGACAGCTCAAAAAGAGAGAGTGCATTTTCCTTTCCTCCAGCATTTTGCTCTATTTAGGTCCCCAAGGATTGTACGGTGCCCACCCACACTGGGGAGGGCCGTGTTCTTTACTCAGTTCACCGATTCAGACTCCGATCTCTTCCAGAAACTCCCTCCCAGGCACAGCTGGGAATAGTGCTTTACCAGCTACCTGGGCATCCCTTAGGCCAGTCAGGTAGACACATTAACCATCACAGATGTCTTCTCTGACCACCGTCCTATCCCCTTTTTCTGTACATCACAGAGAGAATGCAATGTTTTTCTTCTTTGTACTTTTCACATTTACACAAGTAGTTAGATATTTATGTGTTTGTTTACTAGTTTATTGCTGTCTTCCCTTCCAAATTGTAATCTCCATAATAGGGACCATCAGCATTTGAGCCTGGCACCAAGTGGAGGGCCTGGCATTCAATTAACACATGCTAAACAAATGAATGAACAAACTAAAGAGCAGGCGGATGAAATAATGAATGCTGTGTGCAGTTGGCCTACCTCAGAGTTCGGGGTTCAATCCCCTCAGAGCCTTTGTCCCTTATGTCCAACCCACAGGAGCCTTGTTTAAAGATATAAATACCCTCCAATGTCAAGGTGACATCACAAATACTCAAGCTTCCCTCTTGTGGTTTATTAAAAGGCTGGCTGAACCGTTCAATGCACTTAATTCACCATTACTTACTTGTTCTTTATTCCCTCCATATGCATTGTGTGAGTTTGTGTATGCATCTTTATATAAATTCTTATTATTCAGGTTCATAAAATATCCTTTATGAGAGGAATTATACATGGCTGACCCAGATGCACACGAGGAAATGTTTCATTTCTCAAGAAGAGCCTTCTGTGCATCCCGCCACCCCCCTGCCGTGTGGCTTACCCGGGAGACATAATGGTTCTGAAAATTGGAGCAGCTGTTTGGCTCATAAATTACTGACCTACTGTGTGCATAACAAGTGGGACTTAAATATAACCAGCTGGGGCTATTTTTGTCAAAACCAGATTTTGAAATCCTGCATGCAGAAAAGCATTTGGGGTGTCTTTCTGATACAATTGTGTGTGGTTGTGTATCTATCTGTCTGTCTGCCTGTCTGTCTCTTTGTGTATGAAAAGAGAGGGGCAGAGAGGAACATGAAGGGAAACTCAAGTAAGTGGATTTCATGTGCTTTATTAATCACAGACAAAACATATTTTCTTCCTTAGCAAAGCCAGGCTAGTTTATCTAACATTTGTCTAAAAAAATGTCGCAGTTTATATTAAACCCAAATGCAGGGTCAAAAAAGCATGAACATATAAAAGACCATGTTTACAAGAGAAAAGGCTGTCAAAGACTGGGCAAGGAGGACTGCTTACCTCTGCTGTAAAACTACCATTAGCACATTCTTCCTTCTATCATTTTTAATAGATATTAAGTGGTTTTAACCAAATCATTATGAATCTCAAAAGATTAATGTTTTAGAGTATATGATGATACTCTTTCCACAGCCCTTGTGAAATCTATAAACAACAAACTGTAAAGAGTGGTTACTAACTTTGGTGGAAGCTTATGGACTCCTTGGAAATCTAATGAAAGCTATGAACCCTCTCCCCAGAAAAAAAATACACCCACAAATTTGCATACAATTTCTGAGGCTTCACTCACCATTTGAAAGCCATCCATGAATCCTTGGTTCAGAATCCTTTCTCTAAAAGAAATATAACATGTAATCATGTTTAAAGGACATGGAGTTCAAAGTCTTTAAAGAACCTTTGAAATAATTTAATCCATACTCTCATATACTAGGTACGGACAGAGGTTTGGAGAAGATATGACTTGCCCAAGTCACATAACAAATTTGTGACAGAGTTAAAAAACTGGATGCTGTTTTAAGGCAGCTTCTTTAGAAGCAGGCCCTGAAACAATCATTGGTGTGCAAATGATTTTTAAAAGAGGTGCTCTCAAGGAAGACAGTTAAGAAGTGGGAGTAGAAGAATAGAGCGAAGGAGGAAGTCAGACAAGTCTCCCTCTCAGGCAAGATCTGCAAAGACGGGTCCTGTAGAGAACAGTAGGGGATGGATGGTACCCATGCCAATGGGTTGGGCTTTCATACTTTTGCCTCCTTCTATTACTAAGCGGAAAATAAATGCCAAGGAACCAGTAGCTTGTGGGCAGCCCTCTAAAACAAACAAACAAACAAACAAACAAACACAACCAAATAACTGCATATGGAAGTTGGGAGCAGAACTCAGAAATGGTAGAAAAACTAATCCAAAGGCAGCAACGTGGAAAGCAGCGGATGTGATGGGCTCCAGCTTCCTTGACCTCATGTTGCTGCCCCTAGAAAGATACACACGTAGACTTTTTGGTGAGCAACTCAATGTGCTCTGTCCTAAGATTAAAGATGAATGGATGTTTAATATTTATTCTAAATTTTTATCTTAAGCCTCATGAGGATTCCCAGACATGTAAATGTGAGTTGTGTACAGCATAGCACAGACTAGTACAAACAACAGCCTTGTAGATCTTCCTTCTGGAGGCTTCATGATGCGTGGTGTCCTCAGGATCCCATTCTGCTCCACTCTGTAAAGCCTTAGTAAACTCTGTCCCAAATAATGCACACACACCACAACCTTACATATTCCTCATACAAGGGCAAAATAGGTTTGCTTTGTTTCTGCAGAGCTTATTATTTTGTAGGCTAGAAACTCCCTTTTTTCATCCTGAGCAACATAACTGCATTGCAGGAGAGACATGAACACACATGCTCCTTAGTCTTAAAAAGTCTCCCCTAAGCCAACATAAATGAATTTCCCTTAAATTATAAGACAAAGTCCCAAAGACTGAAGCCACAACATTGTTGTCCCTGCTCTGATTTTAAAAACTTACAGGAACAGCCAGGTGAGGTGGCTTATGTCTGTAATCCCAGCACTTTGGGAGGCTGAGGCAGGAAAATAGCTTGAGTCCAGGAGTTCAACACCAGCCTGGGCAACATAGTGAGACCCTATCTCTACAAAAAATGTTAAAAACATTAGCTGAGCACAGTGGCCTGTAGTCCCAGCTACTTAGGAGGCTGAGGTAGGAGGTGTCATGGATAGTGGTCATCTGGGCCAAGCGACGCAGGAGGTAAAGGAATTTATCAAGAAAGTTGTAGGTAAAGAAAGGCAGACTTATTAGAGAAGGTATGAAAATATGTTGCAAGGTTGCAATGGGCAGCACAGCAGGGAAGAGGATGTTTTCAAAGAGGCAGGGGCTAGAGGGACATTTTATAGGGTTATGCTCAAGGGGAGAACATGCGGAATGAAGAGTTGCAAGATGTTTTGTTCCCTATGGAAACTAAAGACAACACCTTAACATATGTCCAGAAACCCAGACCCACACCTCAAGAGAAGGGGGAGCTGAGGACTGAACTGTAACCACTGTTCTTTCTTCCGAATCAGAAAATCTTTGAATGCACCTATGACCTGTGGACGTCCCTGCTTCGAGATGTCCTGCCTCTTTTAGGTCAAACCAAGGTATAGTCTTTATTCATGACTTTGCCTGTGACCTCTACCTCCCTGCCTTTAAAAGCTCTTACCTGTAAGCCATCCAGGAGGTCAGGTCTTAAGCATGAGCTGCCCGATTCTCCTTGCTTGGTGCCCTGAAATAAATGCCTCACATTCTCTCGCTGCAATCCTGATGTCACTGTTCAGCTTTGCATCCAGGAGTGTGGGCCCAAGTTCAGTTCAGGAACGTAACCGACAGCTTCCCTAATTTTTGTCCAACTTAGGACCAATCAGAAAAAGCCAAATATGTTCCCCTAACCAATCACACAGAATGCCTTGCTGCTGTTGTAGGAAAATCCGGGTTCTTGTCACACGGCCAGGAAAGATTAGGCTCGAAGACACTTTGAAGGATGAGGGGGAACGGAATTTACTGGGCGAAAAGGAAAAACACACACACACACACACACACACACACACACACACACACACAAAACAAAGTGAGATGAGGTTCTGCTAATAGGCTCTCCACTTCAGCGACTGAATCTCAGGTTACTACCCAGGAACACGGAACGCCCAGCTCCTCCCCGCTGCAAACTATGCGAACTTCCCGAGGCCCCACCCCTCCTCCCAGTACGCAGGTGGGCATTACTCAGAAAGAATCAGTCCGGAAAAGGGCGGGCTTCATCCGGGACCTGCAGTCCAGTTTTTCAGCCTTCAGGCTGCTTTAGGCTTGAAGGCACGGTTTGGCGAGGGGTTGAGCAAGGAAGGGAAGGGGGGAGGAGAAGGGAAGCCGGGAGAGGGGTGCGGGGGCCCTTGCCTGCCTCCTGTCTGTATCACTGCTAGTTAGCCGGTTTCCATGCTCCCTATGCTGATGACCTCCAATCAAGGCACATCTGAAGACTTGTCTTCTATCATATGGCTTTCCAACTCCCCTACCTGCCTTTGAGTATCTGCAAATACAAGTGATAGTGGCCGACTCCCTTGCTATGGCAAGCTCTGAATAAATAGTCTTTCCTTGTTCTCATTTGGGTAATACATGTTTATTTCCACACAATTCATATAGAAAATGCAAGTGGCCAATAAACATGACGGGAAAAAGCTCAACTGTAACTAGTTTTTTAAAAAATGAGAATGAAATCAACAATGAAATTTTTTAACCTGATTTGGAGGGGCAGTTTGCAGGTATTAAGCAAAAGGGGAAAAAATGTGCATGCCCTTAAACCTAGTAATTCCAATTCTAGCAATTAATTTTGCAGAAATTGTCTCATAAATGAACAAGGTTAGTGTACAAAGACGCTCACTGTCTAATAATTTATACAGACTAAATGTCCAAAGGACGAATGAATAAAATATGGGACATGTACAGAGTGGAATTCTGTGAGACTATTCAAAGAATAAAATGGCTGGGATAGATAGATGGTAGTGAAAAGACTCAATAATATGCACGTGTGCCATTTTGTCAACACGCGTGTGTGCTCGGGTACATCCCTTGGTTGTTTTACACAATGCAAGAGTGGGTCATCCCAGAAGTGGGGCTGGATAATTGGAGGGAGTTTTTGCTTTTCACTTTTCTTCATTGTTCACGTTTTTATGATGATCATGTACTACCTTGGTAATGAAAAAATTAAAATGAAAAGAATCAGCTGGGAAATGCCGTCGTTCGCACGAAATGTGGTCCTGAGAAGATGTTATTCACTCTATCACCTATTTTCTCACTTCTCCTGGTATTGTGGTTGAGTTATGCATAATAGGCATGGGCATTGATAACAGCTTTGATTTCTGGAACAACAGCCGAGATAATGAGGAGACCACTTCATTGACAATGCCCAGCCACGCCTTGTCAGAGACAAGACAAACATCGGTGCAGGTGTTGGAACAATCAAGTCTCATTTATCTGCTATTGTCCAAGAATGAGCTCATCGAGGCTAGTGAATTTTCCAAAATAATAGAAGCTTATCAGTCCTTTAAAGGGCCTTTTTATTTTTTAGTTTAACCATTTTTTAGGGTAATTATTCCTAAATGGATTTCACAGCTCCTGCCTTCTTAAAGAGCGTCCAGTTGATGTGGACAGGAGACAGGAAAATACTGGGTAGAAGAGGGCGGTTCCCCGGCAAAGGCTCCACCCTCCAGCCCGAAGACCTGTGGCCCTAAATGAGGACAGGCATTTCTGTTTTCGCACCCAAAAAGTTGCCTTTTGGGGGCCCGCCGCACCCCCTGTCCTGCACCCATATAAGCCCTGAAACCCAGGACCCAGAAGCAGACCAGCAAGCCAGCCGACCAGCAAATGGACCGCGGAATGACGCATTAGGGAAAGGGAGAAGGGGAGGAACATCTGAAGGCCGAGAGGAGGTGGGCTGGGGTCGGTCGGAGAGGAGTCTGGGCTGAGCAGCCCAAGTCCAGGGGAGGATCACCTTCCCACTACATCCCCACTTCCGGCTCCACATCCATCCCACTGAGGGCCACCTCCACCACTCAGTAAAACCTCAGCAAAGCTGAAAGAGCATTTCAACATTGGGGTTGCAGGCAACCAAGACCAGACACTACCACAGGGCCAGAGCCCAAAGCGCTTGCCCCGGCCTCTATACCTGTGGGTCTGCGTGCTTCTTCTCCCACAAGGGCTTTGAACAGGTGAGCCACATCCCTGTCTCACGTCCTGTGAGGGGAATCAGGGAACACTCCCGTTTCACAGTGGCCACATAAGAACCCACCCCTGATGACTTGGGATTATGGTGATGACTCTGGACCCCTGAGCTCTGACCCCTTTCAGGCCACTGAAGTGGGTGGGGAAGCTTGCCGGTACTTTGAATCACCGCTGATCACTGTGATTTTTGATATATTTATGATTGGACATTGCTGCTACTTCTGTTACTGTCAGTCAGCCTTTAAAAGTAATCTACTTATGGGACCTTACCCTGGCTGAGAGATCTGATACAAAAAAAAAGTGAATTTATCCCAAAGCTAGCTTGGGGGAAGGGACACAAAGCATCCTGCCTTTATATGCACTGCTGCACCTTGAGAGCAGAAAGTGAGCATATTTATTTATTTATTTATTTATTTATTTCGTTTGTTTGTTTTTGAGACAAGGTCTCACTCTGTCACCAGGCTGGAGTGCAGTGATGTGATCATAGCTCACTGCCACCTCGACTTCCTGGGCTCAGTTGATCCTCCCACCTCAGCCTCCTGAGAAAGGGGGCACTTCTGTAAGGCAAGGGAGGAAATGAGCAAGGACAGAGGTCCCCTGCTAGCTCAGTGTCTGATCTATCAGACTGCTGAGTTGGAGCCTTCCTGGGCAGAAGTAAGTTGTAAAAGTGGCCAAGCTGGCATGCTTTCGATAAGTCCTCCAAGTGGATGAAGGTTCCGAGGATGGAAGTTCCAAGACAACGCCCTGGTGGTGAAAGTTCCGTGGGGGCATGCTTTGGTCTGCAAACCGTCTGTCACCTCTCTAGGAGAGATGTGTCTTGGAGCATGTAGTTGGAAGAACTTGCCCTGTAGGGAATGTCTGATGAAGGTGAAGTGAAAGAGAGGGGAAAAAATAATTAAACCACCTCTAGAAAAATGAGGGTACTCGGTTACAATTCGATGCTCCAGTGGGGCCAGAATAAAGATGTGGGTGAGCCAGGTTCCCTGGTAGGTGGCTCTGGGAAGCACTGTGAGAGGTCTGGAAGGAGAAGAAAAGGGAAAGCAGCAGCCCAGGGAGCGCTGACCAGCAGCTGTGGGCAACAGGAACACACAATCCCACTGTGGATATCTATGAATCTAAACCATTTGTTCTAAACTCCCTTTAGAAAAGAATCAAATTTTCCTTTAGAGAAGAAGTGGAATAAGAGAAGGACATGAAGTAAAAATGAGCTGTGTTGTGAGAACACATAAACAGAACCGGGTGAAATGGTTGTGCTGAGAAGGTGACCTGGGCCCCCAGCTGAGCGGAGCAGTCAGCACTGGAGAGAGCAGAGAGAGTAGGGCTGGCTTCTATAGCCACCAGCACACTTGTAAAGCCAGCCATCCCAGAGCAGGATACACGTCTCCTTGCTATATTAGGTAATTCCAGGGTCTGGGGAATAATAGCCCACGTTAAGGACAGGATAGAACTAGAGGTGACCAGTACTTGGACCCCCTTATGCCCCGGTTGTCATGCCTTCCCCCTGAACCTCAATTCCCTCATCAAGAAAATGGGAGATAATAGCTTTTAGATGCCTACTATGTTATAGGAAATCACATGTAAAATTATGTAACAGATCACCCTCTATCCTTTCTAATCAAGTGCCTTTTCCTTCCTGACATGAGACAATAACTGGTCAAGACTTCAAAATCTGGGTTATAAATAAGATATCTGGCATAAAGAGTTTCTCTTTTATTCTTCTTATGTATTTTTCTACTTCTTGGACACAAGTCATAGCATTTCAATGTCTTTTATCTTTTCAATCTTACTCGTGGTTCTTTCTCCAAATATGCCAACATGTGCTTGCAGAATCTCTCCTTTGACAACAATAATGTGGAGCTGAACACTCATGACTGCATTAGTGACTTTTAGTTAACTCCACCTTAAGTGTGTCTGAGGACCTCCATAATTTTCTCGAAAGCTCCTTTAACTTCTCAGCAGCCTGGGGTTTGTCATAACCCCATTAGCCACATGGATGTATCTGCATGAGACTCTCCCATCTTTACCTACCTAGTGAGCCACTGTGATGAAGGGGGGACGTGCTTGGCTGGCCCTACAACTCACCATGGCAGTAAGTGATATTTAGTCAAGTTGTTCTTGCCATCCCCTTCCAAATTTCAAGCTCTTAGAAAACATGAGAACTCTCAAGTGCTTGTTGACTTGAATGCAATAATAATGTGGCCCTTGGTGAGACCACATCAGTGCCCCTTACATTGACCTAAAAGGAGATAAGGATTTTCTGTTTGTGAGGCAATGTTCTTGATATGAGATCTGTAAACCTGCAGTTTCTGCCTCATGAAAACATCATGCAAGCTCTGATGGCATGTCGTCCTCCTCTGGATAGATCTTTGGGCTTTGTGAGGCCTCCCCTCCCCTTTTTTTTAGATGGTGTCTCACTCTGTCATCCAGGCTGGAGTGCAGCGGTGCTATCTCGGCTCACTACAGCCTCTGCCTCCTAGGTTTAAGTGATTCTCCTGTCTCGGCCTCCCGAATAGCTGAGACTACAGGTATGTGTCACCACACCTGCCTAATTTTTATATTTTTAGTAGAGACAGGGTTTTACCACGTTGGCGAGGCCAGTCTCGAACTCCTAACCTCAAGTGATCCACCTGCCTAGGCCTCCCAAATTGCTGGGATTACAAGCGTGAGCCATCGTGCCTGGCCAAGGCCATTAGAACTCAATCTTGGTCCCCTGAGTTTTCTCTAAACTTCAGGATGTCTTCCCAACTCATTACCATGCTAGAAAGTGTACAACACTGTCAAATAGAGTTGCATCTGGCGAAGGGGTAATTATAGTTTTCCTTTCTCATCCTGGCATCACTTACCAAGTGATCATTGTCTTAGCAACTTTGAGTGAAGGCATTTATCCAAGTGTCTTGTTTTGGTTTCCTCCAAAAGAGAACCCTGAGATGAGAACCTGGGAGTCAGTAATTTATTTGGGAAGTGATTCCAGGAAGTACTGTGTGGAAGCAAGGACGTGAGGAAAGGGAAAGAATCAATACAGGGTGCTCTGGGAAGACTAATTCTGTGAGCAACTGGAGTACAATCCCGCTGAGACCTCTGGGAAGCCATCTCAAAAACACACTTTAGAGTTGTCCCACATGAGGATGCTGTGGCACTCATTCGTCAACCTCCATCTATTATTGGTTGAGGCATGCTTCTCAGAGCATAAACTTTCCGGCACTTCCAGCCTGACCACCTTGTAGGTGAAGAATGTCCAAAGACCACAGAAAGTCCCCTGGAAGACAGAGACTCAGGTGTTTGAGGTAGAAAATAATCAGCCTAAACAAGAAGAGTTCATTCAAGGAATAGGTGACATTTGGGGTGGGACAGTAGGATGTGGGCCGAGCATTAACATCATCTGCTACACAAACCAACAGTGGATATCAAGATAAACCATTCACTTTGACTCTTATATAATCCTTCTGATAACTAAATGATTTGTTTGTGAAAGATTTGATGAGTCAATGAGTAGTCTTAGACCATGGAAATAGCAGCAGATGTTGGCCTCAGAACAGAAAGCCTAGAAAAACTAGGACATGGTCCAAAATTGAGAGGAATCAGAAACCAGTCTTAAAGTTGGAAAACCTCATTAATCAAAGACCAAAGTAAAAGAGTCCTATGCAAAGCTGGAAGTGAAGGTGTAACCAGCACTGAAGGGTCAGGACAATACTGGGGCAGAAACATGCAGACAGATAAGAAAAATGGTGAGCTACTTTTTAAATTTCTATTACACTCTGTCTTTTCCCCTGGAAAGAGAAAACATCCTTGAAAAATAAGGAGGGCTTTGCATGTTTGTTTCAAGAGCAGCACTTAGTGGTGGGAGAAGTACTCCTCTTCATTCTCAGCAGCTCTGCAGGGGGAGGACCCAGGCAAAATAAAAGAAGGGAGAAACCACATTCGTGAGGCCTGAGAAAAGACACAAAGATGGAAAAGGAAAATTGGCCTATCATTGAGGGTGGTATTCCTGGAAACAAGTTTCCAGGGAAGACAGGAGAAAATGGGGTCACTGGCACAGAGGGAGAAATTAACAGTGACAAGTCTGCACTAGAAATGCAAGCCTGCTTCTCTCTCTTTTCCTTGTCATTGCCTTACAACACAACTCCTGATGAACACAAGGTGCCAATTGGCCACATTTATACCACATGGTCTGCCATCGCAGATACAGATGACTGGCATAAAATGAATCATTCTATTGGCTGGAATGACTCAATCAGATTTTCTCTCACAGAAATTTGAACTAAGAGATCCAGGAAGTCTAGTTTGGGAAGTTCTAGCATAAGGACTGTAAGGTCATTTAGCTCTGCTAGCAGTAACATACAACAGGGACATGCACAGATGTAGAGGCAAGGGTGACATCAGAGAAAATGGCTAGGTAAGGATCTCTGAAAGTTCAGGCTTCTATGAAAGCAATGAAAAAATTGGCAAAATTTGGCAGAATTGACTTGTTCAGAACTTGGAAACTAACCAAAAGCTTGTAGCATTCCTGTGAGGATTTAAAAATATGACTGAATCTTGATAAGAACAGATTGTGGCATTTTAACTTACTCTAGGCCCATCCTCCACTTCTCAGCTTAGTGGCAGCCTTGAAAAATCAGTCTGTATTCCTGGTACCAGAGGGAGCAAAATGGACTTTGTTTCCAAATAAGTGTCTTATTTTACTGGTAGTTCTCTGGAAGTCCCTCATTCAGAAGGCTTCTTTATTTGACTTCATTTGAACTTATACAGTGATTAAAACCTTTGAAAGGAAAAAGGAGGAGGATGGCCTTTGTCAAATGTTTTAACGTCACAGCTGACTGGGGTGATGGATAACAGTTAGGGCAAACAATGGAATAATCAAAAAATCTAAAAGACAAACCTGAGGCACGAGATGTCCATAGGGGCTTTGAAAAGTTTCAACATGTTACTGGGAATCTAAAAGTCCACATGCATGCCCAGGGCTGGATGCAGGTCTGAGCATTCTCAAGAAAGACCTGAGAAGGCTCTAAGTGCTCACCTCTGGCTGTCCTTCAGGTTCTACACAAATAGGAAGTGAAGACTAAGGTAGAGTTGCTGAGAGATGAAGGCATGTATCAATACACATACAGAGGCCCCAGGCAAAAACTTGGAGATTTATTAGCTCCAGATATTTAAGGCAATCTCTGCGAATCATTAACCTACCACTGAGCTAACTGTGTGGAGACTTCAGTGGCCACTCATGACTGAGATACAGACTTCACATATTCAGAAAAGTTATTAAGCAAACAAACAACAACTACAATAATCAGCAAACATCCCTGAGGAGGAAGGAGAATTTGATTTTCAGTTTCTATATCATATATTTGAAATGTCTAGTTTTTGACAACAAACATGAGTCACACAAAGAGACAAGAAGTATGACCTATACGTAGGAAAAAACATCAGTAGAAACTGCCCCAGAGGCAGCACAAACACTTGGTTTATGGGACTTAAGTCAAATATTTAAATCAGCTATTTTAAATATGTTCAAAGAGCCAAAATATGGGGATGATATCTCAACAAACAGAAAGTATCAACAAAAATATAGAAATCACAAAAGAAACCAAATAGAAATTCTTGAGTTAAAATGTACCATGATTGAAATAATAAATTTACAAGACAGACTTAATGGCATATTTGAGCAGGCTAAAGAAGGAATCAGTGAATCTCAGGATACGTTGAGATTTTCTAGTCTGAGAAGCAGAAATAAAAAAGAATGAAGAAAAATGAACAGAGCCTTAGAGACCTTTGGGATACCACCAAGCATACAAATATACACATAATAGAAGCCCCAGAAGGAGTGGAGAGAGAAAAGGGAGAAATGTTGATAATTGAAAAAATAATGGTGAAAACTTATGAAATTTGATGAAGAACTTTAATCTACATATCCAAAGAGCCTAATAAACTCCAAGCAAGATAAACTCAAAGATATGACATCTGGATACATAAGAATCAAACTGTCAGAAGCCAAAAGCAAAGAGAAGCTCTTGAAATTAGCAAGAGAGAAGCAACTCATCAAGTACAAAGAATCCTCAATAATATTATCAGCTGATTTCTGATTAAAAAGTCATGGAGGGCAGAAGGCTGTGGGAAGATATAATCAAAGTGCTCACAGAAAAAAAATGTCAACTAAGAATTCTATATCTGGTACATTATCTTCAAAAATGAAGGAGAAATTAAGACATTCTAACATAAACAAAACAGAGAGTTCGTTGCTAGCACACCTGTCTTACATGAAATACTAGCAGGAGTCCTTAAGACTGCAACAAAAGGTCTCTAGGCAACAGCTAAAATTCACATGAAGAAAATAAAGAGCACTAGCAAAGGGAATTATATAGGTAACTCTAAAAGAGTATGTACTGTATTTTTGTTTGTAACTTTTTTCTACCTTATTTAAAAGACAACTTCATAATGTAATAATTATACACGTAAGTTGATGGACACACATGTGTAAAGATATATTTATGACAATAACAGCCTAAAGGGGGGAAGATGGAGCTACATAGGAACGAAGTTTTTGTATACTATTGAAATTAAGTTGCTATTAATCCAAACTAGATTGATGTAAATTAAGATGTTAGTGGTAATTCACAGGGTAAGCAATAAGAAAATAACTCAGAGGTATATAGTAAAAGAAACAAGGGAATTAAAATGGTACACTAGAAAATATCTATTTAACACAAAGGAAGGGAGTTATAGAGGAATTGAACAACAACAAAAAACAAAACCATATAAAACAAATGGAAAACAAATAGCAAATTGGCAGATGTAAATCCTATCATAGCAGTGAGGATTAAATGTAAATAGATTAATCTCCCCAATCAAAAGTTAGAGATGGATAGAATGTATTAAAAAACAAACTTGACCCAAGTATATTGTGTTGTCTACAAGAGACACGCTTTATCTTCAAAAACACAAAAAGGTTGGAAGTAAAAGATAGGGAGAATGGAAAAATATGTACCATGCAAGACTAAAAGCTTAGTCTCTAAGATCAAGAATAAGACAAGGATGTCCACGTTCACTACTTCTATTCAACGTTGTACTGGAGGGTCTAGTCAGGGCAATTAGGCAACAAAAATACATAAAAGTCTTCCATATTGGAAAGGAAGAAGTAAAACTATAGTTGAACATGACATAATCTTATATATAGAAAACCCTGAAGAATCCACACACACAAAATTAATAGCTAATAAATGAGTTCAGCAAGGTTGCAGAATATATGATAAAAATACAAAAATCAGTTATATTTCTATACATTAACAATGAATAATCCAAAAATGAAATTAAGACAATTTAAAATAGCACTGGCATGAATAAAATATTTAGGAATAAATTTATCTGAAGAAATGCAAGACTTTTTCACTGAAAACCGTAAAACATTGTTTGAAAAAAGTTAAAGAAGACCTAAATAAATAGTAAGACATCCCATGTTCATAGACTGGAAGATTTAATATTGGTAAGATGAACAATTGTTCAGATGACAATACTCCCCCTTGATCTATTGATTAAACACAATCTCTACCAAACTTTCAAACGCCACTTTTACAGAAATGGATGAGCTCATTCTAAAATTCATATGAAATGGCAAGGGACCCAGAACAGCCAAAATAATCATGAAAAAGAACAAAATTGTAGGACTCATACATCCTGATTTTAAAACCTACTACAAACCTACAGTAATCAAGATAATGTGGTACTGGTATAGGATACACATGTAGATCAATGAAATAGAATTGAGAGCCCAGAAATAAAGCCATACATCTATGATCAATTGCTTTCCAGCAAGATTACCAAGACAAGTCAATGGGGGAAAGAATAGTCTTCAACAAATTTTTCTGGGACAATTGGATAGCCACATGTAAAAGAATGAAGCTGGGCCCCTACCTTTTCTCATATACAGAAATGGATCAGAGATCAAAATGTAAGTGCTAAACCTACAAAACTGTTCAAATAAATCATAGATGTAAATTTCATAACTTTGCCTTAGATAGTGGTTTCTTATATGTGATACCAAAAACAGTGCAACGAAAGAAAAAACAAATTTGACTTCGTCAAAATTTAAAAATTTTTGTGTCAAAGGCTATCAAGAAAGTGAAGAGCCAACCCACAGAATAGGAAAAAATATTTGCTAATAACACAACTGATAGGCATCTAAAATTAAAAATATAAAGAACCATGCACTAGCTTATAAATAATTCCACTCATCCTTAGGTCTAGGTTCAAGAACTAAATCCACAAGGAAATCTTCCCCCACCTTCCAGCATGGGTTAGGTTCCCCTCTCTTACACATACTACCCCGTTATAAGCTCTCTGGAAATTCTTCCCTTTCTTTATGGCACTTATAATTTAAAATTTACATGTATTTAATCTTTGTTTAACATCTAAGTAGAGCTGAACTAACATAGAAATAACCACTGTTAACATTTATTTATTTATGAATAAATATGTGGATGAATTTAAATGAATAAATCTGTATAAAATTTAGGTTGTGTTATATTTCTGTGATCTTTTATGCTTTTTAAACTTTTATGTTGATAATATTTTTGAATGAATTTTGAAACTTTGTGGGTAAGAGGGTTGTTTCTTAATACTTGCCAGTTTCTGTATGACCTGGCTACACTACTTGTCCTTTTTTTTCAATATCCCACCCTTGTTTTTTGACTGAGCTAGTTTGAGTTGCATCCTTTTCTTCCAGCCAATCATCTACGATTTGCAATTCCTCTGACTCAGAAAGTAAGCAAGAAGTGCATGGCCGAGGAAGTACCTGCGATACTGAGGTGGAAAGGTGAGAAGTCAGGGCTCTCGGACCTTGGTCCTAATTTTCTTCATCAAGGAAGACATGACACATCTACTGAGAATGAATAAAGGACTCTAAGGGACATGAAAAAGCTTTGGAAAAATCCTTTTCCAGAAAGGGATTCGAAATGTTCATCTCCCTGGGAGATGAGAAAGATCTGGACGTCTGTTGTAATTTACTCACCACTCAGTGTGCAAATGTCCATCGAAGCCCCCTAAATTGTTGTTACTGGTGTTGAGATCCTATTGTTCTAGTATACTCACCATTGGAAACTTCTGGGGCTTAGAAAGTTCTTTCTTATAATCAGTTATATGTGCCTCTCCCAATACACTGGTACACTTACATTCTTCTGAGGACACCACAGAATAAGCTATAGAGGAAAGGATTTGCCTGGTTGAAGGAAGTCATCAGGAATGGTTTCCTCAAGCTGCAGTTGGCTTTTGATTGGGCCAGTGGGATATGGATGGAGCACTGACAGCATCTGCTACACAAACCAAGAGTCAACATTGAGGTAGAGCCATTCATTTTCCTTCCAGAGTGATCCTTCTTAATGGGTGGAAGTGGGTGAAGGTGCCTCAGAATCACATGGGGGCTCTTACACAGTTCATGTTCTGGAATCCACCTTCATGTCCAGAGGACATTGGAATTAGAGAGGGGAGAGCCTCAGACAGCAGCTTCTGATGTGCCCTTCTGGGTGAGATGGACTGCTGTGAAATGCTAAGGCATAAACAGGAGCAGCTGACTTGGCAGTCCCAGGCACCAACTGCTGGTGGTAATGGAACATCCACATCTTCCAAAGGCCTGCTGAACTTCTGACCCAAACTGCCTGATGCCAACATTTTGTTCAAAACCTTGAGACTAGTTAAATCTTTGCCACTCATTCATGGTATCCTCAGCCAAAATACAGTTCCTCGGGATGCTCATCTTCCATCCCCAATGCCTTGTGCTTCCTAACCCCACATTCACCTCCCACTGAAAACCCTCCTGTCATCAATTTATTCTAGACCCCTTGAGTGTCCATTAAATTAAAAGGACTTTCCTATATGCTCAATGTCTTCCAGAGAAACTTCTCCTCTACCTCAGGCCTTTACAGATAAGTTAGTGCTTTCCGTAAAGCTTTGTCATGTGGAGGCTGTGGGTTCTCCCTACACTCACGTGCTGTGACCTGGGCAGTGGCCTGGGCTTTAGCCAGTTCCCTGCTGCTTCTTCCAGATGGCCTCATTTTCACCCTTA
Source organism: Gorilla gorilla gorilla (assembly GCF_029281585.2). NCBI lineage: Eukaryota > Metazoa > Chordata > Mammalia > Primates > Hominidae > Gorilla > Gorilla gorilla. Next base: position 30,927,795 of record NC_073245.2, read on the forward strand.
TGCAAAACTCTTCAGCAGATGTTACTATTGTTTCCCTAAGAAACATAAGAGAATCACTTGAGAAACTATAACAAACAATACAAAAATTCAGCAAAGGAGTGGGATGCAAAATCAGTAAATACAAACCAACAACTTTCATAAATACAGTTAACAACCAAACCAAAGACCTAAGAGGAGGCCTGTTGTAAAAATACCAGTAAAGATGAGGCACTTACACAGAAGTGTGCACTGCCTGTACGAAGGAAACTAATATCGTTGTAGGGTAAAGAAAAGACTTAGCAAGTGGAAAGACAGACCATGTAATTGGACAGAAAGTGACAGCATCATAAAGATGTCATTTCTGTTGAATTAATTTAGAAATTTAAAACAAAGCCAATATAAATACCAAGGTTTTTAAAACTGGATTATCTAATTAATTCTTACGTTTATATGGAAATACAATTTTAAAGTAGTGAGGAAGAATCTTAAAAAGAACTGTATTACTGGAGGATTAGAGCATTATGGAGGTTAAGATACCAAACATCTTATGAAGCCCAATAAATAAAATAGTGTGGCACTGGCACATTAATAGATAGATGAATGGAACAGAATAGAAAATCCAATAATAGACCCACAAATAGACAAGAAAGTAGTGTAGAAGGGGCATTTCAAACCTGTAAATGGACTATCCAATAGTTGAGACAACTGAGAAGCCACCTGAAGATAAAGCTTGATCTATTCCTTGCCCTGCATACAACAGAATCAATTCCAACTGGGTCAAAGATTTAAATATTTTAAAAACTTAATCTAAAATCACTAGAAAAAGACACAAGAGGATTTCTTTATAACCTTGGAGGAGATGAGAGTTTTCTAATTGTGACTCAAAATCTAGATGCTATAAAGAAAAAGACTGAAATGAAAATGATGAAAAACAACTTCAGGACAAAGTAAGCAAAGTCAAAAAAGAAAAAAATATTTGTAACTCATCTCTGGGCTTAGACTTTAGAAAGTAATGGAGAAAATGTAAATAATGGAGATTAAACTTAAAAATGTGTCTGTGAATTACATTACATTGTGAATAGCATAACAAATTGAGTAGGTATTCTTCCATCATTAGAGAACCAGTATCTGATTCAGCAAAGAAGTCACTGAAGTCATTGATACATGAGTAAAGCTCCAATATACTTCTCCATTGTTTCACTTCTGTCTTAATTTAAGCAAAAATATCAACACTCTTTCATCTATTGCAACCATAGCTTGGCTACAGATCAAAGACTAGTAAAAATCATTGAAAGCACCCTATGAAAATCCATTGGCTATATGGAATTTACAATAAAGAACATTTTATATTTTATTGTTACTTAAGAATTGTGTGTGATAAATTCTTTATACTAGCAAAATTTATAATAAACTATGTATACACAAATGCATACTTCATTTTAGAGACCTGGTTGTTAAATATTGGCCAGACCACCACTGTTTTAAAACAATGAAAAGCCAGCAAGAAGAAATTTTCTGAAATAGGTGTGCATGTATGATTAAAATATCTTAAATTACTACAACCAATGTTTTCCAAATCAGACATGACAAACTAATTAGATTGAATTGTTTCATTAATTTAATAAACTTAATTTAAAAATTTTTAAATTAAATTCTAAAAATACATAGCTTTAACAGGAAAAATATGGAATTGCTATATCTTTAGGCTTTAGTAAATGTTATATTTTATGAGAGCTGTAAGGCATAGAGGGAGGGAGAATTGACGACAGTACCAATGGCATTGGGGTCTCGCATTAAACCCTAAGCCATAGAGTAAGCTGGGACAGCTGAGAGGAGCAGGCTGCAGTTTTTAACGAGCACATATGAGACACCCCCTGGGAAACTCCAGAATTAACTAACCTTGGCACAGAGCAGTGCAATTAAAGAGATGGGGGCTAATGAGTGCTAATTTGTTGCTAATGTCAGTATGACCTCATTTGATACCTACAGCCCTGTGAGACCTAGGGGCATCCATGTTATAACTAATTATGAATTGAGGGTGATGTTTTACATCATAAATACCAAAACAGCTTGGCAACGCATACCAGTAAGAGGGTGAGGCTATGTATTCAGAGGGATGAAACCAATTCACATATCCATAGACCAGTGCTGTCAGTGACGGGTTATGGGACAAGCAACGTGCTGATATATGAATTCAAAGGCATGGGTGTTACTCCTGACTCTGTATGTTACCAGCCTTATGATGGTGCAGTGGTTGAGCTTTTGATTTGCTCTTCAGTAAAACAGGTGCACATGGTATATCCTCTTGGTGCCTCCACTGTATTAGTCCATTTTCATACTGCTATGAAGAAATACCCGAGATTTGGTAATTTATAAAGAAAAAGAGGTTTAATGGGGTCACAGTTCCATATGGCTGGGGAGGCCTCACAGTCATGGCAGATGGTAAACGAGGAGCAAAGTCATATCTTACATGGCAGCAGGCAAGAGAGCGGGTGCGGGGGAACTGCCCTTTATAAAACTATCAGATCTTATGAGACTTATTATCTATCATGAGAACAGCATGGGAAAATCCCAACCCCATGATTCAATTACCTCCCACTGGGTCCCTCCCGAGACACATGGGGATTATGGAAGCTACAATTCAAGATGAGATTTGGGTGGGGACACAGTCAAACCGTATCACCCACCCCGGTCCTTGGTATGGACCAGTGCCTGCCCTCCATGCTGTTGGAAGTATGGCTGCCCACTGCTCACAGCTACCCACGCCCTCTGGAGAATTGCCCTCAGCTAATAGATCTGTTGCACTTGAGAAGTTACAGCTCCCCTCCTCCCACCACAGGCAGCCCCCAGCTAATGACTGACTGCCTTGGAGGAAGAGAAAGCTGGACCTCTTGCTCCAAGAGGGGCCACTCTGCAATGTAGTGAGTGCTCTGAAACCCCCATCCCTGTCCCATGGATCAGGCCCCAGCTGGGCTTTTTCTGAGACCATCTCCTTGCTTGGCTCCTTCCCTTGCCCTGTCCTGCTTCACCCCCTTCCTTACTGAGCACTGTCCCTCAATATTTTACACACACCAAAATCCCTGCCTCAGGCTCTGCTTCTCAAGGACCTAACCTAAAAGAGAGTTGTAATTCCTGGTCTGCCTATTTTATAGGATTGCCATTGTCTGACACTAACTTGAAAGACTGGATTGGACTTAGGCCTGCTGTGAGCTGTGGGGACCTTTGCAAGGTCCAGGGAGCTGGGCTGAGCCAGGCAAAATATTACAAAGGGCAGTCCAACTCAGTGGCATCACAGGATAGTGAGCAGACAGGTCAGCTACAGATCAGCTAAGCCCACAAAAGCCCAAGGTTATCCAGAGCCCACCTCAAGGGCAGCAAAAACTCCAAGAGCAGTAGCTGAGGCTGAGACATGCATGAGGCAGGCCTGGTCCCTGGGCAGGCTGGGCCAAACCATTTAAAAGAGCAATTGCAGTGGAGTCCAGTAAGTCCACACAAAAACAATCTGAAAACCAAAAGGGCGCACAAATGAAAGTTCATTTTCACAAATAAAAAAGACATTATCATTTATGTGAAGTAAAGGAGATCTTATGGATGATATGTGCTCTAGATTACATTCCACCATTCTGAAATCAGGACAATGAACCCTTCTTTGACTCCTTCCAGATCTAAGCTACAGGACTCTACGTGGGTAAAATTGCAACCTAGAAAGCTGCTTTGGGAAACCTAAGTTCCTTTGGGTGGCATTGAAAACAAACCAAGATATATTAAACACACAGAATGTAGCTAAAGCTTTTAGCTGGTATATTAGAAAAAAAAAAAGAAGAGCTGAAATTCCGTGATTTAGCTATTATCTCTGAAGCCAAAAAAAGAATCACAAAGTAGAGGAAAAGACAACAGCAAAAATCCATGAAATGGGAAACAAATGCATAGTAGAGAAAATCCATAAAGCCAAAACCTGGCTACTGGAAAACTAATAAAATTAATAAACTAAGCAAGACCGATCAAGAAAAAGAGAAGAAAAATGCATTTCCACCATCAGGGATTTAGACTCGCTGTATGTGAAATGCTCTTGGAAGCAGGTGGAGGTTGAGGGGAGCTGCCATCGAGATGCATTTCAGGTACCTCCATGGTTAAGAGACCAGTGTTGGGCAGATTATAAATTCAGCCTCCTGGTGTGTGCAGACTTTCTGCCTTACAGCCTGTATATCATGCTAGGATCAGCTTTTTATAAATATATATATATATATGTATTCCAAAGTTAGGATTAAAGACTAGCAAGATAAAGACTAAGACTGAAAACAAAATTGGGCTTCCTTAGGTTGGGTTCCCCAGAAGACAAGGACTCTAGTTTATTTGAGAAGCGGCCTGAGGAAGCATGGGTTGGGGTGGGGAAGTGGCCATTGCTGTCCTCTGATGGCCACCACACCCTTCCCCTCCCAGGTGAGCATGCTGCTCCTGCCTCGCTGCAGCCTGCATCCCTTTCACAGGTCTAACCAGCTCTGTAACTGTTCTGACCAATGGCATGTGGCAGAGATGTCATTCTGGCACTTCTGAGTTCAGGGCACAAGAGGGCTAGCAGCTTTGCTTTCTCTCTGCTGGGAAATCTCACCGCCGCATGGGAAGGAAGATCAGGATGACCACAGACAATGAAACAGCATGGGAAAGAGAGCCACATGCAGCAGCATTGAAGGGCCAGGAGTGAATGGAAACTTCCTGGACCTTCCGGCCCAGCCCTGCAGCCAGCTGAACACAGCTGAGTGATGACCCCAGTAAATGGCATGTGGAGCAGCAGATCCCCCTGGCTGAGTCTGACCTGAGCTCCTGACCCACAGAATCAAGACAAATAATACATAATTGTTGTAAGCCCTGTCATTTGGGGGTAGTCATCTATTACAGCAATAGATGACTAAGTCAATGCCAGGCCATTCTTGACCAGGTCACTGCTTGGGCAGCTGGGCTCAGTCACACTGGGCTTCTGGGAGATGGTGTCCAACACGCCTTGAGATGTCTCACTTGGGGATGAAGCTGGGGCATTCTCTCACTAACACCTATTGTCCTGGGTGGAAGGCTGCTCATTGGGGTATTAAATGTGAGCCAGAGCAGACCCTGCTCCTACAGCCAGTGGGAGGCAGGTGCTTGCTGGAGGAAATTGTCCCATGCACAGAAATTATAAGGGTTCAGAGGCCCTGAGCAGGGTGGCAGGTGGCACAGGCAACAAGATCCAGGCCGTGTGTGCTACTCCTGACTTGCTTCTGCTACTCACACCCAACCCATCCTCATTGCACCAACTCGGTCAGACTCAAGTTCTTCACCTGTCCCTGCCTTCTGGAATGATGTTGCACTTTTCTTGGGATGCTCCTTCCCCTTTCATTATTCTAACTCCTATTTTACCATCAAAGGTCAGCGCAAACACTTCCTCTTGGAAGTTTTCAGTATCAGTTAAATATCTTTCAGTTACAATTAAAAAAAAAAAAGCTACTCAACTCAAATAAGCTTCAGCAAAAGAGAAATTATTAATTCGTTTAACTGCAAAGTCTCAAAGTAAGACAGGCTTCGGGCTCAGTTTGACCAAGGCTCAGTTGATGTCACCAGAAAACATTGTCTCTCTTGGCCTCTGGATTCAGCCCTGTTCATCTCTGTGTGGTGACTACATTGTCAGGCTCCAAATAGTGGTGGGATGGCTGCTACTGCTCTAATTCATAATCTTCTCAATTTCAAAGAAGAGGCTTTAAAAGAATTCCTGCAGTTTTCTAGCATTAGTTTAGGTTACATGCTCATCTCTGAACAAGTCCAAGAAGCTGGAGGAAGAAGTATGCTGGTTGTCTTTAGCCTGGTTCATATCCTGTAGTCCTAGGGCCAAAGGCTGGGGCCTCACCTGGACCAATGGGTGGTGGATTGGTCCACAAATAAAACTCAGGGGTTGCTGCCTAAATAGGGTGACAGGATGCTAAGGGACGTGAGGCAGCAAATGTCCTCTACTCCTTTCCTGAACATCTCACCTACTTTCCTCCTGCCCTGGTTTAATTTAAATGCCCTTTTTCTGTGACTCTGGCATTTGCCATACTGTATTATAACAGTTGCTTTATGTGATTTTCTCCACCAATGCCCTGTAAAACTTTGTGGGCAGAGGCCATGATTGACAGAGGTCATGATTGATGTGCTTTTATATCTTCATACATACTCATCCGCACCAGCATTGCAAATTAATTAGGTCCCCCAAAATGCTTGTGGAATGAACAAACAAATCGATCAATGATCAGCCATAAATAATTATGTAACCACTTTCATTAGAACAAGCACAGTCGTGTAAGAACAAAGGCAAGACTCTAACTGATAGATGTTTACTTTTGTTTGTTTGCAAATTTTATTAAAATATAAATACACAACAAGTACATAAATTATAATCAATGGAAGAATGTTCATAATCTGAACACAGTTACATAACCAGAACCAAGATGAAGAGACAACATTACCAGAATTCCAAAAGCTCTTGTTTACTACCTACCTCTAAAGACAACCACTATCCTGACTTGTTAGTTTTACTTGTTTTTTTTGTTTGTTTTGTCTGATTGTTTGTTTGTTTGTTTGAGATGGAGTCTCGCTCTGTCACCCAGGCTGGAGTGCAATGGCGCAATCTGGGCTCACTGCAAACTCTGCCACCTGGGTTCAAGCGATTCTCCCGCCTCAGCCTCCTGAGTACCTGGGATTACAGGTGCCCACCACCACGCCTGGCTGTTTTTTGTACTTTTGGTAGAGATGGGATTTCGCCATGTTGGCCAGGTTGGTCTCCAACTCCTGACCTCAGGTGATCTGCCCACCTCAGCCTCCCAAAGGGCTGGGATTACCACTCCTGGCCAGTTTTGCTTGTTTTGAACTTTGTAGCTTGTTTGTTCTCATTGCTACATAGTGTTCTATTACGGGATTATGCCACAATTTATGTACCCATTCTACTGTTGATGGACTTTCAGGTGGTTTCCAGTTTGGGGCTACTACAAATAATGCTGCAGTGAACAGTCACATGTGTCTTGTTAGTGAACATATGGACATGTTTCTGTTGAGTATATACCTACAAGTAGAATTGCTGTTGTAAGGTAGGGATGTATTCAGCTTTAGAAGACACTTTCAGTTTTCCAAAATGGGGGTACCAATTTACGCTTCAGCTACAAATGTAGACACTTGGATTGATTGAATTTTGCAGTTTTCATCTGCATAACCCATGAACACATTTTTCATGTATTCACAGAGCTATGTACACAATAGATGATTGATAAATACTAAACGGATGAATGAAGGAATGAATGAATGAAGTACCACACTGAAGAACGCTGAAGAGCCACAGAATTTGATGAAAGCAAACTTTCCTCTTCCTTGACTACAATGTGAATTAAACGAAAGACTTTGTGGAGGATTTCATTCATAATCCCTTCAAAATGAGTTAGTCCTGCTATGTACTGAATGGATTATGCATGAATCCCAAAACAAATCCAACTGCAATTAATGTTTTAATAAACTGGTTGCTAGTGTATGCAATACCCACGACTCGTCAGGAGGGACTTTATTATATTTATAAACATTAATTAGTTGTTTGTTATTGTCAAACTAAATTTAAAATAAATCCACAGCATCGCTGGCCACTTGGGTGAAAATATCTCAGTGGTGACTGTAATTAGAAAATAGATGTGAGAGAATAGCCTTAATTAGTTAGCTAATGGCGAGCTTTCCACTAATTGAAACGAGGAGCCTCTATCTCGCAGGGTGATACAATATCTTAGGTGGGAGCGTGAGTAAGAAGTGAGCTCCTGTGGGTATTAGTAACAAGCCCAAATGTTCTTTTAACCCTTTCCTTGTGGTATTTCCATAAGAATCCACAATGCTTGTTGTCAAATAAAATACAAAATAAAGAGGAGGTTTTTGGCAGGATGAAACTGATTCTGTTCTAGCCAAAATAGGGAATGGCCTCCCTAATGCCAGATTCAATTTTAATCCTTGTCTCTCTGAACTCCTCTGGGGCAGGTGGCCCCCTATTTTCCTGCTTCTTCTGCTTCTGTGGACACTCATTCTCAGTTTTCTTCATTGTCTCTTCTTTCTCCTAATGCTTACGCATTGGTGTTCTCTAACGTTCTAGTCTTCTCATCTTTTTTATCTTGCACTCTCTCCCATGATGGTCTCATCCACTGCTGTGGTCTTAACCTCCACCCATGTGCAGGATCCTGGATCTGTGTCTTCGTTCCTGCTCTCTCTCAGGCTTCAGACTCAGGTATCCCATCATCTGCTCACATTCCCTACTGTATGTCTTAAGGGACTTTGTAGCAGATGCTGTTTGCATTTCCGCCCAAATGTTCCGGGGTCCCTTGTGCCATGTCTGTGTTCTCCTTCTCCAGCTTCTCTGCGGCTTTGCTTCTACCTGCCTGCACCTGTCACTCTCTTGGGTGAATGAACCTGGGCTCTCCACATAATACAGAGAGCCAGAAGGGCCAGAGTTCCCCTCTTGGGTCAGGCTGAGGGTGGGACTTTACCTGAGAGCTCATCCCTGCTGGGCTTATTCCCTTCCCTGTCCCGCTTCCTACATGTCCTTATTAGTCTCCCCTGGGAGCACTTCCTTAATAAGTCGACTGCACACAAACCTCATCTTAAGTTCCATTTCTACTAACCTGGCCCAACATATATACCAAGCAAAATACATCATCTCCCCACAAAATGAAAAAATATATAGTTCCTTCTTTTATATTTCAGCTCTCCACTGGTATCACTATTGCCTAAGTCAGAAAAGAAGAAGTGCTCCCCTTCTCCATTTACCTGCTACTTTCAGCCACATGGAAATGCTCCCCAGAGATCCTGACAATACAACCCCTCCCTATCCTCAACATCCCCTCCCTATCCCCACCATCCCCTCCCTATCCCCACCATCCCCTCCCTATCCCCACCATCCCCTCCCTATCCCCACCATCCCCTCCCTATCCCCACCATCCCCTCCCTATCCCCACCATCCCCTCCCTATCCCCACCATGCCCTCTCTATCCCCACCATCCCCTCTCTATCCCCACCATCCCCTCTCTATCCCCACCATGCCCTCTCTATCCCCACCATCCCCTCCCTATCCCCACCATGCCCTCTCTATCCCCATCATCCCCTCCCTATCCCCACCATCCCCTCCCTATCCCCACCATGCCCTCTCTATCCCCATCATCCCCTCTCTATCCCCATCATCCCCTCTCTATCCCCATCATCCCCTCCCTATCCCCACCATCCCCTCTCTATCCTCACCACCCCCTCTCTATCCATTGATCCTTCCACTCCGTCTGTTGCAGAGACATCTACCTGCCCTCCAAACTTCAAACTTTCCCATTCATAGTTTGGGATTGCTGCCAGGAAGCAGCAGCCCCGTCAAGACTACATTCCAAGCTGATGACCTTGCAACAGAGCAGGCCACATGCCCAGTTCTCACCTATGACAATGGAAGTGTGTGTCTTCCTGGTCAAGGTTGTCAAGAAGTGGGTGGGGCTCTTCCACTCTCTCTTTCTCCCTTCTGCCTAGACGTAGAGGACTCGAGGTCCCCAAGGCTGTGAAGTTGCAAGAAAGAAAGGATCTGGGGCTGCTGAGCTACCCATGGGTGAAGCCCTCCCATGACCAGAAGCACACTCCCATTGGACAAGGAAAGAAGGCTTTATGATGCTAAAGCCACTGAAATTTGAGGGTGTGTTTGTATGGCTGCTGGGGTGCCCTGGATGACTACACCACCTCTGCTGCCATCACTTATTTAGGATCGTCCCTGCCTGGATTCCTGCATTAGCTCCTGACATAGTCTCCATCCTCCTCACCCGTCACAGATCTGTCCTTTACCTATTCACCAGAACAGAGCAACCTAATGGAAATGCAAATCTGACCCTGTATCTCTCTGTTCTTCAAGAGTCTTGAACACCTCCCATGCCCTGTTAAGTACTGGATAAAGGTGAAGTTTCCCAGCACCTTAAGAGACCTGCATGCCTAACAGTTCTCTCTTAGCCACTCTCAGCCACTCTCAGCCTTGTAATTTATACCCCAGGAGTGCCTGACTACTTACAGCTCCCTGAAAGCATCTGCTGTCTTACCAACACCTGGACAGTCCTACCTCGAATTTGCCAGCTGATTGGTTCCTGCTGATTTTTGAAGATTTAACTTGGACAAGAAGCCATCTTAACATTTCCCCAGGCTGCAGTAGAGCCCTCACTGGGAGTTTCTTCCAGTGCACCAAGAGGCCTAGACTCAGCCACTCCCCAGTTCCTCTTCCCAACCGGACCAACCTGCACACTTGTTGAAAGTAGGGATCCAGGCTTTACATTCCAGAACCGACTCTGTCCATGTTACGAATAGAAAGTATGAGAGACCAACTTTTCAAAATTATTTCCAAGTTCTGAGATAATTTTCAAGTTCAACAAATATGGAGGGCACGTGTAGCAGGAAAAGTTGCTGTGTTTTGTCATTTCCTTGTCATTGCTAGAGATGGGTTGAAGAATAGTCTGGCAGTAATAGGGGAGAGACAATATTAGAGTGGTGATGGAGTGGACAAGGAAGCAAGAGAGAGGTGACATCTAGGGAGAGACGGGAAAACCACAGTATGGGGGTAGGACTGTGGACCTCAGGTTTGAAATCCTTAGACCTAGAAGGAAATGTTCTGGGTCCGTTGGTTCAAGTGTCAATTGCGGGGTTCAGAACACGGAGCACTGGACTGATGAGCTCCTTGTCCAAGTGCATCCTGCCCACCAGTGACCAGTCTAAAATAAAGGCCTGGTCACGAACACTCAGGCCTCTCTCAGTTTTACTCTCTGCTGCCTTCAGGAGCTAAGCTTTTGCCAGATGAAGCTGGAAACTTCCATCCATTAGTAACAACTTCTCTTCCCCAGAACTCTAGCAACTCAACTGGAAACATGCACCAGGGAAGAGAGTAGGTCTGGAAGAAGGACTGTTCTTTATTAGGCCCACACTGAAATTAAAAAAATTTTATTCACATTTCTCATTCTGGCTTTGATAGATTTCATGAGAAATCCCGCTATCTGTGGGTCTTACCAAAAGAAGCATTTAAAGAAAAATATGTCCGTTAAAAAAGCAAATAACTAGTGCTGCTGTGTTAGCGTGGTTTGCTATTGTCGGGGGAGATGGTGGCTTAGTGAGATGTAGCAGGCGAGGACATTTCTATAGGGGCCTCTAAATCACTTAATGGTGAAAGGGATTCCCAGATGGCCTTATCAGCATCTATGTAAAATTGTTAGATATCTGCACCAGCTAATAAATTTGACTTGGAGCTTGGTTTTCTGACATTTCCTCAAATCCTCAGAGAACCGTAGTTACTGTATATCCTTGTACAGTATTTGAATTCAGAATTGCTATGCCTGGTTGGTTGCCCACCGGGACAGGAAATAAAACTCCATAATAGAATGTCATTTTTTTAAGTCTGAGCATTATTAGTTGCCGTGATATTGTATGACAAACTCATGTTTCTTTTTTTTTTTTTTTTGTCTCAAATGTTTTATTCTCCAGTACAACTCATTTGCATTGTTGTCCCATATGGGGATTTGTACACCGTGGTACACGATAAAGATGCAGAAGGGAATTAGGTCACCAGGCATGCTCCTTTTTCTTTTAATAACCCCATCCAACCTCCTGCTTCTTAATCCCATGCAGACAAAAGCAATAGAAGCTAAACCTTCCAGAGCCGTGATAGGAAAGGCGGACGCGCAAATCCACCAACATACATCCTTTCACTCGCGGTGGATGTATTTAATTAATCCCATGTGGACTGGTCTTATTCAAATAAAACTATATTTTATAAACTGCTGCCTTGTTTTCTGGTCTGTGTGGTGACCCCTGATTGAGGCAGCTGTGCCGTTTTAAGCAGTCAGTTATTAAGGGTCTGGGTTTCTTTCTGCTAATGGCGTCATGCGGAAAAGAATCTGTATTCTACGCAGGATAAAAACATCCCCAGTGGGTAAGGAATTAGGAGAACATTGGAGGGGTATGAAGCGGTGGCAGCAGGCAGAGGAGGGGAGGGTGAGCAGGAGGGAAGGTGGGAGGCAGCGAGGTCCCAGCTGTGACCCTGGACAGGCGATGAGCTTGGAGATTGGATGGCTTCCGCAGGCTGGCGCCCACGTGGGCCAGTCCTCCTCATGCCAGGCGGGTTTCTGAGCAGCAGTTTGCTGCTGAGGGTCTTTCCAAACCTCTGACTACATGCCATTTAGTACCCAGGACAACCCCACGTTACTGAAGTAGAGGTCAAGTTGCTGGCATAATGACAATATTAGAAAACTCTCCACTAGCTCTTAACATGTGTCAAGCATTCTTCTTGCATTGGCTCATTCAATTCTCACTAAAACTCTATGAGGTAGCTATTATTATTATCATCCCCTATTACAGACTAGGAAACTGAGGTATTAGTTAAAATGTTCAGGAGCACTTGGATAGCAATACTCAAAATGAACCAGTCTGACCCAAAGACTGTGTTCTTAACCATTTCACAGCCCAGTCTCCGAGGGGCCTTGGTTTTACCCCAGCCGGGACTTGAACATTTAGGACATTCCCTTTGGAAATGAGTCCTAGGTTCACCAAAGGACATGACCTAGACTATTCATAAAAGCAGTATTATTTCATAATAGCATCAAACTGGAAACCACCCACATGCCCACCAATAGAATGAAGAAATCGTGGCATAGTCACAAAAGAGAAGACTCTACAGTGATGAGAGTAAAGGACTCACAGCTACTCATGGCCACATGAATGAATCTCACAAACATGAAAGGTGTTGGACACAAAAGAACACATAATGAATGTTTCCACTTAAAGTTCAAAAACGGCCAAGCTGTCTATGGGGAGAAATCAGGAGAGTGGTTACCCTTGGTGGGGGGTTAATGGCTAGAAAGGGCACAAGATGGGGTTTTGGGGATGGTCATGTTTTATTTCTTGATCTGAATGGTGATTACATGGGAGTGTTCATTTTGCACAAATTCATCAGAATTGATACAGGGATATATGTTTCTATATGTATGTCATGTTTAATAAAAAGGGCAAAGATTAAAAAAAAAAGACATGGCCAAAGAAAGAGTCCAGTAAAAGCCTCAGAATCGATAGTCAAAACACCATTTGTCAATGATACATCCAGTTCCTCACCAGGAACTGACTTCAGGCCAAGGGGGAAAACACATGGAGAGCTTACTAGGGTGCAAAAAGCTCAGGAGGAGAGTTCCCTTGTTTATAACCTGAGAGTCTCATTCCACACTCTGCTGAGCCACTAACTGACTGTGTGGCCTTCATTGAGTAAGGTCACCTGGATGAACATAATCTATGCATTTTTTAATCTGTTAAAAGTAGTAAGAATAATGAACCACACAGGTGTTTTAGTGGCTCTAACAAGGTCAGCTCCCTGGGCAAGAAGCTTAGACAGCGATCCATTTGAAAGCTCACCCAGAGGAGAAATACTCTTTGGACAAAACATTGCAATTCCTTCAGGGAAGGTTTGCCATTATCAGCTCGCATTGAGACCCTTCCTACTACCTGCTATGCCCTGGCTTTCTCCTTTTGTTTTATTTATATTTTTTATATTTTCCTTCCAGTAGATTTATTTCATTTTTCCTACCAGGTTTTTAGAACACCGTCTCTCCAGCCTCCTGACATTTCTATACCTAGAAATGGAAGACAACTCATCTTTTGTGGAAGACAACTGGTTTTTCTTGATGCAAAGAGTCATAGCTTGGGTATTTTATTTGGAAGCACTTCCATTTCTCAGAGGATCCTGCTTGTGAGTGTCAGATACCCACAGCTAGGGCAGAAGAAACATGTCAGAAACAAACATCTGCCAGTGACACGTCTCAAACCTCTCTGGAGCTCAAATATTTTGGCAAACTTCAGCCCGATTTTAGGTGGGGTCTCAAGCAGGTGGTTGATGGGATGTGATGAGGAAAGAAAAGACCTGTTAGTCTTGGGAAATGCAAAGTTTGTTTGATTTGAGTTTTCAGAATTTGTTTATTTTTCTCATCAAAATCCTCATTAAAAGAGTAAGGGGGAAAAACTCCCTTTTGCTTTTATGGTAGGTGACGTATTCTGCAAATCCCAGGACAATCAGTCTCAGCCAAGCCCTTAAGAAAGCCAACTGGAGGCTCCTTTCTGGTTCAGCTTTCTAAATGTTCTGAAATTACAAAGCTGGATTTTTCCTGCTGTTTCTGTTTGGGAAGGCACTTTTTTAAAATTTAAATTAAAATTTTTTATTTCCATAGGTTTTTGGGGAACAGGTGGTGTTCGTTTCCATGAGTAAGTCCTTTAGTGGTGACTTGTGAGATTTTGGTGCACCCATCACCTGAGCAGTATACACTGAACCCGATTTGCAGCCTCTATTCCTCACCCCCTACAGAGGAACTTTTTAAGAGAAGGCAAAGGTTTATAACATCTTCTGGGGAAAAAATCCACCAGATTATTCTGAGAGACTTCGTAGTGAACCGGAGTATAATGTTTGTGTGAAGAGTTGAATTTCGAATTTTCAAAGCAGGTATATTTCTTAACATGCTTTTGTGATTGTTTTGTGAAAGATTTGAAGTTAGAAGATATTATTAACTTGTATTCTTTATTTTATCACTTTCCAGCATGTTTTAAGTAATATAAAAGATATTTTATGGAGATGTGTCTGTGTGTGTGTTCAAAAGTAGTGTAAAGAAATTCCACTCGCTTTTTTGGGGTGAACTTTTAATTGGTTTAACAAATATGGAGAAAAATGCATAATTTACAGGTTTACAGCCCAGTGAATTTTCACAGAGTGAACACACCCACGTACTCAGCACCTAGTCCCACCAAACCTTCTCCACGCCCCAGCAACACCATCCCCAACCAAGAAAAACCATTACTCTGATCTCTAGCACCATAGAGTGTAGTTGTGCCTGTTTTGAAATGTATATGAATGGAATTACAGATTATCTCCGCTCTTTGGTGTTTAGCTTCCTTGGCTCCACATTGCGCCGGCGAGATCCGTGCCTGTTGCTGCCTTAGCGATAGTTTCTTCATGCTTAGGGTTGTCTCAGAGACCGTTCTGTGGATGTTCCCTAAATTGCTCACTCATTCTCCTAATGATGGACCCAGCTGAGTTAAGTTTGGAGTCATTATGAAGAAGGCTTTTCTGAACCTTTTGGTACATGTTTTTTGGTGGACAGAGATATTCGTTTCTCTTGGGTGTATACCCAGGAGTGGAATTTGAGGTTATAGGGTATGTCTTTGTTCAGTTTAGTAGGTATTGCCAAACAGCTTCCCAAAGGGTTGTATCAACCAAGACTCCCATCATAATTCACCTGCAATTTTGCATACACCGCAGTACTCTAACATCTCTTTTCATGCATGGTGTTGCTTTTTCCTCCTGCCTACCTATTTGCAATTTTCTAACTCATCACTACCCACTGTCCTTCCCAGACCCAGACTTAGCCTGTTGAGCACTGAACAGCATCAAAGTTCAAGGTTTGCTGATTACTTCATTGTTTATTTGCCTGTTAAGGAAGGAGGCAAGGAAGGTTAAAAGCAGTTTAGGAATTATGTATCGTTTCTTCTAACTACAGTCTCATGATACTCCATCCTCACAGGCCTGTTAGAAAGTCAGACATATTGAATGCTGGTAGAGATGGTTTGAGTACTCAGAGAGTGCAACAAACAAACAAACAAACAAATACTACGTATTCTTTTCTTCTTAAGGATCAACAGTGTATTCTTTTCTTCTTAAGGATCAACTCATGGTTTATATGAATTAAATTTTTGGCAGTAGAATCAAATTAATTTCTAATAGAACTGGGTGGATTTCATCACTATCCAGGCTTCCTTGCATAATATTTGATGAGGGTGGATATAATAGAAATAAAGCAAATCCCAGCAGTAAATACTGGTGACTCTGAGCTGTCCTCTATGGAAGTAGAACTATCTCTTCAGGTTGGTGGGCATTCAATTCTACACTTTCCCTCTGATTTTTCATGGAAGGGGGGTTTACTCTTAAATACATAATGGATAAAAATGAAGATGGAGAGTGGATGGAGATTGGATGGAGAAGTAGGCAGAGGAAATAGTCTTACATCCCTGGATCAGGAAAGAATAAGGGCCCAGAAAAGTAGAAGGAAGCTATAGCACCGGGGGACTCAGAGGACCCCAAACTCTCTCCCACTATGAAGTTTCCTTGACTACTCAAAAACGACGTTTCTTCCTAGTCTGATGACCCCACTCACCCTGTGACTAAAGACCGTGGACAGCCGTGATTTGGGGGCTGACTGCTCATGCCCAGCACCCCCTTCCCTTTGTTCGTGAAGCTCACATGGAAGCAGAGCCTTACAATGACCCCAGATGTCAGGGCTGGACCAACTGCCCGTATTAGATTTTTAGGGCAGCCATAACTAAATACCACAGGGTAGCTTAAAACAACAGGAATGTATTCTCTCACATTTCTGGAGGCCAGAAGTCTAAAATCACAGAGGCAACAGGCCATGCTTCCCCCAAGATTCTGGGAGGATCCTTCCTGGCCCCTTCCTGGCTCTGGTGGCCAGCAGTCCCTGGTGTTGCTTGGTGTGTAGAGGCATCGCCACGATTTTTGCCTCTGTTGTCCCATGACGGCCTTCTCTCTGCGGGTCTCAGTCCTCACTTGGCATTCTCTTCTTCTTATAAGAACACCAGTTATGCTGGACTAGGGCCCACCCTAATGATCTCATCTTAACTCAGTTACCTCTGCAGAGACCCTATTTCTACTAAGGTCACATTCACAGGTTCTGAGGGGTAGGACTTCAGTGTATCTTTTGTGGGGACACAATTCAACCCATAATACCCTCTGTCTTGGGTCAAGTTCTCTAGAAGTAGAGCCTGAGGTGAGATTCTTGTTCAAGCAATGGATTAAAGATGTACCTTCCAGAGAAGGAGGGTGAGAGAATTAGGGGAGGGCAGGGGCAAAGGGAAGCAAGGATGTGGTCTCAGAGGAAGGTTAGCCTCAGCCTGACTCCATAGGGTCTCTGAAGAATGAATTCTGCCATACAGTCAGTACATTTTTAGGCCTGTGAGCCAGCTTCCTACACACTCATGTCACTCTGTCGTTGGCTAGGAGCCTCCATGGTTGTCGTCTCCCAAGCACGGTGGTCCCATCTGCTGAGGACAGTTATCTGGAGAAAAGGAAGACATTCTCTGCTGTGAGAAGACAATTCTCACCGCAGCTGGGCATCTGTGTGGGGTGTGGATGTCAGCCCCAGCATTTCCAGCAGCTGGTTTGCAGAGGGGGCCACAGACGTGCCTGCTGCCTTCCCGCCTCTCCCCCTCCACTGCCCATCGTCTCTTAAGTTTATACATTGAATGATTAAATGTTACTTTTGGATAAATCAGATTATTGCCAACTTCCCACTTAATAAATACAGAGCAGTAAGCAATATTTTACATGTAAGCATTAAGTTTACACAGTTGATCCTTGAACGACGTGAACTTAAACTGCATCGGTCCACTTATGTGCAGATTTTCTTCCGTTTCTGCCACTCCTGAGACACCCCCACTTCCTCCTTTTCAGCTTATTCAATGTGAAGACATTGCACAAGGATGAAGATCTTAGTGATGATCCACTTCCACTTCATGAATAATAAATATATTTTCTCTGCCTTATGATTTTCTTTTCTTTTTAAGAAGTGCAGTGATGCAATTATGGCTCACTATAGCCTCAAACTTCTGATCAAGGGATCCTCCAGCCTCAGCCTCCCAAAGTGCTGGGATTACACCTGCACCCATCGCCTTATGATTTTCTCTTTCTTTCTTTCTTTCTTTCTTTTTCTTTCTCTCTCTTTCTTTCTTTTTCTTTCTTTCCTTCCTTCTTTTTCTTTCTTTCTTTTTTCTTTCTTTCTTTCCTTCCTTTCTTTCTTTCCCTTCCTTCCTTCCTTCCTTCCTTCCTTCCTTCCTTTCTTTCTTTCTTTCTTTCTTTCCTTCCTTCTTTTTCTTTCTTTCTCTTTCTCTTTCTTTCCTTCTTCTTTCTTTCTTTCCTTTTTTTTTGAGACAGGGTCTTGCGCTGTTGCCCAGGCTGGAGTGCAACCTCAACCTCCTGGATTCAAGCAATTCACCCACTTCAGCCTGCCAAGTAGCTGGGACCGTAGGTATGAACCACCACGCCCAGCTAATTATTGTATTTTTCGTAGAGATCGGGCTTCTGTGTTGCCCAGGCTGGTCTCGAAATCCTGGACTCAAGCGAACCACCCACCTTGGCCTCCCAAAGTGCTGGAATTACAAGTGCGAGCCAGTGGACCTGGCCCATGATTTTTTCTTCTGTCTAGCTTGCTTTAAGAGTATAGTGCATAATATCTATAACATATAAAATCTGTGTTAATGGACTATTTATGTTATCAGTAAGGCTTCTCATCTGTATTAGGCCACTCCTATGTTGCTGTAAAGAAAGCCCCACTCTGTGGTTCTTTCTGGGCAATTCTGGGAGGAATTTAGTGTCCTCAGAGCTCCTGGTGGAACCCAGGCTCAGCTGCCTCCAGCGTGAGCTCATATGCTGGTGTTTTTTCTTTCCCTTGCTTCCTTTCCCTTCTCCCTCACTCCCGCTTCCTGGGCCCACCTCCCAGATAAACCATCTGCATTCAAGTCCTTGTCTCTGGCTCAGCTTTCCCAGAAATCCAACCCAAGACAGCTGCCTAGAAGAACCTTTTACACCCAGTTTTTCTTGAAAAGCATGATTTACTCAAGATCAACCAGCCTATGGGCATTTTCTTGAGGAGTCTGATCGTGGCTGACGTTGACACTGGGCAAGTCAGCCATGATGGCCTAAAAGCATGGCCTTGGAAGTCCAATCTTTTTTGTGTGCCAGACCTAACCCCAAATTCCATTTTTTGTTTCAAGTGAGATAAATTTACATACAGTGAAATACATATTTTAAGTGAACAATTCAATGACTGTCAATAACCAAAATTCCTATCAAGATATAGAGCATTTTCCTTACCCCAGACAGGTCTTTCATGCTCCTTCCAGTCAAAGGTAACCATTGATCTAATCTCTATGACCTTATATTAGTTTTGTTTGTTCTTGAACTTGATATCAATGTTTTCACATTGCATGTATTCTTTAGTGTCTAGTTCCCTTTGCTCAACATGTTGTTTTTGAGATCTGTCCATTTTATTGTGTATATCAATCGTTTGTTCCTTTCATTGCTGAGTAGTATGTCATATGAAAAAAACACATTTTGAATATTCATTCCCCTCTTGATGGACATTTGGGTTGTTTCTACTTTGGAGCTATTAAGAATAAGGATACTATGAACATTAGTATACAAGTCTTTTTCTTGAAGAACATATACATCTTTTCATTTCTATATATTTGGCTGAATGCCTAAGAGTGGAAGGCTGCTGGCACTTTTTTAATGTTTTAAAAATCTGCCAACTGTTTTTCAAATTGGTTGTAGCATTTTATATTCCCACAAAAGTTATAGGAGAATTCCAGTTATTTCACTTTCTCATCCCTATTTGATGTTGTCACTCTCTTTTAATTATAGACATTCTCATCAATGTGCCCAAATTGTTTCTTAAGTAGAATGTGACAATTTGAACTATTGTTTATTGACTTCCCTCTCATGGTGAAAAGCATAGGCTTCCGCACCCCATTGATACTGGGTTTGACCATGAAACTTGGCTTGACCAGTGGAAGATTAATGGACAATATGGAAGCAAAGGCATGGAATATCCTTGTGCTATGTCTTGCCCTGTTATGTTTCTGCCAGTGCCACAAGAACATATCCTGGCTAATCCACTGATCCAGTAAAGGAGGAAAGATGTGGGGAAGAGGTAGACCCAAATGGCTGCTCAGAGCCAAACACATTGGAGTCCAGCTACTTTGGACATTTTGGGAATATGTGATCCTTGTTTTAGGCCAATGGATTGTGGGATGATTTGTTACACAGTATAACTGTGGCAGTGATTGATTGCCACCATAGAGCCAGGTGTCCTTGTCAAGCCTGTCAAGCTGCCTGGAAGCATAACCGCCCCATTCCCAGCTGGACTACCTGCTGAAGTCTGCATTAACCAACACAGTGAATAGCTTCATTCTAACTACTCTAGACAACCTTGAACTTCTTGCCACTCAATATTTATCAAAGGCTTGATTAGAAGAAACAATATTTACAAAGGATGGTCTGAAAGTTATGCCATCCAGCCATTGCCTGAGTCCTGTAAAATGTCTCGCTGCATTAATCTCAGGTGGCAGAGAGCTGGTGTCCTAGGACTGAATTGTTTTTGCTCTCTCAGAACAGCTTCTACCAGGTTGTGTTTTGGCATGACCCTATCAATGTATCACAGAGGAAATTATAGGGGAAACCTTCATGATGCTTGTATTTGTATCTGCTGTAAGGACATTGTTGGGCATGCTCTGTGAAAAGGCAGGGGAGGGGGAGTGAGTTTTATTATGATTGATATTGTTGTAGTGTTAATTATTGACTATTCAAACAACCTCTTATCTGCTATTCCTGTCTGCAATTTCCCATCACACTAAACTGTGCTGAATGCTTTTGCTTGAGTAATCTTTAAAATATAACTTTGCTTATTGTACAACTATTATTATACATATACAGATGCATACATACATATATATAGGAAAATATATAATATACAGACAAACATAGAGAGGGAAATAAAATTTATTTCTAAGACTTTCAATCAAAGATAAAGAGTCTGGATTTTGAATCTTGACTGTCCAGACTGGAATTCCACTTGCAGCATTTACCTTTAGCTAACTATTTAATCCATCTCTGCTGCTCAAATGGAATCTAACAAGATGTTCAAGCGGGTCTCAGCCCAAGACAATTGATGCTCCTTCCAAATAAGTTGCAAGTCCATGATATAGGTTTTATGAAAGAAGTGACTCATGCTTGCTTTGTGACTTAATTGTTCACCCACAGAAATGGAATAAAAGGACTGGAGGCTACCGGAGAAGAAAGAAGATAATTTTTGGAAGAATTGATTCTGCTCTGAGTCCTGTACTCTCACAGAATAGAAAGGTTTAGATGTTCTGTTCATCTCAAGTCAAGGGAATAGTGCCTATAGAGAAGTTGAGGGCATGATGAGGTCTCCTGCAGTCATGAAGACACAGTCGACTGGTCTGACCCAAGCCTGACACCTTAAATGGAAAGAAACAAGCTAACTGTTCTGAGGGCAAAAGGCAAAATGAAGTGGCTTCCCTGAGCAAACTTCACTCCCAGAGTCTCTGAGGACAAAGGATAAACAAGTGTTTCCTGTGTGTTATGCATGAAGGAGCATCTTCCTGGAGTCATCCCAGAAGCTGCCTGGGAGTCATCTGAAGAAGCAAAAGGATCACCGTTGAAAGGAGATGGAGATACCACCAGATGCTTTTTGGCTGGAGAAGGAGTTCATAATCAACCATCCAAAGAGAGATGCTTTCATCAGCAATAAGGGAACTGAATATGGCAGATCCCTAGGGAAGTAAGAGAACCCATAAACATGGCCCTTGACAAAAATGATGAGCCTTAAACACCTGCAAATCCAGAGAGTGCCAACACCAGCTCTCTACGCTCTCCAGGAGCCAAGTAACAACGTTCCCACCCCTTTCCCACCTTTCCTCCTCAGTCCAGCTCCTCCCACCTACTTCCAGGTAAGTCACTCTCCCAGGTTGGGAAAGGGGAATAATGGCAACCATGAATGATGCATAAAGTATTGATTACTACCCTGAACTAGGCATATTAGCTATTGACAGGAAAATGGGCAGAAAACACATGAGACATGCTAATTTTAATCTATGGGCAAGAGGAGAATGAGTCCAAAGGGATCATTTTAAAAGGCAGTGGCACAAAGGAAGCTACTTTGGGATTATATCCTACAAACCATGCTGTTTCACCGTACTGGCAATAGGCGGATAATAATGGCATCTAACTTCATAAGGGGAAGAAATAAATGACCTCATTATGAAGAAATGAGCCAATGTGTGCAGAGCACTTAGGACAGTTGCTGACAATATTATACTACCAGCAATTTATTGCCTCTCTGATTAGTGGCTTGTTTTTTTGTTTTTGTTTTTTTTTTGAGACGGAGTCTCACTCTGTCACTCAGGCTGGAGTGCAGTGGCACAATCTTGGCTCGCTGCAACCTCTGCCTCCCAGGTTCAAGTGATTCTTCTGCCTCAGCCTCCCGAGTAGCTGAGACTACAGGCACGTGCCACCACGTCCGGCTAATTTTTTGTATTTTTAGTAGAGACGGAGTTTCACTGTGTTAGCCAGGATGGTCTCGATCTCCTGACCTTGTGATCCGCCCACCTCGGCCTCCCAAAATGCTGGGATTATAGGCGTGAGCCACTGTGCCCAGCCTAATGGCTTGATTTTAGTTACGAATGTTCTCAGTTTAGAGTTCAAAAATTGTTAAATTTCTATATAAATATTCATATTATATATAATATATATTAAAATTAATATATAAATTTTAATAAAACTAGATTGGTACAATTTTTAGTCATTTTAATTACAACTCATGTTATTAAACATTTTTCAAAAGCAAACTTTTTATGGTTACAAATATCCCATCCCACAATAGCGCAATAATATGCTGAATCATTTAGCTGCTCCTGGATTATTTGAGAGTCATTGTGTTAATAAACAGCTCAGCCCGTCAGCACTCTTCCTTTCCAGCCTTAAGTGCCTGTACATCACAGCATGCCTCCATCAAGTCAGGATTTTTGCCTTATCCCAAACAGGAGAGTAGCTCTAGCATCTTCATTTGTTTTTCACGCAATGAACAAAAACTGTCTTGTTCACCAGCTCCTTTTAAAATTCTGTCCATCCTTCAAGCCAAGTTTAAATGCTGTGACTTACAGGAAGCCTCCCCTGATTTTCTTCTATTCCTTCACCTGCCTCCAAGTGGAAATATCTGTCATCTGCCTTGGTAGAGCTTGACACTTTCCATGGCACTATTTATTCTTGTTTTTCTGTGAGAGTTACTGAATTTGTGTCTTATCTCCATATCTAAACAATATATGGGGCAGCTTGAGGGTAGAGAATGTTCCTTTTTCATTGTGACATTTATTCACCAACATCTGAAAGTATATGCTACAAGTCATCCATTGTGCGGAGTGATGAGGGGACTAAATAAACAAGACCCAAGACGAGCATCATCATATTTAGTATGAAAAACAGGTATTGTGATAGGTTATATTAGTTTTTCCAAATACACACTTCCCCACTCTGTGAAAACATCATATCCACTAACATGATCCATTGATCCAATAGACTTGGCCCATTGACTTGCTTGGTGTTGCAGTTAGCTTTTGCAGCATAACAAAAAGCTTCACATCTTTGTAGCTTAAAACAGCAATGATGTCGTAGCTCATGATTCTGTGAGTTGGTAACCTAACCTAGGCTCGACTGTATGGTTTTTCTGCTCATCCTGCCTGGACTAATATTGGGCTCACTCATGTGACTGAAGTCAGGCACATGGGGCTCTGCTGAGCTGGATGATCTTAAACTCCTCATTCGTATGACAGGAGGCCAATAGGCAAAGGTGTCTTTGGGTGAGGCCTCTCCAGAAGGCTAACTTGGACTTATCTACAGGGTGCTCAAAGGGCTCTAAGGGCAACAAAAGAAGACAAGCACTTTTCTTTTCTTTTTCTCTTTCTTTTTTTTTTTTGAGATGAAGTCTCACTTTGTTGCCCAGGATGGAGTGCAGTAGTGCTATCTCAACTCACTGCAACTTCTACCTCCTGGGTTCAAGCGATTCTCCTGCCTCAGCCTCCCAAGTAGCTGGGATTACAGGCATGCACCATGACATCCAGCTATTTTTTGTATTTTTAGTAGAGATGGGGTTTCACTACGTTGGCCAGGCTGCTCTCGAACTCCTAACCTCAACTGATCTGCCCACCTCGGCCTCCCAAAGTGCTGAAATTACAGGCATGAGCCATGGTGCCCAGCCAGACAAGCACTTTTCAAACCTCTGCTTGTATCACTAAAATGATAGAGAAATTTGCTATTCACCAGTGGAAGCAGAACATTTATGGCATTAAAAGAGTTCAGGCCAGGCGTGGTGGCTCACGCCTGTAATCCCCACACTTTGGGAGTCTGAGGTGGGTGGATCATGAGGTCAGGAGATTGAGACCATCCTGGTTAACACGGTGAAACCCTGTCTCTACTTAAAATACAAAAAATTAGCCGGGCGTGGTGGCACACACTGTAGTCCCAGCTACTCGGGAGACTGAGGCAGGAGAATCACTTGAACCTGGGAGGTGGAGGTGGCAATGAGCCGAGATGGCGCCGCTGCACTCCAGCCTGGGTGACAGAGAGAGACTCCATCCAAAAAAAAAAAAAGAAAAAAGAGGTCATCATGTGCCAATTCAAATTAAATTGAAATTATGAAGGAGCAGAATCCATGAACAGCAGAAACTATGAGATTGAGAAAAATATAGAGAGAATAAACAAATGGAATCAACTGATAAGAGGAAAAACGAGGACAGATAAAGAGAGGAGCAAGGATTCCAAGAGAGTTCAAAAATCCCTGTCGGCTTTCAATGTCATTCCAAGTTCAACTGTATACTTGTAATAAATTACAATAAATTTCCTTATTCCTAATTCATTTGAATGAATCTCTGTTCCTGGGGACCAAAAAGACTAGCTATAACAAAGTTAGTGCCAGGAGTGGGGTTTCATGGAACCAGACACTCAGAAGATGTGCAGGGTGTTTGGAATGGTAATCAGGGCAGCAAGACTGTCTTTATAACCTGGGATCAAAGGCAATCATTCCATTATAAAGAGCAATGTAATGGTACATTAAGCTGCTGCTTGTGGTTGCCTATGACTCAGACTACCTCCTTGGGTGAGGCTTTGGAGGTTTGTGTAGCCACAGAGCTGTTTAAAGGAGATAAGGTGGGGGCTCAAAACAGCTGTGAACAATTTCCAGTGACTGAAGAATAAGTTCTGTATCTGGGTTGTGCAGCTGAAAGCAGACCTTTGGGAACATAGTGTGACCCTACTAAGTAATGCCTTTTATGCTTAGAACTGATACAATGAGTCCATTGAAAAGCAAGTCTAAAAATGGCCATATGCATTGCTGAATTGCAGCATGGGCAAAATTCCCAATATTAACATTTTCTATCACCCAGGTTAAGTGTCTGACTAGACTTTGCTAATAAACATGGTATATCTGGAAGATATTCAAAGATTGGAGATCCCCTACCCTCTAGACTCTGAACACTTCCCATTTTATCTCCCCCACTGCCATCCTCATAGACGCTACTCTCTCTTCATTAATAATGGGCTGGCTAGGCGTGGTGGCTCACGCTTACAATCCCAGTACTTTGGGAGGCCAAGGCAGGCGGATCGCTTGAGGTCAGGAATTCTAGACCAGCCTAGCCAACATGGTGAAACTCTGCCTCTACTAAAAATATAAAAAATTAGCCAGCTGTGTTGGTGGACACCTATAATCCCAGCTACTCAGGAGGCTGAGGCAGGAGAATCACTTGAACCTGGGAGGTGGAGGTTGCAGTGAGCTGAGATCACGCCACTGCACTCCAGCCTGGGCAACAAGAGCAAAACTCCATCTCAAAAGAAAAAAAAAAAAAAAAAGAATGGGCCGTGGGCTGGGCACAGGGGCTCATGCCTACAACCCCAGCACTTTGGGAGGCTGAGGTGGGTGTATCACTTGAGGTCACAAGTTCGAGACCAGCCTGACCAACATGGTGAAACCCCACATATACTAAAAATACAAAAATTAGCTGAGCATGGTGATGGGTGCCTGTAATCCCAGCTACTCGAGAAGCTGGGGCAGGAGAATCACTTGAACCCGGGATGCAGAGGTTGAAGTGAGCCGAGATCATGCTACTGCACTCCAGTCTGGGTAACAAAGCAAGACTCTGTCTCAAAAAAAAAAAAAAAAAAAAGAAAAGAAAAGAAAAGAAGAATGTGCCACGGACAATGTTGATGCTTCTCCCAGGTGCCCTGGGATCACTTTTTACTATTTTTGTGGGTCCCTGATTTTGATGTGCTTTTCTTTACAACAATCTGCCTCTTTCCCAGAGAACTGCCCTATGCTGCTGGAGCCCACTCTAGTAAACTTCATGACTTTGCCTGACAGCACCATGCTTGATTTTGTCACCATCTTTGCAGAATACTCCTAGTTATGTCCGGGCTTACAGGGCAGAGCCAATGATAAGATCACAAAGCATTTGCTTGGCTCCCCAAAATTTTAGGAAAGAAAAGGAAAAAATGAGAGGTGGAGAAAATTTTGTACATACCTAAAATGCTTTAAAACTTTCCTCTTGACCAGGCGCGGCAGCTCACATCTGTAATCCCAGCACCTTGGGAGGCCGAGGCAGGTGGATCACTTGAGGTCAGGAGTTCAAGACCAGCCTGGCCAAAATGGTGAAACCCCTTCTCCAATAAAAATACAAAAATTAGCCGGGCGTGGTGGAGGGCGCCTGTAATCCTAGTTACTCAGGAAGCTGAGGCAGAAGAATCACTTGAACCTGGGAGGTGAAAGTTGCAGTGAGCCAAGATGGTACCACTGCACTACAGCCTGGGCCACAGAGTAGGATTCTGTCAAAAAAACAAAACAAAACAAAACAAAAAAAACAACAAAAATCTTTCCTCTTAATAAATTTAAGAAGTGTTTAAAAATGCTTTAATTTGTCTTTGATAAAAAAGATTACTGTTTGAAATATTAGAAAATCACTCAGAATTATCTCCACACCAATTCAAATGAGGGCCGTGTCTGGGAATCTCCTATGTCTGGTCCTTTGGGAACAAGAACAAGAATATAAGTGTGCTGTGTCAAGGAGTTAAGGACACCACCAGCACAAAGAGAGGTGAGATTATAATTTTTAAACAAAATTCTCTTTCCTTTGGACTGGGACTAATTCATGAATTCCATTGCAATTAAACTGAGTGAGCACAGGCTGAAACCAGCAAGTTCTCCAGGAAGAATCTGTCTTGGTGAAATTGCTTTATAGATTGAGGCGGTGAGACACCCCACATCAAAATATGACTTTTCCCAGCATCTTGTCTTTTTATTATCAACAGTAAACATGCATTGAGCACCTGTTTTATGTGTCTCGCTGAATTGCATGCTGGACATGTTTTAATGTCTGCTTAAGGAGGATTTTACCTGTAAGTGGTTTTCAAGGCCATTGAAAGAAAGATAGTTTCGTTACATAGGAGGTTCAGATCTAGAGGACAAAAGGACGCAGGCAGAGCAATATGTGTGGCGATACCCTTGACAGCACCATGAGGGGCTTTGCTTTGCACAGGAGAGCCTCTAATCCAGCTGTGTCCAGGAGTCAGGCAGGTGAGTGTCCCAGCTGTGGACACCAATCCACAAGCACTTCTCATGCCTGTAGCCCCAAGGTAAGTAGCTATCCTTTTTAAAGGAATTATTCTGGGACGTTTATATCCAATAAACACATCTTCTGGCCAGGGGGGCACATCCTGGCTCTGCAGTATTCCGTTTGGGTCTAATAGTTACCCTCTTCTCAAGGATCCAGATCTTGGCCCCAAACATCCTCCTCTTTGTCCCTTGGACCATTAGGGTCTATGTTAGGCACCTGCTGTGTTTCCTGGCCCAGCCTCCATTCTTCTTTCTGCTGCAAGTAATCTTTTGATTTACCTTTGAGGAACTGTGATTACAAGCAGCATTCTAGCCACAAGGCCTATGAGAAGCTGTGATGTAGGAATTCAGAGTCCAGAATATGAAGCTGCTGTGTTTGAGCCCTGGTGATGCCATTTACCAGCTGAGTGACTGTATTAGTCTGTTCTCACACTGCTAATAAAGACATACCCAAGACTGGGTAATTTATAAAGAAAAGAGGTTTAACTGACTCACAGTTCCATATGGCTGTGGAGGCCTCACAATCATGGCAGAAGGCAAAAGAGGAGCAAAGTCACATCTTACATGGTGGCAGGCTAGAGAGCACGTGCAGAGAAACTCCCCTTTATAAATTCATCAGATCTCATGAGAATTATTCACTATCATGAGAACAGCACGGGAAAGACCTGCCCCATGATTCAATTACCTCCCACTGGGTCCCTCCCACAACATGTGGGAATTGTGTGAGCTACAATTCAAGATTTGGGTGGGTACACAGCCAAACCATATCAGTGACCTTGGGCATGTTTCTTACCCTCTCTGTGCTTTCTTTTCCTCATCTGCAAAATGAGGGTAGTAGTCACAGGTCCATCGTGGTGAGAGTTAAGTGACTGCATCCACGAGCCTGCCACAGGCTAAGTGCTCAATCCATGATATCACTATTACCTCTGCTATCTGGCAGAGCTTTGATAGGAAAGTCAGTCAGCATGTCGTGACCATTCCACAGAGTGGTTATGTGACCCTTGCCAGGCTGATCAGACCATTTCTCCCGGGAATTTGATTCTTGAACCAAGTGAAAGGACAGAAAATGTCAGGGAGCCAGTTTATTCAGGTGATGCCATGAAGGTGCTATAAAGAAGCTGTGTCTACCTCCCAGCTTTCTAGTTGGCACTGGTCGTTGTCCTCCCCAAGCCCTGGCTCTTTAGGCTTTCCTACAGGCCCTGAGAGCTGCCCCTGCCCTTTTAACACATCCTTGTTTTGCCTAAGTTGTTCGGGATCTATTTCTATTGTTCATAACCAAAGCATCCTGGCCAACCCAGGTCCCTGTGGTAATGCTGGGGACACTGCAGTCTTTGTATATTTGATTCAAGTTCCTTGCTTGATTTGCTCAGGCACATTCTCTGGAATGAGAAGAAGTCGAGACTAGGACTCCCTAGCATAATTTGAAAGCCCTCAGCCCCTAGACATTACAGATCCACCACCCAAATCCCTTTCAAGGAAAGACTTGCTTGCCCAGCCACATAAATAATGACCCAAAATTTATTGGCACAAAACAATTATTTATTTTTCTTATGGATTCTATGGATGAGAAATTAACAGAGTAGGAGCAACTTGCCTCAGTCCAAGATTTCTTGGGCTTCAGCTGGAAGATTCCAATGCTGGGGGCCTGAGTCATTTGAAAGCTCATTCAGTTGCACATTGGAATTTGGGGCTGGCCATGTGGTCTCTCCCTGTGTCCTGGGCTTCCTCACAACATGGTGACTGAGTTTCCAGGGTGAGTACTTGGAAGCAGACAAAGCCAGGTAGAAGCCGCATGGCTGTTTATGACCTGGCCTCTGAAGTCACATGGCATCACTTCCCCCAGCATCTACTTATGCTGAATTTCCAGGGGAGAAGAAATGGACTTTACTTTTTGGTGAGTGAATGGAAAGGCTCTGGAAGAACATGTGGAGTCAAAAATATTGAGTTGGCCATTTTTGGAAAATACAACTTGCCGCATGTTCCCTTAGAGTGAAAATAGAAACAGTAAACTTTGGCCCCACAGGAGAGCTGGAGCTTCACCATCAAGGATGTAAGAAGGAAATATGCAAATATCTGGATTCAAAAGGAAAACATAATGGATAATTCGAAATAGCCAAATATTTGTGTCTTATAAGTAAAAACATTAAAACAAGCTTGGAAACCTCTAGATACTTGACCTCATGTAGACCACTGGTTCCTAACTTGAGCCCGTGACCCAAATTGTGATCAATGCAGCCTATGGAGATGTTGTGAAAGTGGCTCAAAGAAAGATGCTATGCTCTGGCCACAGCCCTTGCAACAAACCACAAGGCCATGTGCAGGAGACCAAGTTTGGGGGTGTTAGGAAATGGCTGGACCATAACGATGATAAAAGCTGTGCTTCCTCCTCACAGCCCTCATGTTAGAGAAGCACCAGCTGTTCTCTGAGGGGCTGGAAACTGATGCCATGTTTGCTTCTGTAGGAGATGCTGCCCATGCCTGTTCACAATGCCTTGCACCCACCCTTCCTGCACATGCCAACCCTACTGTCTCCTACCATTAGCACCTATGATGCTGGTGGGCATTGAAAGCTGTCAGACAGAGCCCTCTCTTGCCCCAGAACTTGCTCAGCCCATGCCTGAGGCAGGCCAGAAGTGCCAGGGACTTCATGTCCCACGAGCAACCCTCAGCCCTTGGTAGTTGGTCTTTACCTCCACAGGATGAGTCTAAAGCATGTTGTACACAGGACCCTAGGGGTCCCCAGCAGGATCAAGTGTCTCTTTCCACTCCATTTCCTCACTCCCCTACCAGTGCTGCTTGGCATTATTTCCAAATAAATGACTTGCATTCAAGTCTCAGTCTTAGGGTCAGCCTCTGGAGGATCCCAACCTAAATTTAAAATGTACACTCCTGAGACAAAAGAAAGGGGATGGATAGAAGAATCAAACAGTTTGGGATGTCCTACAAATGAGACTTGAAATCTTAGGCCTGCTTGTTTATTAGGCTAATCAGTCTTACATGAGATGGTGATCAGTTTCCAAAAATAGTCATATTTAGATAATTCCCTCTCAAGCTTCAGGGTCACAAGTCTTTATTACCCTATTAATAGGTAACAAAGACTACAGGGAGCAAGGTGGACCTCACACAAGGCCCTTAACTGCTATGGTTCAGTATTCTTATCTGTATAGTGGAAGTAACAATAGTAACCACCACCTCATGGGTTGTATAAATATTAAGTATCCCTAATACCTTTAAAACAGGGTCTGTAGCAAAAGTGCAATAAATACCAGTTGCTTTTATATCTAGAAAGTCTCCTCCTGAAAGCCTAAAACTGGTCCTAAGCTGAGCGCACCAGTTTCCCCCAAACCCATTTTTTAATTAGTGTTCTCCACTGTATTACTTAGAAGGATTAGCTGCTAATTGTTAAAATCAACCCAAACTGGCTGACATGGTTTGGCTGTGTCCCCACCCAAATCTCATCTTGAATTGTAGTTCCCATAATCCCCACGTGTTGTGGGAGGCACCCAGTGGGAAGTGACTGGATCATGAGTGCAGTTTTTCCCATGCTGTTCTCGTGACAGTGAGTGAGTTCTCACAAGGTCTGAGGTTTTATAAGCTTCTGGC